>NC_084667.1:28600000-28968189 GCF_028389875.1 Rhea pennata | reverse complement strand
GAGCAAACCATGGAAAATGTCTTGAAGCCAAAATATGATGTGTAGAATGACATAGTGACTGCATCATGATTTTTCTTTTCTGGTTAGAGCTGCCAGTGCTCACACTCCTGGAGATTCGGTATGTGGTAAATAGAGCAAAAATATACAGCTTCAGTGAAGGGTGCAAGTTTCTCTCAAGAATTTGTGCCTTACTTTGAAAAGAAACAGGATTTAATTCAAAGTTACAAGTAAAGGAAAATTCTTTTGGTCCGTGCTTTCAATACTTCTTCTAAACAGTCTACTATTCCCAATCTGTAAGATGGAAGTCAGAGTTAATTTCTAGCTTCATGCTAAGGCACTCTGGACACTAAGAGTGACACTCAACTTCTAGTAGCATTTTCCTGAATTTTTAGTGCAATACACTAACGAGAACAAACTGCAAAAAGAGCACACAGTACTATTTAAATGATTTGTGTAGAGAACTACAGTACTGAACACCTAGGTCTTATCTGTTGATAAAAGCATTTCACTTGGAAAATTGCACATCCAGTATCACAAACTATTGTCCATCAAAGGACTTGCCACTGTGAACCATTCAAGAACCATCCACCCCTTCCATCCATCCATCCCCAACAGCGGCATACAATCACCCATGCCATTAGGATGGCAAGGCCAGACTTGTGTCTCAGGGATGGCAGTTCACAAGGCTCGCTCTAAAGCCTCAACTCAGCAGAGTGACGATGCAGATGATCCTTTCAGTATGGACCACGCTTGAGCCATATTACATCTTCACTATGTATTTGGAAGTATTTCAACTGAAAGTGAAATTTCATGCAAGTCAGTATGAAACCTTTTATTTGCTTCAGTGGACTCAGGACTGGCCCAGGTTTCTCATTCTTACCTTCCTCTGCTTTCATCACTAGCACGCACAGTGAGGTAGTGTTGTTTACATGCCTCACTTCCCCCCAGACCAGGCTGTCTATTGAATCAGTGGAACTCCAGACAGCAGAGGTACTGCTTGTAAAGACTGTATTTACCAAGAAAAGGCTAGAGGCTTCATGACTTAATATCTTAGAGACAAATCAGAAAACATGTAATCACTAGTCTATAACTGCAGAACATTGGTACCATATCAAGAGAAACTGACATTGAATCTATTGATTTTTAACATTTTTTTTCCTATCTAGTTTTGTTTTTTAGAACAAAGTCACTGGAGGAAAAAAAAAAAAGACTAATACCAAGACTGGGATTTATCAAAGTTTTAAGGCTGCATATGAGCGCCAGAGATATTGTCTGAAACACTTAAGGATCTGTTGAATAATTAATGTGCACAGCAATGACAAGCCAAGTTACAAAAGAACAGGGAGGTAAACAAACATTTTTTACGTGTGTTAAACTAACCTTAAGAAGAAGTCAAGGCTATTGCTATGAGTAATACAAAACACTGGACATCCATTCTCTTGGGGTGAAATTCACTCCATACATTGGTATTGGCATAATTTAGGGGTGAATTTTGATCTTTATACAATCGCCTGAACAATGAAAGACATTCTAAGAGATGCTCTTATGTAGAAAGCAGATAAAAAAAATCTGTGAATGAATGAATACTTTGCTTCATAACCAAATGTTCTTAGGTTGCAAAAGCAATACATATTTAGAACTCTATTCAGTCTCTATTCAGAGTAATCTTGGAATTATATTACTCTGGAATTAGAGGAAGCAACTCTACTGAGTGAAAATTTCAAGGCTTTTATATGAAGAAACTGCCACATACAAGGACAAAAATCGAGCATTTTTTATTATTTTCCTTTTTTCATTCTTAGCAACCAAAAACTTAAAAGTTGAGAGAATTTCATGACTCAGCTAGGGTCTCAAAATTCTGCATATGCAAAGCTCAAGCTGATACTTTATATGGACTACAGAGGGAACGGATAATTAGGAATACTTAGAGTGCTATGCTGGCTAGCTTTTTTACCAAAGAAAATTAGTGCTTTGGTCCTAAAAACAAGGTAACAATCTTTCAAAGTCCCAACCTGAGCTGACACAAATATGATCCATAGAAATACACACAAGATAACACTTCTCTCCCTGATTTTTTACTATCTTCTCTTCCAGGTCTTTCTTTTCCTCCTCCTTCCTGGCCTTTCCTTTTGCCACTCTCTTGCCCCCTCCCCCCTTTTTTTTTGTCTTAAGTGTCTCATAATAGGTGTAGAAACCAAAGTACAATTAGAAGCATTAATTTAGACATTGATCTCATAGGATCTTGGCACTCCTCATTCCAAATAACATGTAAACAGCTTTAGGAAAAATAAAACAATTGCCTACAATATTGTAGGCCTTGTGTTGAAGACCATTGAAGCCAAGTCTGGCAAAAGATATGGTACCTGCAATCTTAGCAACATTAGGGAAAATAGTTATTTTATCAGTTGCTGATAGACAGCTAGCCTGAATAATAATAATAAAAAGGGGGAAGCAGAGAGAAGGAAAGCTCAGAGGCAAAAGGGAGATAAGGAAAGCACATATCAGGAACACATGGATTGTAATGCTTTCTTTGGAAAATGAAAGAAGAACATATTCAGGTCCCTTGCTAGTAGGACAATACAGCATAGAAAGCGATCTTGTAAAAAATTATATTTCAACACGAGATGCAAGTTTATGCTTTACAAACTGATCCTGTTTTGACTTTTACCTACAGCTATATATTCAGTCTAGCAAGAACTTCACAGCCACTACAGAATCTAGCATACTTTTTAATGTCCAAATTTACATATACTGGGTCTTTGGCGACAAAGCCATCTTAAGGAGTTCTGGCCTTCATAGCTTGCTGTTCTCTTTATCCCTTCTCCTCAGGTGACAAAACTGTTTATGGAGTTGAGCTGCAAGTCACTAGTTAAAAACAACCTCTCTTAAAAAAAAAAAAAAAAAAAAAAAGAGAGAGAGAGAGAGAGAGAGAGATTTTTTTTTAATCAAACCATTTAATCACTGAACCTGTTACCTGAATGGCTTTCTGAACAGTTGTCTTGCCTGGACTCAGGGCAGGTAGAAAATTTTCAGATGAAAGTAAGAAGCAGCTAAGAAATAGAGCATTTGGCCTCTTGAAACCCACATTTCTGCCAAATCTCTTGCACTGTTATGTTGCATCTAAGAATTAAGCCTTCCAAGAGACAGTCTTGACTTGGCAGAAAAGTAACTACATTAAATAAAACATCTTTAGTAAACTTAAAATATTTTGTTGGTATTTAAGTATTGAAATATGAGATAAGCTACATCCAATAAATATTCATATCTAATACTCATTTTTATGCATGCTGAAGTCAAGCATTATAAAAAGCATGCATCTAAATCAATAATTTTAGCAATCTCTGAATCATTCATTCTGTCTCTTAAAAAATTGTTTTTAAAGATGAATCTGATATTTTTCTTTTAATACAGTTTTCTAAAATATTTGTAGATAGAAGCTTGTTTTATATGTCTAAACAAAATCTAGCCTGGCTATTGTAGATGCGTGTTTTACTTCAGGGTTTTCTTCAAGATTACCGTCATGAACTATACATCCACATGTGCAATATGGCATATACGGTAGAGGAAGGAAGGCAAAAGAGAACTTTCATATGATCCTTTAACAATCACCTCTTTTCTCTTTCTTAAAAATAATTAGAATACCTTGTCTACTGGGAAAAGCACTAATTGGACATATCTGCCATCACTGTGCCATGTCACAAAGTGAAAAATCCTCACTAATGGTTCCTGAAACGCCAATCCCAGGTAGGTGGCATTAGATGATTCACAGAGGACAACCATCTCTGTAGATTAATTATTTTTATTTTGTTCAGACTTTACTGGTTTGTTTTGAACTAGTGATAGGGAAGTTAATAAATGTCATTTACTTCATTAAAAACCAAAGTTCTTATCTGTTGTAAATAGTAACCAAAGTACATGTAGAGAGCAAAGTGCTGACCATAATGTCCTCTGCTTAGTTATAAAACATTACGAAATCAAGCTTAAAAATGCACATTTCAAGGAATTATGCTAAACTATACTTTTCTGATAACAATGAAATACTTGAATATATAAAATAAAACAAAAACTCTTGACTTATATCCCAGGCGGCTGTACTAAATATCCAGTCCATATCCAGTCCAACAGCTGAAGTAGGCCATCACCACTTTCAAATGAAGGATTGAGATAAAAATAAGCAGGAGAATTATTAGTTTGGGAAACCAGACTTAGATATTAAGCTATGTGGGAAGACATATACATACTCAGAAACTGCACTAACAAGATTTGGGGTTGAGCAAGAAGAACTCAGGCTTCTCTAGAAGGTACGTGCCTAGATTAGCAGCAACTGCACAGAGTTGTCAAGAATCTAATTGTTCCATTCAGACACCTCAATTAAACACTTAAACCCTTTTGTGAACCATCTGTAAATTCCTTCATTGACCAGACAGCTGAAGCTTTAAGAAATTTAAAGCCCATCATCCAAAACAGAATGCGAGAAGGGGACTCTCAGACTTTATTTGATGACTTATATACAGAAGACAATTCTATAATACATGGCAGCCAAACAGGTTTATGATTTCTCAGTCCTCCTATACTTATAATCTCATCCCTGCAAAAGGCTCTGCCCCTTCATTTCTACTAATACAATTGTTTTAGACTACTCTATTCACTACAAGCAAGTTTGCTTATAGTCAGGATTTTTTAAAATGTACATATTTTCAAAGTTCTTTCAAATCCAGTTTCATCTCACCATCTTGGGTTCAGTACAACTCCACAGACACATCAGAACAAGCAAAGGGGCAAGGAGCTATGTTCCTAAGCCAGTTTAGCTGCCAAAGCCAACGCAACACATAACCATATCGGGAAAGAGAGACACAGCAGAACTGCACAAAGACAAAGGAAGAGTCAGAGAAGGACTTGGGAACTGATTCTGAGTACGAGCTCAGAGAGCTTGTAGTTAGAGCTATGGACAGAGAAACTCTGAGCTCTACTTTGCTAAAGAAAACAGGAACATTTGCATATACTCTTTGTAGAAACAAACAAAAACAAAAACACAGATACAATACAAAACAAAACAAAACAAAAGAATGTAAAAAACAACCAGGCTTGCATGAGATGGTATCAGATGATCGTCCATTTCTTCCTTTAGTAGAAACAAGAAGTGTGATCCTGAATAAAATATAACCGTACTATCTAAAGGTCAAAACCAATTAAAAATAATAGCAGCATAATAATCATTCATGGCTGATTTCTATTCTGTTTTGTTGTTGTTTTTGTTGTTCAGAGAAGACGAAAGGAGCAGAAGGTGGGATAACCCTCTCTGGAACCAGGATAATGAGTTAGCATGCCCCCTTCTGCTCAGTCTCTCATGCAGGTGCTATGGAAAGGGAGTGGCTATCACACGCTGGATTTTGATTATTCCAAAGTAATCACTGTAGAATAGATTTGCGTCCCTATTTGTGCAAATTAGAACATTCCCCAAGCCTAATCCAACCCTGCTAGAAGCAGAGGATTAAGGAAAATCTAAATGTTAGTTCTTAGCAAGCAGTCTTTTTCCTTGCTGTCTGTAAGGGGCTACCCTGTTAAATAACGTTACAGCGTGCTGATCTTTTATCTTGTGCATCACAGCTGTGTCTAGTTGAATGACCTACTACTGACTGTGTATGTCGTGTATCCTGAAGGTTCCCAATTCCATCTAAAGTAAGACATGAATATCCATTGTTTGTCTTGGAAAGGAAACTCAAGTGCATGTGTCATGTGGGAGCAGTTGTTCCCTGCCGCCAGGAGTTCAGACTGCCCCTGGACCCCCCATATCCAAACCAAGTAAGCCAGTTAAGGATCAGCCAAAGCGACACTCTCCATCCTGTTTTACTTACAATGCAGCAAGTCATTTCACACAGAAAAAGGTAGAACTTCAGTTCCAAAGCACTGTCAGGGACTTCAATGAATCTTCAATTCACTATCCCTTTAATCTTAACAGTATTCCTCTTAAAAGATGAAGTTTAACCATAAAGGGTTAAATACATTTTACTATAAACAAAATCCAAGATAAATCACTTCCAACACCAAGTGACTGGCAAAACATTTCTAACTCTTATGACTAATGTAAATTCTTTCTCAAAGCAAGGGACATTTGAGGGAAATTTTCTCAGTTACATTAGCGTAAGTGAAGAGTAAATTCATTATTTTCTTCTTCCAGAGACAGTATAACATCTGAGACTGAGCAGGATAAGAGAAGTATCTTCTCACTTTAAGCGCAATAATAATTTGAAACAGTTTTTCTTCAGTCCCTGAATAAACTCCATGGAAGTTTTTTTGGGTCTACTTTAGGTTCTCCCTTGGCACTGCAAACCCACTTATGATTACAGAATTCCATTTTGGCAAGGTGCTTTCATATACATAAAGTACTTGCAATGGATTTTAAAAATGGAAATTTAGAGCAATATCAGTACAAAAATGTATTATTAAATATGAATAAACTTGTTCTTACCTCTTTTCTCAGGGTTGCCCTCATACCTTTTTAAATGCTCATCTTTGGTTTCTGAAAGTAAGACAAACTCTTTAAGGAAACAACAACAAAATGGGTCTACCATTTGATGAGCAAAATTTACCATAAACTGAAAAGAGGAAAAATAAGCTATATGGTGCCCTTATGGTAGATTTCTATTTTGTTTACTTCTAACCAACAATTCAAGGAATCTGCTCTAGAGAAACCAACTTTCTCAACAGACTGTTGTTAAAATACTAAACCATGTAATACAAAAATTAAAATAATTCAATACAAAAACAATGTACTTGTGTATAACTTTTAATAACCTTAAGAAGAGAATTTTAATACTGAAATTTTATTAGCTCTGTTTAACGTCTCAGGAACTACAGGAAAACAAATTGCAAGGAATAAGCATTATTCAAGCATTAGATATTAAATCACAAAGAAACAAAAATCTTCTTGCATCTGTGAGTGTGAATGACACATGAACAAGAGGTTAACAGTAATTAAATACTACTTTTGGAAGAGCCTCTATTTCATCATCTAATCACTAATACAAATCTCTATTAATATAAATACAGCACACAGCTTTTACTCTAATTTTGTTACCTTGAATTTACTTGAGTGAATCTAACCCTGCACTGTGGTAACTTCTAACACTTAAAGGTGAAGAAGTTTACTGCTTCTTTATCTTCTCTTCTATGATTACTTCCTTTTATTCTTCTATCTTTGATAGCTTTATTTTATCCTAAGTTAGGCAAAAAAGCTTTAGGAAGTATAACTTGTAAAGACTGAAGTGTCCCATATGAATGACCTACTTGGTCTCTTGGACTGTGTATTTTCATGACACAACATATTGGTGCCACAGGCCATGGTCAGAGGCCTACAATTGCAATGCTTATTTTGTGGATTCTGATATATTGATTTCATCTTCTCTCAGTAAAAAAATAAAAGGTTAATTCCAGCTTGTGCTTTTACAGTACCTGACACTTCCTTTATAGGCGGAGTATCATAAAACTCAGAAAAAGCTTGAATAGATGTTGTTTGCATAGCAACAGTTTGATCCTGCCACTCTTAAAGTAACCATGAAGATCCTTATGTGACTAAGATAGTAATAATTTCTTACTCTGCTGAAAGAAAAAGAAAAAACGGTGAAAGGCAGAAGGATGATACCTCTTCTATTTCAGGTTTCTGATATAAGAATTAAAGGAAAACCTAGCTCATAATCTATGCATGAGGCCAGAGGTGTGAAAACAATTTTTAGTATAACCTATCATGTTAATCCTGTTCTGGATAAAACAAGGAAAATTTGAATTTTACAACAGGCTATCAACAGACATCCTAGAGCATAATATGGCATATTCAAAGTGAAAGAATATCTCCTTCAGTAGTAAGAGACCAAGAACCATCAGCTGTTATCCAACTTTCTTTCCCCCTAAATGCTAGCAAGAACTCTCACCGGAGCAAACTGTTAGCTTCCACTATATAACATCTCTCCCAGTTAGCTTTAAACACACTTCAGATGCAGTGTTTGGCTCAGTGGAGGATTTCTTTTGCCCATAGACAAAATAAAGTAGATTCATGCCTAACAGTTTGTGTCCCAGGATCACTCTAAGAAAAACCTCCATAATAGTGTGGGTTGGTTTAGCAAATTTAATTAGACTTATGAGGAATGAAATGAACAGATAAACAAAACAGACAGCTAATTTTATATGGAGGCTGCATAGGATTAGATAGAAAAAAGATTAGGACAACACAGACTTCTTGTGGGGGGAAGGCAGGAAGGAAGAAAAACACACTGAATAACATTTCAAAGGTGTGTATATTCAGGTGAAATAAAAAAAATCTTTTTGCATATGTTGTTCTTACTCTGAAACCAAAAAGTAAAACTGAACAGGAGGCAGAAAGAATAAGCTGGATTTGAAATGTTCAACAGATTATCACCTCATTATTCTTTTGCCTTTTAGAGATATCTTCTATATTAAAAAAAGATAAAAACTGGCTGTGAAGTGGTCTGAAATCATGTTCCTTGCTACTAAAACTCCCCATGCTCCTAATCACAAACGGAATCAAACATGACAGCCACCTCCATTTCTCAGGTCTTCCTGATTCTTCCTGCCCCTAGAAGGCATTTAACAGCGTACAAAGGCAAGAAGGAAAACACATTTTGATGGGACTTCAGTATTTTTAGCCCTCAAGGCAAAATTAGGATTAGATACCTATAAAATAGAATATATCACTAGAGCTGCCTTTGTATTTCTTCAGACTTTATAGATTCACTGACTGGATGCTGAAGACAAAGTTAATTTATCTTCCAATTTTAAACTGACAGCCTGAAAGGGGTGGGGAGGGAAATCAAAGGAATTATAAGAATACTCTTAAGAGTATGACTCATGTTATAAAGTGAATGGGGGCTGAGTAGAGAACATTAAAATGAGCAAAAACCTGATCCTATAAAGCTCCAAGTGCTCTCAGCTCTTGTTAGCTTCAACAAGAACTGAGGGGGCTCAGGCTCTGGAAGGCTTCATCAGCTGTCTCCAAGATCTAGAGAACAAAGCAGTACTAGAACAAAAGTAAAGCAAAGTAAGAAAAATCATTTGTTCTCCATAACATATCATCTTTAAAGAAACAGATCTAAAACAACAATTTAATATTTAGTGTATATATTGGAAATGACTACCATCTATCAGCCTGTGGGTATCTCTTGACATGCTAAAGAAAAAAAAAAAAAAAAAAAAAAAGCCAGCAAACCTTTAGCTATTTACAGATATCCCAAAGGTCTTGGAAATCTTCAGGTTCTTTTTCAAAATATAGGGATTTTTGTAGTGTAAATTCACTGGACATAACTGATTCTTCTTTATCTGTCATTCACTGAATGAACAGATAAGTCAAACCTTATACTATTACTGCTGTCTATGTCAAATGGACCACCAGATCATCTGAACAATTTTTCATTCAGATCTGATTGTTTTTTACTTTTTGAGACGTAGGGGTATTACTATGTTTTACACACCTGAAGAAATACCATTATTTAAAAACACTCAAGTCTCATATTTCATCCATAAAACTAATTTCTGCATGTCTTATCTCCATGAAGATGCAACTCCATACTGTGATTAGGCATACTACAACTACTAGTATTAGCAGCCTCAGACACCAATGAATTCTCTAAACTGCATATGCTCATTCCCTGGAGACAGAGGAGAACACGATGCTTTTTCTCATGGAATTCTATTCTATGAAAAGCAAATGCAACAGGCAGGATTGGCTAATTACAGATTTGAATCGATCCTTCCACTTACCCTAAAAAAAGTAAGAATGCATGCACTTTTGCATACACAGTTTTTATGGTGTGCTGGTTCATTTGTAAATAAATGCAGCAGTGATTTGACAGCACATTCTGTTTAGAGTTGTAGGTGTTAAGACGATCAGAGAGGACAGCTACTAGCATCCAAGTGATAATTCTGGAGAAAGTTGATAGCTTAAAAGTTGTTTTTATGGAAAGAAATTAGACTCCTTCGCAATTTCCAGAATAGCTGAAATATCTGTAAGAAATCCACTACAGTTAGACTTGCTTGTATAGATCAATAACGGACAGGTCAGGAGGAAACACACCTCATGTACGTATCAGCTTCCTGGACAGGAAACATTGTAAGTGTTACGAGAGCAGAAAAGGTGATCAGTCCTGCACACTGCTGGAACAGGGCATCTCATAGACTACCTACTTTCTAAGGACCAATAGCCAGTTTTACACTTGAGATGAAAGGTGTTGGTATATTTTTGGTTTCCTTATATATTCACATAAAAAACCCAAACAAACTGTCTGTCTTTCAATCAATCGTATATCAAGAGATACTAGATTTTAAATCTCTTGGCAACAGTTAATTAAACATGACATTGGAGCCAATATAATCAACTGCACAATCCTAACAGCTGCATACTAGCATACTAATACTGTAGAGAAATAAGAGTTATGTCTCTGAAACTATTTTCCATACCATTCATGCAATATGCAAGATACTGACTGAATTCTGAAGTGATTCAGCACTGAGAAATACTTTTATTTCCTAAATAACACGGCAGGCATAAACTACCACTGCATTTCCTGTTTTCTGGGGAAAATATTAAAAAAAAATCTCTTTACAGATGACACTTCAGAAAGAAACTAATGCATATCTGGACAGTGGCAAGTGAAAGAGAGAGACTGAGAGTCTAGGTATCCAATTATCACATCTCCTATGCCAAAATACCTCTTACAAGCACTGTGTGTCATTTTATGTTGTGTTCAGTGTTGTTCTGCAGAAATCAGTAGGGGCTATAACTTTTCTTGCAGCAGGAACAGTGTCCTCAATAGGAGGAGATGCAGGCTAGAAATTGAGACCCTACATAACCACACGAAAGCAGACAAGCAACCTTAAACAGGGGCTTTGTGATGAGCTGGATTTATGACTATTAGTACTGCATGTGACTGAAAACATACAAAAAATCCAAATAATTGGTTTTGTGTTTGGTCAGTCTGTTTCTTCAGTTTGAACATCTCTGTGGTTCCACAGTTTTGCATTGAAGTGCTAGGACTATTTTACAGTAGACACTTATTCACTGTTGGTCCAATTCTACTGATAATAAAATCAACCAAGGCACATTCCTTTCAGCTTTAAGGAGAGAAAAGCATGGGTCACAGGAAAGCCATATCAGTAAAGTAAGTGCCTGCATTAGAATATATGAAGCATGCTCATGTTCTGCTGAAACCAAAAGAAGTCAAGGACCATAGCCTCCCTTTGTCTCAGTTTATCTGTTTGTTGCAATAGCTCTGAGGTATTCTGGAAAAAATGAAGCACGTGAAGAGTTTAATAACAGTGCTAACAATGCTCAGCTTTAATTCAAATTTCCTAATTCTTTAATGTTTTAAAATTAAATTTGGCTCTCCTGGTTTCCTTTTTAACATATTGCCATTTATACGTTCAATGCATTAGTTGGTTCTCCAGCTGATAGGATTGCTTACAACAAGTTACTTATGTTTGGAACCCAATATATGGAGAATTCTATCCTTTTTTCACCCTAAACTCATCTTTCTCCTAGTGAAAGCAAAATTGTCTGAATTTTTTTAACTAGTTTTTCTTACATATATGTCAGCAACATGATGATTATAAACAACCTTTAAACTTCCTATATATATACATTTTAAGCTAACCTTTTGGTGCTTTAAATTTAGTTTCATTTCATCCACAGAAAGGCTGATTGTTGTGAAATTATTTTAAATTATAACATACACTGCTGAAAATAGTGTGTGTGCGCGTGTTGGGGCCAAGGGCTGACAAAGAGAACCCTATTTCTCTCATCAGAAGAATACGGCCAGTGAGAAAGACGTAGCACGGTATGTTCTTGTCAGAGATCACACACAAACTGCCTAAAACACAGCTCATGATCCTCCCACAATGGGATATTTTTACTGTCCTTAATGAAGCTAGGCAGGTGTTTACAGTTATGATGTATGTCCATCTAAAGTTGGAATTCAGCACAGACACAGAGACACAAAATAGCTGTGCTTGACGCACTAGACCATGACATACTGTATGTACTGTAATTAAAATAAACTCTAATTCTGATCCTTTTTTTTTTTTTTTTTTTTTTTTTTGATGAGGAAACAAGAAAAGCACTGAAGATACATTCCGGTTTGTGGAAAGCTGCAAACTATTCTGAGAAGTGTTAAAAATATATATTTGCAGAAAGAAAGAAAATTCTCTAAAACACCTTTTTAGCCTTGGCTCGCTCTTTGCCAGGTGATTTTCAGGGAGGAGAGAGGAAGGGAGTTTTCCATCTGTTGAGGTGTTAGGATTCTAAACACGTTCCTGAATTAATTTTGACTCTTTAAAATGTGAGATAAGTTAATATACTCTAAGCCAATATATCATGTCAATCTTCAGTGCTTTTCTCAATATCAGCCCACTCACTTCCGCCTCCTGCTTGCAAGCTCTGGAGGCTTCTGGCTCTAACACTATGCTTCCCGTAAGAAATGAAGCATTCAAGTGGTAGCAACAAATCATAGATATGTCTAATAAAATAAACCTGAATAGTGTGAGTGGAAATAGAGAGGCTAAACTGTTTGTTCACTTTGTACTGATGTAGCTTTTTATTCAAATAATTGCATTCAAAAAATACCAAGTAACACTTTCCTTAAAAACAAAATAAAAACCTCTACTATCTTTTGAAAAACAGAAGAGAAAATTGTAAAGATATATTAACCATGTTATAAAATAATACTAAAACAGATACGTTCTGCAGTATATTTTCCTGTATCCATTGCCAGCCTTTTCAAACCAGGTACAAAGGCTGTTTATGGAAATCAAGTACATTTGCCAGAAACTATAAACAGAAATATTCGGAATGTCATATCATCATCTTGTCAGAATGTAGGAGCAAGATTACTAAACCTAGGCTTATCTACTCCAAAGTCTTTTCAAATGAGGTAGCCAGTAGTGCTTTCCTGAAAAATTTGAAGGTTAGCATCTACATGCAGTAATTACTTCTGTGTTACGCTTCCAAAAGCCTAGAGACCTCCAGAATCAGAAAATTCTATCTGGACCTTCAAGCTTAGTAGGCAATTCAGGATGCACATCCCATAAATTTGCCTAATCACTTTACATTTTTGGTCTCCATAACATCCTGCAGTAATGGGTTCTACAAGCATAAATTGCGGAAAAAGTCCTTTCTTGCATTATCTATAAAATTATTTAAAACCTAATCATTTCTTTGGATGTTTTCAGTTCCACTGTGAGAAAAAGTGCATATTGTTTCATTTTCTCGACACCAGTTCGTACATTTGTAGAGCCCTCTACCTTCTCCCCTTCCTTTTGTCTCTTCTTCAAAATGCGAAACTGTAATCTATTAAAATCCTTGCTCATATGAAAGACATTCCATACTTTTGATAAATCTTTGTCTTTTATTTCTGGGTATACTAGATCCTGTTTTTAAATAAAGCAAGCAAAGCTGAAATCATCCATATATTTGGAGGGTAGATAACACTTAGGGATGTAAACTATATGCACAGCTCTCAAAAGCAATGAATAAGAAAGATATTTGCACAAAAAAATTTGAAGTGAACATTACTAGCCCCAATATCACACCTGAAGGCATCTAGCTAACATTCCAAAGTGTCAACTTAAGCATTTAAATAGCTGAATATAAAAAATTTTCTCTTGTGAATATTGGTCTGTCACCTAGCTCCCTCCCACTTTTTTTCTTGGCTTGAACCTTTGATGCAGCCAAAATCTGGGGAATGTACCTAACTTTCGGGATGAGTCACATCACTGAAATCAACAGTAATTTGTGTGGGCAGAAAGGGTTAACATCCTGTTTTGATAGGTTTTGCCTTCTACCTTTAACAGTAGAATGAACAGAACCTCAGTTGCCTTCACAAAATGGTCACGTGAAGGAACTTTCACAGTGGGATCTGTGGATTCTTGAAATAGAGGAGATTTATCTTAACAGAAGATGCCCAAAGGTCAACAGGTTACATCCTGCTACCAAGAAAATCATGCAGATTCCTTCTTATTTTGATCAAAATGAGACAGTATCTTAAAATCACTGCAACTAATCATACAAGTTGGCCCAAACTTTTTTCTCCCCCTCAATTAAGCACATACCTCTAAAATGTCAACTTGCCATCTGTTTAATACAGCCTGTACCAATTGACAAAATTTGGCTCAGAGACCCATTCTGTCTTAACATTTTTTTTCCTACATTACAAGCACCAGACAAAAAAAGTCCTATTGTCTTGTCTTCAATGCATTTTGAATCAAGTTTAAAGTTACATACCAAAGTAAAACCACAATTGACTGCATCATCTTACTTTTTAACTCAGAGTAAGCCAACCATTATTTCAAGTTTCAAAATGGCACGATCTTTGATGGGCACATACAGACTATAGGAAATTTCGCGTACGCCTTAGGGACTGGCTTGGATTCATGTTTAAAAGGGAACAATATGAAGTCCTTAAAGAGAAGGAGTAGCTAGCCATAATAACTGCCTAATAACTGAAATAGAAGGGTGAAATAAAAATCAGCAGAAACTCACAGAGTAACAGATCCTAACTAATAACATTTCCAGAAACCTCTGAAAAATGTTAAATGCTATTTAGAATAGAGAAATGTACTTCCAGACATAAGAAAAAAATCTCATCTATTAATAAACTTAACAAAGACATCTGAGCACAGACATGTGACCTAAATATGTAAGTTCAAAGAAAAGGGTTTTGCCGTTTCCCCCTCGCCTAAGGATTAAATAAGATATGTAGATTTCTAAAATGCTGTTAAAGATCTGGGTGAAAGCAAGTCTTACCAAGTCATTAATACCTTTTAAATAAATTGATCCATTAAGTGGATTCCTTCCATGCACAAAGGCTGCTTGCATCAGATTGTATTCTAAATTTTCCATGCAGTGCAAGTTGAATGAGGCTGAAGAGAACCCATGCCTGTCCACCTGACAATTTCTTACAAATTCGAGAATTGTCAGCTGTCTAAAAGTTGTGGCATCTTGTCTGCTGTAGCAAGGAAATGCCAATGGAAGAAGAGAAGACTGAAGCACAGCATGTGCGTTACTGCCACATGGAGAGAATCATAGACTTGTGAGACCCAGCTTTTTCTCCCCAACAGCTAATCTAGTCTCAGGGTCTCCTACAGCAGCTCCTCAATGCAAAGATTTAACTCCCTCACAGAACTCTAGAAGTCCCCCCCCGGGCCCAGAAAATGTTGGATGGTAGAGGAGGGATTTTCATTCGCATAAAGAACATTATAATCAGGCATCTAGGGACCTGGAGGATCTCGAATTCTTCCGTGGGATCCTGCAGTGACGAGGGAAGCCATGCAGCAGGAATCACCACACTGTGCTGCACCCTGACACCCTCTGTAACATGGTACACGCTACGAAGGAAGCTGCCGACTGGATGACTTCCTAAATACAGCCTGCGGAAACGTCTGCTTGGTGCACCTTGTCTAGCTCAGATATCAAGAACGGGCCAGATTCATTTTTATGCAGTCATTAGGCCAGACTCCGCTGGGTTTCAGCTTTCTTATCCAGGGAGGCAAAACAGATCTTTGGTAAACAGCAGGTCAAAGAGACACGAGTACCAAACGAGGCAACCCACCGTGACCTTGCGTTTGGCACAGCTGCGTTTTTACGCTAACCCGTGAACTCCACTACTAGTTCCTATACCTAATCACTGCCCATTTATACCTTGGTTTCTTAATTCATCTTGTCTACAACTGAAATAACAACTGACATATTGTAACACTCACTTGAATTATGTGTTCAGTAAGATTTAAATCCAGGTCAAGAAAGGAGAAAGGTCAGCCTGTGAATTGTACCTTTGCTCAAGCTAACTGCCAATTTGTCCCTTAGAAGGTACAAATTTTAAAATTATTTTACATAATACATACATACACACACACACATATATATTTATATCTCCTGTAAATGGCATCAATGCCGACTGTTAAACTTGGATTTATTTTGAGGAAAGCTTTAGTTCTCAACCTCTCAACCACTCCTAGTTGCCCAATAGAGATTTTTTTTTCTGACTAAAAGCAATTCTGATCATTCATGCTCACAAGTTTTCCCCTTACCATTGAGCTGTATGTTTCTCTAGTTAATATTTAAAGATGCTTTTCCCACATACATTTGGAGCAAACAAACAAACAAAGCCCTTTAACTCGTCCACTTAGAGCCTTGTAAAAATACCTTCAAAGTGCTTTGTATTAGGAAAAGACTTTACTAACAAACATCCTGATTCACGCAAATATATACCTTCCCCCACCCCCAAAATCTCTTAAAGCCGCCTCACATGGGAAATTAATTTCAGAAAGGCTGTCAAGGGGGAAATGTATGACCTTTCACAATCAGATTTTTTTTTTTAGGAATTTAAGGAATTCTAGCCATAGTTCACCCCATATAATTTTAAATTTGAACATTGGAGTTAACAAAGATAAATTTCCTTTATAATGACTTACTACAAGAATTTTACAAATGGTATCTCAGATCTAGGATCCTCTCATCTTCGTAAATCTGAATGCAGAACCGGACAGTAAGCATGTATTCACAGAACAGTACTATTAGTGTGGTATAAACACTGTATCTCTGAGATGATCATACTGCTTATCCTACTTCTTAAGATACGTTGCTTTCCATTCTTAAAAAAAAAAACTCCAACTGTTACTATCTGCTTGCTGTGAAAGCATGCGCTTGTTCCTCTACAGCACTATAAAACAAGCACTGGAGGGAGGCAGGTTAGCTACAGAGGACACGTAGGACTTCCTCTTACGTTCCCCCAGACTTTCTCAGAGTAAGCCTGCTCAGAATTCCAGAAATTCCTGGAGCAATAAGGGTTATGGTTATATCAGAATAACAACACGACTTCATCTCATTAGCAGAGCTTCTGCTACTAAACTATAATCTGCTATTGCCGTCACAGTTCCAACTATAAGAAAAGCAGGAATTTTAAATCCTACTTGTCATCAATTCAAACGTAAACTTCTTCTCTTCATCATTATTCATTTTAAGATGTAAACAAATGAAAACAAGATATGAAATATGAAATCCATATTATAAATTTCAATGTTCTTAATTAAACCATACAAAAGCACTGGGAATACAAATGTAGTTCATAATTTATGCCAAACAGGTTAGGCAGTATTACAAATCTTATGCCCTGTTAGGCTGATGTTTATTTCTTATCTCTTCAGTGCTCTTTTCTTTCCAAAATATTTTTGTTTACAGCTGTATTATTTCATGTTTAATTTAAACACATCATATTATTTTCTCTTGCAAACATCAATAGCCCATTTCGAGCTATAAAAATTTATCCAAAATATCACTGCTTTTCAACAGTACCATATTTGAGCAGCATTTTTTATTATTTTAAAGATTTAGGCCTTACATGAGAAAAAGGGGATGAAAAACCTGAAAACATATTCATTCATCCATCAACATCTTCTTGAAGAAATCATTCACACCACCATCTAACATAAGTCAGGAAAGAACAAACCAGAAATATTCACTCTAAAAATAAAGAGGTCAGATCCCTTAGTTTTATGGATGTTTTCATTTCTATGGAAATCTTGCTTAGAAAAAAGAATATAGGATTTAAAGGCACAGCTTACTCAGCTTGCCATTCATATATCTAGATCTATCTGAGGGAAGTCAATCTACCATTGATTCATCTTAATTTTCCAGTCAAAGCAATTATGAAAAATTGTCTATAACTGCCTCCACCTTTCAACACAAAACTTACCTTAAAAGATCTACTGAATAATGGAACTAAAAGTTCATTAGAACTATATATTTTGCAAGATTTTTATCAGTTTTCAATCTGTCCAGGTTTTCCCCTCTCCACGCCCCCAAAATAATACTACTAAATCTGTTCTCCAAATAAATATTTAATGGAGTAAAAAGAATATGCTCTTTCTCAGAGAAATAAATTTTGAAGTGCCAAACATTTCAGCTTACTCATCACTATTTAAACACATTTCCAGTACTGAGCAGAGCATTGAAAGGTCAACCCTAAAAGTGATTCAGCTGCTGATAGCAATGCCTTCTAGATGCCTTGTACTTACTGTAGATCTAATTTTAAATCTCATTACACAGAGCCCTTAATCAATCGAAAAGCCCTTAAAACTCTGAGTGTCGACAATAATTTGATAAAACAAATCATTTTGATTTGTCATTCACAACAATCCCAAACACTTGGCCTAATACTACCAAAATATAGTTACAGCTAACATTATTTCAGAAGTAGATTCTCCATTGAAGAAAAAACCCTCACACCTTTAAAAAACAATTTCTAATCCATCGGAGCTAAAAGGTACTGATCACTAGCTGGGGTTTTACAAGGACACAGAGCCATTGTTAGAGCTTAATGTGTTATTTTGGCTGCCGGTTTCAGTCAAACTCCAACCAAATGGACAGCTTGATTCTCTTCCCTCTTAAAGCATCAGGACTATTTTTTTTCTCTTCATTTGCTTAGACTATTTTAACTAATCAAAGCACACGGACTTACTCTTGCAACCCTGGGTCTTGGTACTAAAAATTGCGGAAAATTCATTTCCTGCCTTAGAGTTCTTATAGGTAGGTAATTTCAGGAAGGCAAACCATTACTCTTAATCAATGTCAGCCTCATGTCTTCCTTTTGAACAGGCAGCTTTCCACGCATGCCCACATACTTTTTACTCATCCTTTGATACAGTGCATATTTTAAACTCCTTTTAATAATAGAGACATACCACAAGGAAAAATAAAGTTTACCAATAAGTGGCCCTTCAAACCCCTGATAATCAGAGAAAACGAAGTAACTTGCTATATTAGCGCTGGTTAGACTTCCTCTATATGGCTACAGAGTAAACTGAGGCAAGCTTAACAAAAGCTTTCCAGATTACCAAATTATTTATATATAATTACTATAGTCTACCCCACCGTAACAAAAAGTAATCTCTCTCCTGCTCGCTCTCATAAATCAGATCACTCAATGCCTAAAAAGATATTTCCCGTTCTTCAGGGTAATGGTACAAGAAAGCCTTTAGCTATAAATTAAAGCTGCAAAAAGTTTATTTAAAGAAACCAAAAAGTCACAAAGTCATAGACGTCATTAAAATTTCACAGTGACTTTGAAAGAAGTCATTGGTGAGATTTCACCTTGCTCACAAGCAGACTGTTTTCCTAGCTGCAATCATTTCAGAAGAATGAAGATAGCTAGAAATGACCAAAATAATTTCAAGCCCTTTTCATTAATCTTGCAGGGCAGTATAAACGTCCTCAACATATTTGCAAATCAGATTCAGATAACCAATTTCCTTTTTAGCTCTTCTATTCTCTTCAGCAATACTGACTCAACACAGCTATGGTCTAGCTGCTGTTAACTATTTTTAATTCATTCTAAGTCCAGATACACTTGATAGTGCAACTTGTGAATAAGGAAATTCTGCAGCGTGCAGCCTGTATGAAAGTGGCTGTTCCAAGTAATCCTGGCAGTGAAATAATACAACTGCTTTCTTGAAAAACGAACTTTATCAGCTTTTGCTGTTTTCAAAAGGTTCAAGAGCTCCAGGAAAATACTAATTCTAGGCAACTGGCACCTCTTAGTGCAGTTTGACAAAGTACAGTAAATTAAGGGCAGGAATCTTTAAGCCCTAGTCACCTTCACAACAGGATTGTCCTATCACCTTTTCAGGTATCCCTTGTCATCTAAGATCTGTTTGTAGAAGTCACATACTGAGGCTTAGAGAGAGAGGGCCTGATTTCACAAACAGCAGTGTAACATAAGAAATAATACTTGCCAACCGAGTTAAATGAATCTGAAACTTACAGTGAGATTATATCAGGTTACACAAGTGAAGAAATGTGCCAATTTGCTTGACTTTGCATATAAAAAAATATTCATCTAATTCAGTTATCTGCCTCTTGCGGTAGTCAAAACCCAGTACTTCAGGAGATGGTAAAACTAACAAACAAACCAGTCCTTATTAATTAGTCCATCTTGTTAATTGTGCAATGCTATAAACCTAGAAAAGCAAATCTTTCACTCCGTTGATAATTAATTTACTCCTTGATGCATGATATTCACTTACCCCTATTCTTATCTTACTTTGTAAATCTAAAAAATATTGGTGGTAACCATAAAATTATCTAGCTCTTGCACTATCCTATAAAACACACTGTCATAGGAGATCAACATCATGTTTGAAGTATCTTTCCTTTTGACCTCCACTTAGGGTATCACCTTCCAATTAGACTGAGCCTCTCCTTGTTCTTTATGACTGCATACAGCTAAAAAGGGGTTCTCGATCAAAAAGTACTTGGTGCCAGCAATAACCAACAGTAAACAATTTGAGTTCAGTGTTGCCAATGAAATAAAAAATAGACGTTTGTATGCTGTTTTTCAGGTGCTTCACTTTAAACTACCTGTTAAAACTTCTTGAAACAATAAAGAAATAAAAATGTGATTTATGTTATATGAAATGCACCCTATGCTTATGAAGGAAATACACACCTTCAAGAACTTCAGAATGCAGAGTAGCTGTGAGCACAGAGTATAAATGTATTACTAAATACTACAAAAGCATGATTCAAGGCCTAGATTTCTTCTTACTTATTTGAATTATATGTAAGACTACTCCACTGAAGAAAATAAAAGATTGATCATGGAAAACAAAAATTTGGCTTACCATGTATTGAAACAAATGCAGGGAAATAAATTCATAATAAAATTTTATGGTTGTCAAGCAAAACAAAGCTAAAGTGAAAGTTCAAATACAAATTTCCTTGAATCTAACTGTGTGTTTGAGGTATTTAAAAAAATAATGATAAAAATCTGACTTTGACTTCCTATTAGGCCTAAAGCTACTAACGGTTTCTTGAATCAATTTGGCAAAAAACATTGTAGCTACCTCAAGATTAATAGGTATTGAGAGATTTCCTGTGACATTTTGGACCAAAATGAGGTAATAACTGGGAGGGCTGAGTAAATTCTTTAGTTTATAACAATTTTGCTGCTCAGTTTTCTCCTTGAATCTAGACATCCACCTGATACTGTTTCTGTTTGTCTATTCTTTAATTAACAAGGATATTTCAAAGAACTCTGAAGATTTCACACAATTTCAAGAGCAAGAGGTCTTTATTTGCTTTTAAAATAGAATAAATAATTCATATACCCCTTATTTCAGAGGATGACAGGTTAAAGATTATTACAGTATTACATGTTCATTATTATTATTATTTGTATTTCTATCAGTTAGGAGGTGATAATCCTTACTTTTTAAAGCTGTGAATTTAAGAATTTCCAGAAGAAAATTAGAATAACTACTAATCACATTATCTTTCATCTTTCATAGAAAGAGTAGAGTTCAGGAAAAAAAATTACAGAGTATAATAATTAAATTAATTTTGCTTCAACAATATAAGCACACATAATACCCAAGATTAGAACATACACATAATTATGTCTTCATTTATTGCTTCTGTTTTACAAATTTGCATAAATTAATACATGATACATTAATACAAATCTTTCACACTAAAGAAAATAAGCACATTATTCAGAGCATCTTTTAGATGTAGCTTGAAAAATATGGCATAATTTAATATACTTTCACCAAATAAGACATCAACACCTTCAACCAGGCAATAAATATTCCCATAGCCATGTGGGTTTTTAATCCCAAACTTTTAGCTGTGATAAAGGAGTAGACCACACATCTCAGTCAGAGGAAACTAAGTTTAACACTCTTTTACTCCCTTGCTTCTGTTTAAATACGCACCAAATTTCCCCTTGCTGGCACAACCTAAAGCCTATTTTAAAATTCACGTCGGTCATCAGCAGACCTCAGGCTCCCCAGCGCAGGCAGCGAGTGGGACCAAAGCGCTGCCGTGTCGCTCTTTCCCACGCACAGCTGGTATGGGCTGAAGCGACTTCATCACTTCTGCTGACGGTAGGGGCAATCCTGCCATAACGGACTGATACAGTAGATGGCACCTTTAAATTACGCTCTTCTGTTGGGATCTTCTTTTTATTATTATTTTTGAGTAGCATTATGTCCTAGGCTCTGTAATGCTTGTTCTGCCTATTTGTCTAATTTGAATAGCCATAGTTTTGAGGAGGATTGTGCAAAAGTTGCTATTAAAGGCTCTGTCGCTAATGGCCATTCTTCTCTGTGATACACCTGCTGGTTGTTTCAGGTTTGTATGCTGTGTGGACTCATCTGTCAGTCATCCTACTGGATTAATTTGCTTTTTTCTCTGTTTGAATGAGGGAAAAGAAGTACATTTCAAAAAGATGGTTAAAACCTGGCTTTGCTTAGCCTCTGGAACAACAGCACGTGTAGACGAAGTTAACCTCTCTGCTCTTCAAAACTAAGCAAATGAGCAAATTTGGTCAACATATTTCGATTAAAAGGCCAAGGGGCAAAAATAGTTTTTTTTTAAAGAAGTGCAATTAAAACCTCAGATACTTGAACCTTAAAAGACATACAATACTCATGCATAAATATTTGTGAGAAATAGGATACCTGAAAGACACAAAAACCACATAATAGTGATGCTTAATGTGATTTAACTCAATCAGCCGTTTATTCTTCATTTTCTGCTTTGTAAATGTTGAAGATCTAATTTTTGTTTACTGTAATGACAAAGTTCGCTAGATGGCACTGTTACACATACATAAATGGTGGTTTAGGCTCCCCCCCTCCCCCGCCAGTGTACAAGCGAGTTTACAGTTTTGGGGCGAAAGCAGGCTTTTTGCAGTTGACTATTGGCATTTGGTTTTCTGGGAAGCTCTCTGACCTGTAAACTCTTTAACAAGAGAATAATTAAGGTAGAGATATTCTCTGGGAACTGACAATGTTGTTTGAGATAAAGTAACTGAATGCAGAGATTGTTCCTTAGAAAGAGAGAGCTGCATAAAGATCTACGCTATATAGTAAACATGATTTTTCACCCAAGTGTAAGGTTCTGATGTCTGCTACTGCACATGCTATGCAAATTTTTCACATGCTATATATCTCAAATGCATTTAGATTCATTTTCAACTACATTAATGCCTGCAGATGAGTTTGGGGACACTAATTTAGTAGTTTGGATAACCACAGGAAGTACCAAGAAACTGTGAATTCAAGCTAAGCAACTATGATTATAATGTCTCTAGGACAGTTCCAAAACTGTGTTCAACCCAAAGGCTATAGCAGCACTGATCTGTGGGACTTGATGTCCTTATGTACATTCAGTATGCTACAGTGTCCCAGGCAGACCACGAGGGAGCAAAGTGGACAGAAAATGGAGCACATCATATTTATAGCTCCTCTGGAGGCTGTCTTTAAGCTGACATATATACCCAAGCAAAGAATGGGTCTACACATATGCATGCAGGTTTTAAAAGCTTTACACCCATATTATTATGGGAGAAAAAAATAATTATAGCATGCTAGAAAATAAATGAAAGCTGGATGAAGCCTGGCAATACTAGAATTATCTGCATTAAGGAGCATCAGATCAGTGTCAGCAAGGGGTGGTGGTGGAAAGGTATAAAAATTGTATAGCAAGACCTGTAAGAAAATCAAGCAATGCAATTTAAACAGATCTGTTATCTAGTACCAAGTACAGACTACTGCCAAGGGTAACAAATCTAGAAATAATGAATAAGTTATGTAAGTTATTTATATATAACTAAACAGTTTGAAAAGGAGGTATAGACTTTGATCCTACTCTATCATACATGGTTTAAAGAGAATGATCATATCAGTATTCATTCTGTTATTGTAAAGCGTGAACAGTTCAAACAAAGAAGACTCTTATTAGAGATGCTAGACTCTGTAATGGCATTATCTCTGGGAGAGAGATGCACACTGACAGAGGAGAATCTAGTTTGTGTAGGCCTCACAAAGCATAATAATGAATTTTGCATGCATAGGTAGGAAAAAAAGTAAGTTTTATTTATATAAATCTGAATATATACTTTTAATGTATTTACCAGACTTGTCAAGGCTCACACTTCAAGTCTGAGATTAGCACACTTCTGCACCTCATGCAACACATGAAGTCACATATTTTAGGATAAAGGGTCGAGATATCCAGTTTGTCACCTGCCTCCTTATGTCACAGAAGCAAAACTTCATTCCTACCATCTCTAACATTGTTGCTAGGTGTCAAAACCAGTAACATTTGCCCTGGATTATCATGGATTTACTGAAATGGAAAGAATTTTCTCAGAAATGATAAAGAAAGATAACCAGCCTTCTTTGACTGCTACAAATAAAATGAGTTTCAAGGCTTAGGTAAATGTTCTGAAAGAAAGAGAAAAGCAAAACCAAATTCCTGAATTACATTAGAACTTCCAAGTATACTGTGAAATTCCTGAACTGAATAGCATAATTTATGTTTCCTAACTTCAGCTCATAGTGGACTTTCTGAAGGAAAAGTCCACAAAGGAAAAGTCAGGAAAAAGATTATGAACTTTGAACAGGATTGAAACTGAAGTTTTGGCAGAACTTTTGAAAACCTCAACTACAAAACAGCAGATTTCAAGACATACACAAGGGGAAGGAAACATAATTTTGCCATCGCAGTTTGACTAAAGGTCACTAAAAATATATCATTCTAGCTAAATAAACACCCTCCATTTTTAAAAGCTCTTAATCCCTCCTATTTCCCAGCCAAATTCTTGTGTCTCTCATATTGGTCTGTTTCTTTTACAGTTCTCCCAGCTCCTACTACCTTGACCTGTTTCCATCTTCCAGATGCCCCAGTTTCTGTTTATTTTCTTTCCTTTATTTTCTTTCTCATGCTCCAGATCTTTTCTGTCTCCTCTTTGGACAATCTTCTTCGGACAGGTACCTCCAAAACTCCTGGTTCATTTACTTTCCCTGCCCCATCTCAAACTGAACACCTTCCCCCTCGCCCATAAATAGATTCAGAAGCCGCTCCATAGCCATTTCTTCCTCCTTGTCGACAATCATCCTTTAAACAAGGGTAGAGGTGGCAAAAACAAAACAAAACCCAAACTACCTTAGACTGCTTCATACTGTTCTCCCCCTCCTCCTCCCTCTCGTCCCCACAACATAGACACACTAGATCAGTTGATCTTTGAGGGGAAAAAGATCATGTCCATAGGAAAACAAGGTAACGCAAGTCCTGATGTAACCCTAGAAATAATTCTGCTATGCAAGCTATAATAATGACAGCTAGTGACACAAATGTTGCTTTACACATGCTTGCGAACTTTGACGAGTACAAGGAATTGCTATTACGTGAATTCCCTCAAGAATAAAAGTAAGAGCAGCTAGGCTTTAAACATGAGCACTTTAGTTAATGTTTTCTCTCTGCCATAGCGCAGGACAGGCAAGTGAATGTTAAGATCATTGGAGGACATTAAGGTTGGGAAGGCAGATACAAAAGTTAAAAAAAAAAAGATCGCTATTGTGTGATGTGAGGATCTAATGCAACTTTGCAAAATCAAAATGAATAAGCAAATACAAATATATAAACTTATTTTAGAAAGTCCCAGGTGCTTGCAAACTATTTGGCTCTAAATGAAAAAAAAAAAAAACAATTTGTATTTTAAAACAAAAATCTATCAGCAAAACAATATAAAAAGTGCAGCTGAGCAGTGGATTTTTCAAACTACTTTTAATATTTGATTCAGCGGCTCTTTTCATTAGAGAAACATATATGGAAACAAATCCACAAAGAAAGTTGCTAGATCTTGATTTCTTAGAATTCATTAGACTTACCAATATGTCTACGAAAATACCAAATTCTATATGCTAAAAGTAATGCTATGCTTAATAAGAGACTACCTTTTCTTCCAGCATGGTTTAAAATTAACTTAATTTGCCAGTACAAGTAGCATTTTTGATCAGAGAGAACAAGACATTGGTTCAATCTGTTATTTAACAATCATTTTTTTTCTGTGACTTACTTGTAAGAGGAGGAGACAACGTGAGACTGTGCATGGAAAGGCATGCAAGGAAACCTTTTGCTCCTCAAACTTTGTTAACTTCATGTCCCTCAGTACAGTTCTTCTAAACATAAACCAGCATAAGAGAGGAAAATGGGACAAACAGACATACCTTTTCTAAAATTGACATAAGTGAGAGAAGAATGAGGCCTATTGCCTTTAGCTGGGCACAAACTGACTTATGCTGCTGCCAGTGAAATCAGAATCAGGTTTACCTGATTTATTTTTATGCCTGCTGAAAAACATTGTTCCAAGCACATCATTCTAACTAGAAGCCAGTGAAGGAAGGTAAAAACTCAAGACAAAAATAAATCAAGATCCTCGATATTAAAGAGAGGTTGTGTCTGCATTACCAAACAACTGTTTTAGAAGGGCACCTGTGCAGCTTCCAGGGCAGGTAACACTGGCCCAGGTCATACCTTGGGACATCTCAACCATTGGTTGAGAATTCACGCTTTGTTCCTCTCCTGTTTTGTCAATACGGTACATGCCAGAAAGATTTATTTGTTGTTTCCTATTGAGAATGCACATGTCAGGATGCAGGGAAGAAGGGGAGCTATTGAGAAGGCTCTTTGCTTTCAGGTAGTGCAATGAAAAGAGAACATGCCCTTGCCCCCAGACAAATCCTAGGCATGTTGACCCTGAAGCTCTTGTAGCAACTTTTATTTAGCTCTTTGAAACTCCTTGGTAGAAACAGAAAGCATCAGGAAGAAAAAGAACAAGAAAAAAAAAGGGAGTTGTGAAGAAAAATTAGGTGACAGAGAAGACTAAAGACTAAAAATTGTTTTTTAATTTGTTCATTAATTACCATATACTGGAGGCTATTCATAAGAACTATTCAAGTTGTTCAAAGACAGAACAACTTGACAGAATCTGATCATAAGTGAAATACAAACAGAACAGAATGACTGAGAACTGGAGGGGAGAGGGGGAAGGCAACGAAAGAAAACAACTTAGAAATACAGCATGTGCAACTGGCATAAATTGCTGTATTGCTGCTGACAACAACTAAGGTGCAATAGCTTTCCAGTGTTAATAACCTGGTCCATTGCTAATAGTCAGGTGTTAAAATGCTCTGCCATATCTGAAGGCTTCTGGCAAAAACTAACATTTTCCTCAACAATAGGCCAATGCCAGGGGAAAAAAGTGCTGATATGATGCAAGATCTGTTAGTAGCACCTGTGCATTTTTCAGATCAAGGTAGATGAGAAATCAAAACAGAATAGCTGAATTCTATTCTTCATTCATTGCTGTCACTTTTGATTTCTGCTTCTCTAATCAAAGTGGGTCATGTTTTACACCGATCCCTGTCAGGAACCTGGGGTAGCTCTACTGACAACACAAGAAATGGCCAAATAACATTCAGTAAGACAATGAACAGTTACAGCTTCAAAATGAGGAAAGACTACAGTTTCCTCTGACTGATTCCTGAGATTTATCTGAAAACAGTGGAGCGTGATTGTGTAAAACCAACAGAACTGGAAGCACAGTTTGTGAATAATTTATTAACAAAAATGAAGGCTATACAAAGGTATGGAACAGTGAACTAGCAAAGTCTATCACTACCACATCAGTTACCCACAACTCGCAAAAAAGAGAGGATACTTTTAACTTCACACATTAGTGGAATTGGATCCCTCCTGTGACCTTTGTAACAAGACAAGCACAGAAGTGATAATGAAACCCCTTACCCTCAACTGAAGGAAAAAACATTTACAAATGGCAAATTTTAAAGAGATTGCAAATTGACCAAAAAGCTACTGAGGTATCAACTCTGTCCCTGGATTTTTCCACCACGTTAGAGCGACAGTGCTCGAAACTTAACAGCGTCGTGAGCTTCCTTGCCACCAACGGGATGTACAGAAGTGCAAAATCCTATGAGACGTTTATGAACAACTAATTTGGTAGAAATAAAACCCAATAGTATTAACTTCATAAAAATACTAATTTCAGCACACACATTCAGATTGTGAGTTGTATTTTTTTTTATTTTTTTATTTGGTGAATCATATGACACACTCTGAGCATGAACTAGAGAACATTTGCAATTTATAAGCCTGCTTAAAGTGGCTAAAAATACTTGTGTCATAAAGAATCATACTCTGTAATTTGATTCATGCATTCATTCACCACAGTTAAACTATATAGGCTATAATTATTTTTCTTAATAAACTTAAAAAAGGAAAACCAATATTTATGAAAATATTTTCCATGATTTCTGGCATTGTAATGTCAAAGTTTTCAGCTAGAGTAATTGGCTTAACAATTCAGTGAATCATAACTATTTACACCTGCTAAAATTTAGCCATTTTTCTTTTTCTATGGAAACTGTGAAACCTGACAGAGTAGGGTTAGTTTATACGCAGTTTATGTACAAAACAGATATGCAGTAGCCTGGGTATGAAATGCTTGAACACTTCCCTGTGCCTTTTTTCTAGAATCTTTAGGGTTCTTAAATCACAGAATCTTGCAGAATGGTTGAAATTGGAAAATCAAAGAGCACAGAAAAAAAACCCAATCTACTATGAAGATACCCAGGCATGGACTCTAATTCAGATAAAACATCCGAAACAACTACTTAGAACTGAACTACGTATATATCCAAACAGCAGACATGCCCTAGATTTTTTCTTCTCATATATTTCACAAGTGTACAAGCCTCAGCTTCCTAGAGGTTCCTAGGGAACCATGACATACTCACATAATCTTATTGTAAACAGGCAACGTATCCATCAACAGTAACGGTAAATATGCAGCATAGGTATCAGGAGATACCAGGACTAGGAGCACGACCACACGTGTTGGTTTATGAAGAATATATTTCGGGATGCTAAGTTAAAAGGATGAAGAGAAAACATATGAATAACAGGTCACTGATCCACTTGTGCCTAAGATTTTCTGTGAATAACTTAAGAGTAAATGAAAGAAAATACCAAGCAACAAGTGCAAAGCAATACTGATTCCTGATTCATTCTAACACCGCTCTTACCTTAAAAATATCATTAGAAGGCAGAATGTCATCAACTGCTCATGAACAAGAGAGCTAAATCGATCAAAGAGGAACTAAAGAAGTTAAATATACGAACGGAAAAATATGATAATAACATGTGAATATGCAAGCCAACAGCTGGAGAAGATGTATATATCTTCAACAGATGAGAAAACCTACAGAGAAGTGGCTAAATATTGCACTGTTCCAGGCAAAAGGAGAGAACTTGTTTTCAGAAATGATAAAGGAGTCATTTCCCTAAAAAGAAAACTTCAGTATGCAGCTTTCCTACAACTTCAGGTGAAATATTAAATCCTAGTCTATGCATGTAATTTACACATATTTGAAGGCGACAGAGAAATACTTAGGGTGATGCATTTAGAGGTGAAAAAAGGGAGGAAGTGTCTATATTACTGCAATAAATTAAAACTTTGGAATAGTCTCTGAAGTGAAAGAATGGAAGACAGCCATGATACTCAACCTATTTAAAGCAGCCACTCTTTAGAAAGATAATTAGAGATGCAACATATCACTGTAGTTTGATAGGAACTTCCCTCCCCCTGCACACACACACACACACACATGCAGAAGTAGTCACGTAAATGGGAAAAAAATGAAACAAAGCTTGCTGTCCATGATTTAATTTTAGGGGATCATTCTGAAATTCAACTACTGTAGCATACTGATCTGTTTCACCTGAGCCTATCTATACATGGATAATTAAAATGAAATCTCACGAAGGCTTTTAATCTCTTATTTTTAGCATCAAACACTTTGACTCAACATTAGCAGAAAAGCTTTAAAATACTTTCCCTCCATCCCAAAAGTATCCGCAGCTCCAAAGTTATACTTTATTTAGTCTAGATATTGATATTAATTTTCTGTGCTGCAAGTTGGAATGTCAGTGTACATTAGCACCTGATCTATAAAGGGAATGCTGAGATCTCACTGGAAGTATTAGTCACTGCACCCTGGGATTGCAGGGTGTTTGTGTTTGTGCTGTTGGCTCAGATGTCTGAGCAACACATGCCTTGATTCTTAATGAAACATGTATGCCACTAGATTCATTATCAATAACCCCAGAAACACTTCAGGATTAAAAACTTTCTTCAATTTATTTAGCGATTACCAATCTCCATGATAAGTGAATTATTTTCTGAGGGGCAAGAGCTCATACCATTCTAACAAATGCACAGTTCCTTGGAGAATGTATTCTTTTCCTATAGGTGATTAGCTGGTTTCTCTTTCTCTATTTTTTCTTCACATAAAAACTTAGACATTTTTTATTTTTAGCAGCCAATAAAGTATTTCAACTCAAGGTTTTCACTGGTACTTAAGAGAGAGAATCTCATCTAGGAATCAGTCCTATCTTGGATATTTTTTTGGTTCATAATTACCGTGTGCCCCCCAAAAGGTGTTTTCTTAGCCTTATCCATAGTTACCTGGCATTTCTACCAGTTCTAGTCCTGGCTACTGCCCTGGCTACTATTTCACAGCCGAGGCTATACTCCCTCATATTATCTCACCAGTCAGCTACACAGACCTCTCCATTACAATACAATCATCTGAGCTAGACTCAGTTTCCAATTCGTCTCTCCAATTTTTTTAATCCCATTTTGCTCTTTTAAAACTCTACATCCAAGTCAGTCAAAAGGTTTTTTTTCTCTCTCGAGAGGTTCTTCTCTCTTTTCTCTCTTCCTCTTTTCTCAGTACTTCTCTCCCCAGAACACACTACATCATAAATTCTGTAGGTCTATACTACAAGGGTGTCCTTTTTGTGTTCCCCTCTTCCCCCTCTTTTGTTGTTGTTGTTGTTGTTGTTAAACAGGTGGTCAAGCACCATCTCCTCCACTTCCAAAAAAACCTTTTGTTGAAATGTAAGAAAAAAAATAGTGGTGGTGTACTCTATGCTACTGCAGGTAACTGTCACAGATGAGCTGTCACTAACCGTTTAAGCAAGAAGAGTTTGTACTTATTTTCAGATGTTTATAATATGCTTTTAATTGCATAAGAAGTTGCCATAGATTTGCATGTGATAATTACAAAATCTAGGAAGAAAGGGGAAAGAAACATAGTGTAATTAGAAGCAAGAGAAAGGAAAGATATGACATCAGATACAGTTTCCATGGAAATAAAAAGCTATGAAAACCTCTTCTTTGTTGTTTTCAAACAATTCTCTCTATTTAGAGACCTTAAGCAGAACTTCAGCTAATATTCAATTAAAGTGTCTATGCCATTTTTTAGCCTCTGGAAATATATTTCATTATGTAATTTAGACCTTCTAATCCAGGGAATTTAAGAAAGTGCTTCAAATGAAGAGCACCTACATATTCTATCAATTCTTAAATATCAGGAATTTTTGGAAATGTTGAAAAAAGTGAATTTTCAAGGGAAAATAGAGAAAATTTATAGTTGCTATAAATGTACTAGCAATATGTTGCAATAAGATACAAATCTCTCTACTATCAATTAAAAAAGGAGAGATGCATAACAGATTAAGAATAATGCCACTCCAACAAAAAACTGTTACATGAACATTCAGTCTAAACTAGCATCCTGTTTGATGATATAATCTACATCTGTTGCTCGTTGAACATGCACTTTGTTGAAATGTAAAAAAGCCCCAGGTACTGTTAGAAGGGGCCTTGTGTTTCATTACCTCATCTAATATGTTAGGGGTTTTATCCGTCTCCTCATGCTCACCAGGTGCTAGGAAAAATGTATAAGTTACCTAATAGTCCTAGAAAACCACAAACACACATCCTAAATTATTAAATCTCACTTTAATCATGCTACATCAGCACAGAAAAATACTTCACCTCTATAGAGTTTGTCTGGAGAACATTAAGCACCATTCCTAAAAAATAGCTCTGGAGTTCATATTAAGATTTATGATAGTTGCCAGTTTAACCATGCAATTCTTCACCCACAACACCCCCCCCCCCTTTTTGCCTTGCTCAAGTAATACTGTAACTGCACACATTCACAAAACATCCATTTCAAATATAGTACAATTTTTACAAATTCAGAAGCATGCATACAATTCTTCATCACACACAAGTAATCTTAAAAGCACTAAGCTTTCACTACTTGACACCTATGTTAGAATGCCACATGAATAGACGGAATAGAGTGATCTCACTTTTGAACCAGATTCAAAAGTTTGGGCTCCAGTACACAAGAAAGAAGCAAAATAAGAAGAACATTCAACAATTATTTTGCAGCTAGCTGAAAAGGTCTCCCCCTGACCCCTTTCAGGATATCCTGCTCTTTCATTATCCAACTTCCATGGATATTTTTTTATGTAGCTAGTTTTCAGAAATGAAAAAGAGACATCTAAATAAAACAGAACTTAGGGAGTATTAAGATTTGTAGCCCTCAAAATGTATAGTGTTTCAATGTGAGTATATATATATTTTGCGCTCCAGCATATGCTTTGAGACCAGTGAAAGAAATCAATATCAAACATCAATGGATTTGGACATGAATATATTGCACAGGATTGTTCATGAAGATAGGATATGAGACACTGGATAATTTCCTAGAGGATTACAGTCCAAATTGCAATCTGCCATAGTCTTGCTTCGCAGTTACATATATGACTTGGAAAACTGTACCTGAAATTTTCACTTGGATTATAGAACTGCCTCTGAGTAACTGTGAATATTGTATTGTTTCCAGACTTTAGACATCCATATGTTACTCTTCTCGGCAACTTCAAAGCAATCTCATGAGCTTCCCTCCCTTTCCAGGCTAGCCCATCCCTCTTCCACAAAACCCTCTAAATTGGTCTCTGGTGTAATTATGAAGAACCTGCCATACAGTGTACAAATTGAAAAAATGTTTTCTTATTAATACCATAGTAGTGCTAAGAATACAATAGTAGTGCTAAGCCTATCAATTAATTTCATATTTGCAAAATTATGACAGGGGTCTCCATGATCCTTTTCAACATGTTACCTATACATCTGTCTTCTGAATAATGGGCCAAAATGCGGAAACTAAGCAATGTGTTTGGTTAATGGCACTTGCACACAAACTATGAATATCTTTACAGTCTTCACAGAAGAATCCCTATGCTTTTTTCATTTGCAAAGAAAATACATTTGCATAAAACAAGTAGACCTGCCTCAGCCTAGACATTCTCTGGACTATCAAGTATCACCAGACAGAAAAAACAGAAAGACATCTGTTAGGGGACAGCTGGCTGGACCATCCAGGAAGGTTTTAACATAAAGGGAAATGTGAAAGAGGTAGAGATATATGTACAGCCATATCAGAGGTATATGGCCATACCCTTGGAATTAATCTTGATGGCTGTGTTGCACATAATCAAGGACCAAAATGGATACATCATTTACACCTGCATGCGTGTGTTATGAAATAAGAGAATTGCTTCTTTATTAAATTCAACATATTTGATATCCCTGAAACCTTACGGGAAGACTTTTCTGGTGCAAATAATAAAATTAATCTTTACAGTATTTTTAATAAGAAATGAGCAAGCAAAATGAGAATCAGTGTGGGACTCTGTGTGTTTCCCGCTTGCTGACAGCATGAAAACAAAAGGAACCTTGGATATTCTAGGAGCAACATCCTGACAGATAAACCAGAAGTGGAATGTAAATTGGTGTTTAATTTGTTTTTATGGTAAAGAACAGAATGATTGCTTCCATCTATCTAAAATATATGGGGGAAAGAAATTTATTATTACAAAAGCTTCTGTTTAAGTGATGATGTGGGTATCTTAAATTTCTAAAAATACTAGGCAGGTTATTAATTCAAAGGAGCTGTGCTTTTAACTCATTTTGCAGAGTAAAAATCTGCATAGACTATGATTGTGATTTGGTTACAATTGTTCTAGGCAGATAAAATAAAGTTCAAAATAAAATATATATTGTGATTTTTTTTAAACACAGGCACACCATGCTGCAAGTGAACCGATCTTCTCCCAAAATGCTAAATCCTCCAAGTTACTAGCTATTTTCCTCAGTTATCAATATAGAAATTAATTTGGTCCTTACGTGAAGGCAAAATGATAGCAGAGAAAAACAAAAAGGGCAGAAGGGTGCTTTCTCACAGCTAAAAATTTTGCAAGAATGAGCAGATTTGACAAGAATGTGAATTTTGACCACAGCTGTATCTCTTCCAAAAAGCCAGAGGAACTACAGAGAACGGCAGCACACAATTATCTGGCAGAGAATAAGGTAGTTACTAGTCTGTGCTAGAGACATAAGCACTGCAGTTTGTGTCACAGCTAAAACTTCAGTAAGATTTCAAGTTCTTATGACAAATGACGGAAGAGAATTTTATAAAATCTGTATTAAAGATTTTTGATTTGAACATGCTTTTGAAAAGCTTGTGGACTTCTATATTTGAAAACAAAATGAGGATCAGAGACATAAATCTAAGAAAAAGACAGTTGTAAGATCCAGATTTAGACCTAAAAAGAGCAACAAGCCTGAGATACCACAAAGCCAAAACAAACTTGTAAAAAGAAAACATATGAAAGATATCTGGAGTATCAGATTTTTTTCTGCATTTTATGTTTCAGCTAGGTTTGGAATACTCCTCTGAAAATAAATAGTGCACATCAGTGTAATAAAACACCATTTGGGAGCAACTATTAGCTAGGTTACTTTGAATAATGTAGTCCCTAGATTTCACTAACAGTAGGTAATCACCAAAGCCATCAACTGGCTATGCTAAAAGAGTCACTGGGGCAAAAATTTTGTCAAAATATGGTAATAGCTGTGGTATATGCTTTCAGTTGTACATTACATTCCAGAAGCATTCAGCATGTGCTTCCAGAAGATCATTAGAGATCTGTAAATATGCTTCCAGACCCTTAATTAAAACTGAAGTAAGTTATCACGCAAAAAATGGAAACAAAGATTGACATACACATGGAAATATATTTGGTTTATTAAAAAAATCTATTACTACTGTACTAATAGCTACCAAAAAAATGCAAATGCAGGAACAAAAATGACTGGCAGTCAGTGACAGTCACCTGAGGTGAGTTATTGTTTCAGCTGGATCTGTGCAAATTGCATGTAGGCGAAAAAACAGAAAGAAGAATTAGAAGAGATGTGGTACTCTACCTACAGCTCTTTTGTGCTGTTAGTAAGGGCCACTATTAAAGATAAGACTGTGCAACATTTTGAAAGGAAGTGAAAAACTTTAGAGCAAGATTGTTGGCCTGGGCAGATGAAAGATATAGGAAAAAGAAAATGAAAGGGATGGGCTATATCTGTGTTATACAGCTCTCAAATGAACACTGATACAGAAAAGGACCTGCTGAAAGCTCGGGAATTCTCCAACTTGAGCTTGTTTCCAGGAACTTTAGAAAGTTGTACAAATTTGCGTATGGTAAAAATAAAAAAAACAAAAACAAAAACAAAAACAAAAACAAAAACAAAAAAACACAGTCAGCCAAACAGAAAAAGACCAAATCCACAGTTTTATTACTATTGCCTTTCCATTAATAACATTACCAAGGAATACCACCAAAAGAGATGTCATCTCTTCATCACAAATGTGTTACATCACATACTAAATGGCAAACAATTTTTCCCCAGTTCTAACTCGCCTAGTATTTTGTTTTCCCGAGATTTAATGAGTAAACAAGAACTGCTGAATAATAACTCTATTAGCATGACACTGAACATGTACAAAGAGGCAGAACAATTAAACTAAAGGGAGTAGTAAAATTAATTCCTCCGAGTGAGTTTATGGAAATAGATCTTACCTAATATGTACTAGATATTGTTCTGTGATAATTATATTACTATAAAAATACTAATCCACTAGAATAATACAAATTTGGTGCTTATATTTAACACAGTGTTTAAGTGGAGAGGTTTCCAATCTTAAAGTAAAGTTGTTGCTAAACTGGTATACATCAGCAAGAATTCATTCTTGCTTCAGGTTCTTTAATGTTTTTGTTGTTGACCTGAAAAGAATCTGAACAATCAGGAAGAATAAAGTTCAAAGATAAAACAAAGATTTTGGAAAATAATTAAATAAAGTTGACTAATAAACAGTAATCTTGTTACAAGGTTACTCGGATTCAAGCAAAAAAATAGCTTTGATATTGCTGGAGAATAGAAATGAAGTACTTAACAAGGGAAGCAACAGTTTGAAAAAGTTTTGAGTAGACATTCATTAATATCAGCCACAACATACCGCTGTGACCAAAAGTATTAATAAGATCTAAAGATGCCTAAATTGGAACTCTGATTAAAAGGGGGAAGTTAATATTTGACAGTTGCAGGAATGCAACAAGAAGATGTCTTAGAAGTCTTAGTATTCTCATGAGAGTAAGATGCTGGGGAATGAGACTAGGTTTGGAAAAGATCCACATGACTGATTAAAAGATTGGTTAACATGCCTGAGAAAGAGCTTCCAAGATTTTAATCTATTTATCTTAGCAAAGGAAAGGTTAAGAGGTGACCTGATCTGACGTGTTAAGTAGCTACATGAGGATTAGTAATGCAATAGAGGGGAGCTCTTCAGTCTCTTAACAGGAACAAGCAACTAGAACACGAATATTGACAAACACATACTTGGCATTTTTAACTGTTAATTAACCACTGTCTATACCTATTTTCAACCATTAGTTAACCATTTAACTATTTTTAACTATAGCTATGTGAGCAACTCCAGAGACTATGGAGAATTCTCCAATTACTGAGAATGTTTTAATAGGAAGATCAACTTTTGTGTATTACCTCTAGCTTATCCCCAAATGCGCTAAAACAGTTCGGAGACAACAGGAGAAAAGACTGCCACCAAGCTTCACAGCTGCTTAGACAGTCCTCTCGGAGGCAATTGCCAATTGTTACCTAAGTGTTTTATATATTGAACCACTTTAGTCACTGTGGTAGGTTCCTATTATCAATAATTTTTGCCTTTGAGTGCATTTAAGTGCTGCTCAGTCTATCTCAGAGATTCGACCTGATGAATACACGTCGCTATATACACACATCTGTTTTACAGCAAGGATCATAGAAAACTTAAGTCATCTGTGTGGCACAGAAGCTTTTAAGTTTACATTTAGAAAAAAAGATTGAATTAATGAAAAAATTTTACATGTCCCTTGATTCACTCAATGTAATTTTTTTAAATGAAAGCTGGAAACAAATTCAACAATGGTGCTTCATAAAATAATAAAATTGCAACAACAAAGTAATCTTTTTGTGGCAAAGTAAAACAAAACCAAACCTTCTAATTTGAGTGTAGACAAACTCCAGCGTGCTTGCGTGGCATCTTCTGAAGAAGGGAACAAAAATTATGCTACTAAACCACAATAGCTGAAATGCTTGCCCACCACAGGATCATGCATCTTCTGTGGCAGGAGAAACCCACACAACAGCAGGATTCCTTAAACTGCATGTGTCTTCTTCATCCAAATCACTTCCACAACTCAGCGTGGAGGTTTTATCTTCAGTCTAGAAATTATCAAAGTTGCTCAGGAGTGAATTAGTCTTTCTAGATCCTTAAAAAAAAAAAAAAAAAAAAAAAAAAAAGCACTATCCCTATTTCACTGATGGTCTCTACAGCAGAGAATACATGTTCAAAATCCTGCTGTAGGACTTCAGAAGAAGAAACAAGGCCTTCCAACTCTGCTATGTTTTAGCTGTTAGACTTTTTAACTGTAGATCTACATGCACTGCTGTGTGAAACGGGTGTCCTCTTATTGCCAAATTCAGGCAAACAGAACTGTCTCAAATGCTCATAATCGCATAGAAAGGAAAATAGAGAAAACAGATCTTGGAAAATTCTGTTTGCCAATCCCATATGTACAAGTTTTCATATAAGACAAGATTTTATCTCTTTCGTGGCACCAGCCACCTTTCGAATACAGAAGACATGCCAGAGGACTCATGTTTACTTAATTTGAAATGATATTTTAAAAGGAGGGTTATTAATTATCCATAAATATCTACTGTTTGTATGACAGGTATTACAGGACCTCAGAACAGACCGTCTCTGTACAAATAGTTAACTAAGCTGCACTCCACCTGTGCAGAACAGAGAAAGTCAGGGAAAGAGCAGCATTATCACATTTACAGACAAGGAACTGAATTACAGACATCAGTCCTTAGGGGAAAAAGGGGGTTTTGTCTAGATTTAGTCACTCAAAACCCTTATTCATTGTAAAAGGCACACAAGTTTGCACACATCATCAGACTCAGAAAAATTCAGAATATATTTTCTCCACCTAAATCTATGCAGCACTAAATGATTTTGAGTAGGAAGTAGCACAATACACACTTGAGAAATTACAAGCACATGCTACAACACCTCATGCGGTAGCTGAATTAATCATATTTAATTAGAAAGCATGCTATTGTTTTTCTTCATTTGCATTTAATTCCAGAACATAATTTGGTACTTATTTAAAAAAAAAGTGGTTTATACAAACAGACTTACATTGAAAAGGATGCCTCTAGAGCAGCAAATGCACTTCTCATGAAAAACGACAGGTTTCCTCAATGAAGAAAATGAACTGTTTTCTACAGAAAGATCACAATAGAAAGAGAAAACAAAGAAGCTCACAGCCTTTGTCATATATTCACTTCTTTAAAGCAGCTAGAAGTGAAGAGAAAAAGATTTCTTAGTGAAGAAATAGATAGACAGACCATGTGAGAAAAATGTTTTTCAAGGTTATTAAGCACTAAACAAAGCTACTCTATAGGTCAAGTGGCTGTGTGTAGTGCAGATGTAATGGATTAAAAGACCAAATCAGACTGCAAAACAAGGAAAAGGTAAACAAGCTGATTCAACGGGAGGGAAAAAAAACCCAACAAATAGTTGTTCTCTATTTACGTATTTGGAATGCAGACTTCTGATAATTCTGTGAAGCGATGCAATCACGGTATCTTTGACTTCTTGCAGAAGACACATATTCATAATGAGGTTTCATGATATAAGATACTAAAATATTTCTTTCTTATATTGCAAGATCTAGTTTTTCTTTCTTTTTTTGGTTTTTTTTTTGTTTTGTTTTGTTTTAAACATCCCATTCATAAGCGAATCTTGGCCCTCCCCACAGCCACAAGATGTACACAAAACTCTCCTACAGTGGCAAATGTTTGCTTACAACTTCATTTTCCTCCTTTACTCAGACAAAATAAGTGCCAAAGTAAATACGCTATTCTAAGCAAATAATAATAAGACAATGTTCAGAGCAGCTGATGCAGTTCCAGACAGAAAAGAGACTGCATCAGTAAAAAGGCCTTCCCTTCATCCAGGGCTGGAACAAGACCACTAAATACCCTTAAGTATCCAAAAAGCTATAAACAAATTAGACCTTTGCAAACTAAAGTAGCCCTATTATTTCTCAAAGTAGAGAAAAACATACTTATGAGCATGTGCTATTCTACAGATGCATAAGAACACCACAAAAAGACTACCAGAAAATCTGAGAAATAATGCGAAGAACCTTCACCAAGGTCATGCTGAATAATATGACGTGTGAATTTGTTTGATATTACCTGAAGAGAATTTTAAATGAAGGAATGTCACATGTTATCTTTTGCAGAGACAAATGTTGTTTTGCTGCTTCTTTATTAAAATTTTTTCCAGACAGCTAATACTTTAAACAAGGATAAGGTTTCAAATGCAAACAATTCAAAAGGGCATTTTTAAGATTCACATGAATATTTTGGGATTGGGGAGGGAAGAGGAAATCACCATAATTTATATTTAATTTCCTTATGGAAAACATTCATTGCCATATCACAAGGCAAATGTCATGATAAAAATACTAATCAGTTGACCTCAAAACACAGCCCAGCAGTTGTGATGTACTCAGAACAATATTTAAGCATGCAGTTTAAGGATATATACAAATCTGTTCAATGTCAACTCCATATTTTGTATTAAGTGCCGTCCTAAATTATGCAGCATATATTGTATTTGGGTTACATATTCCTATTCTGAATCTAAAAGACAAAAGGGAAAAATAGTAACAAAAAGTTCAGGAATAACGCAACAGATCCAACCGAAATAAACATATTCTTACTGTGGTCCTATAAGTGGGCTAACATGGACCTTGGGCATAAAATCTAGAAAACATCGAGTAGGAGTAGGGAAATGATTTAACAGCAACATCTGGCATTAGTGAGGCTTCTACTGACTCATTTCTCCATGATTCAGAAAGGTTTCTGACAAACTGGAAATGCTTCCGAAGGAAGCTACAAGAATAACCTTACGTCAAGAAAACATGCTGCACAAACTTAAAAGTTAAATCCATTTATTTCAGAGGTGAAAAGCTAACGGGGCAATTACACTATCACCTAAAAATACATATGTGAAGAGATTTTTGATAGCACTGTAGTTTTAACTCCATTCTCCCGCCTTTGACAAGACCAGTGATGTGGACAAAAGATAGGAAGTCAATTCTGGATACATTTAGATTAGAAATAAGCTGCAACTTTTTAACAGGAGGCCAGCTAACCACAGAGATTGAGAAGTTTTCTACAACTGAAAGTTTTCAGACCAATGTTAAAAGAAATATACAGAGTTCAAAGAAAATCTAAGGATTCCAGGAAGCTTTTTTAGATTAAATATTCATTGATTCTACAACAAAGTATACCACACTAAGTCTAAATCTACAACTGGTTGATGAGAAAGGATTTAGCCTTCTCTTCAGGAATGATTTCCCTCTTTATACTAGATAGGTGACTTTGAGCAAACATTTTATCATAGTATCTTGAACTTCTACTTTAAGTCTCAAGATTTCAAAGCTAACATTTGTCCTTATAAACCAGTTACAGTACTGTGTTCCTTATAGTTTCTGTAATATACTGGATGTTAAAGGTATTTAAGCATACTTACAGACATACAGAGAGATGAGCGGTTACAGGAATTTTTTTTTGTTTAATTATAACATTAATACAGCAGAGGGCTGTGTGTGTATGTTTAATGGTATATGCTGTAAAAAAAATCGGTACATTTACGACCTGCTAATTTATCATTCACATGTGTTTATACACTATTTTACATTTACACACACACACAAATAAATTGATTAAACCATGTTTGCCTTTGAAAGAACTCTACTTAGAAATTATGTTATTACATACATACTTTTCTTATTTGGCAAGTATCTCATATTTGCAAGCCTTCATGATTTTTTTAAACACATCTGTTACCCAGAAGGAGAAATAAAAGTACAAGTAGTCCCTTCAGATTTGAAGGCAAGTTGTTACCGTATATGTCTCTCTTCATATTATAAATAAGGTCTTAAAATAACTGTACCACGGTCCTGTTAGCCTTAACGTGCCTATGCTAGGTATGTGTTACTCTTTTTTATTCTGTTTATGTAGTGTTTTTTTTTTTTTTTTTTTTTTTTAACATTTGCTGTGCTGGCTCTATTAAGAAAATGAAATAATTTTGAAAACATTAACAATGTCTTACACGCTCCGCTGCCACAGCTTCATCCTGATACATTCATGTGTCATCTGCAATGCACTCCGAAAATAAAGGCACAACCAGTCAAAATATTTACATACTTCCTCATGAAATATTTCACACAAAGACTTAACAGGCATAAGTAAGCTATGATGAGTATGTTCTCTTATCTTAAGAAAAGTACTTTGAGAATTCTTCCTGGCATGCAGAAACAAGAAAACTAAGCAACATCTCAATTTCTGGAATGCAATGGTGTAACCTGTTAGCCTTCCCTTTTCGTCTCCTTCTGTGTCTCAGAAAGGACAGTTAGATGACACCAAGCTTTTTCACAGAACCCAGATATAGTGACATGGCCCTCAGCTCATCAAACAAGGACGTGCCTTAGCAGGATGAACAAAACTTTTTTGCTTTTAGTTAGCTAGACGATGTCACTACACATAGGTATTCTCTTGTTTCCACTTGCTAGGCTGGGAACAGAATCAAATCCCACAGGCATGCTAGCTATTTTAAATTAGATTCACTGCAGGAAACTCATGATAGAGAGGGGAACAAAACCATGTCACTGTTAGTTCTTTGATATTCTAATTTTCCAGCTGTATATGAAACATACTGTAATCTGCTGGGCTACTAAACTAATTTCTGTTCCAAAAAAGTAAATACTTCTGTCAAAAAAAAACAAAAAAACAAAACAAAAAAAAACTTTATTTGATGATATATAACCTAATGAAACAGTTTGAAAAAGAATATTTATTTCCTAATTGCCTTGTTTTGGTAAATGCTCATTACTCGTAACAAAAATTAGGAGCATTCAGACATTTTCAGGAAAAAGTTTCATCACAGAATATAGGCATCAGTTAGTGTTACAAAAGAAGGCCATGAAGCAAACAAATGAATTCACATATCATCAGAACTGGTGTACAAAGGTTAAAGAAAATCGATTACAAACAAAGTGATATGTATGACAAAGGCAGAGGAAGACAACCAGCCCAGAAAATTAATCAGCATATAAATTAATCTTGTTTCCAAAAAGAAAGTGGAGTTGGAAGTATTGCTTTCATTGCACTGCAATGCTGAAACATTCTGCCAGAAGAATGTTAGCATGGTATTTCTGAACTCCTGAGGTTCAGATTTTGGAATAGTTTTCCATTTTTCTGTATTTTTTATTTAGCTTATTAGAGAAAGTAGCATCTTCATCTGAATCTTGATCTGCTTCTCAGTTATTTAAACCAGAGCATAGAGAGCTACAATCGAATTTATGTTGCTGAGAACTTTATTACCGTTTAGACATCAAAATATGTTATTTCAGTATGCTATAAAAGGAGATTTAAGGGAAGAGAGGCTTAAATACCAAAAGGGATTATATTTATGAATTAATGCTTCTAGTAACCTATTTTTAGTTACTTTTTGCCTTAAAAGTTCCAGATTTTTGAGGTTTACTTACACTTATTAAAATATTTTTTCCTCAAAATCCATCCTACATTCTACTGGTTATAAGTCATATCGTTGAAACACATTCAGATATTCCTTTGCATGAGTACAACTCAGTCATTCATAGAGCCAAACATTTGAAGAATGCAATTTATTCATTTCTCTCATTGTCTAATCCCAAACTTACTGCACAAGCGTTTGCTCTATTGTTGTGCCACACATCATGGTAAAGTGCTCTTATTTGTATCTTAGGGACAAGGAAAGCTGAACATTACTACTTGGTGGGTAAAGAAGAAAGCTACCTCTCTGTCCTCATCAGACTATACTGAGAGCAGCTATTCTCACACGCCTTTGTGAGTAATTTGCTTTTTGTTCCCTGGTTAAATGTGTTCTTCACTCTACTTCCTAAGAAAGTCCAGAAAGTATCCACTATTATCACCTTCCCATTTGTAATCACAGGCTCACACAAGTGATTTGCTACAAATAAATGATAGCAACAAGCACAGGTGAGTTTTGCAACTACACTTACAGCAGTAGTTTCCCACTTTTTAATCCACTAGGACCAGAATATGAGAGGTGGGAGAAAGAAGCCCCTCTGTCCTCCCGTTAGCCTACATAATACTTCCTCACATATCTAAGAGTCTGTAATAAACACTACTAGAAAAACTTCATATGATCAAAATAATATACAAACTATGTGGTTAGCAGCTGCGAGGACTGACACTGGAAGGCGCAAAAATACTACATCCTTAGGGCTTTCCAACTGCTTAACTTTACAAGCACCAGAGTTTCACAAGTCTATTAAGATTTACTAAGACCTTTACTTTTCCTTTACTTACTATTAAAGGGAAAGCTCTTCCTTTGACCTTTCCTTCTATTTGCCTGACATTCTCTTACAGTAAAGCTCCTCAGTGTTAGTCAAGAACAAAAGCCAACTTAACATTTTCTGCTGCCAATCTTTATGATTTCCTATAGATATTTGACAGCATGTTACTTAAACATTTCATCTTTCAAAAGTACCAACACACAAACTCAGAGTTAAAAAGAGAACTTTAAGCAACTACTCTTTGCCTAAATCCACAGCCTCTTCTGTTAAAAATGCTTCCTACTCTAGAAATTACTATACTGGGAAAACTAAATCTCTATTATACTGGTGCTGTACAACTGTTTTCAAAGCAACAGATTAGTACTTTAAAGTCCTTCATTTATCCAAAGATAAGAAAATGGCTGTAACCACTGAAGTTCTTTCTTACTTCCTTAGCCATGTACTTCAACCTTAACCTTGAAAAAACTTGCTTAGGATATAAAAATGGCTGTGTCATGTCTGATCAAAGATCAATTTACTCTGTGTCCAAAGCAGTTGCCTAATGAAAAGTATATACACAAAGAAAGCAATAGGATAGTCTCCCCAACACTCTCCAGCCTCCAACCACTTCCGTGGGATTTCACAAGTAACATGTGGTTTCTATAAGAGAAATGAGATTTTGAACGAAGTAATCCTTTTTTCAATTACAGATCTTTCACCATGTCCATCTCTCTTGTGCAGTTGGCTTAAATTTTATAAAGATGTCATTAATCACCAAAGTTGTGATTTGTTACTCAATCTGCTCCTGTAGAACAACATGATAAACTGCTAAACTTCTAAAAATCCGTATATCTTGAATTCATATGTTTATCTTGGATGAAAGTTTCTTTACAGTTCCCTTAGCAATTAAAAAAAAAAAAAAAAAAAAAAAAGGCTTTGAGAACTTCTCTCCAAAATTCTATTTGCAGTTGCATTACTCTTATTCATTTATCTGATTAGACTATCTGAATTAGGTAAATGAAATAAAAGAAAGAGATGTGGTTCTCTACATAACTTTTCAGTACTTTGTATTGTACTGTACAACTTGACATTTTATACTTCATTATAGCTCAAGGAAATTTTATAGTTTGGAGATTTCTGGAAGAAATCTAATCCTGTTCATTGCCATATGGATGAACTACAGGATGCTCACTTCAAATTTTGTATTAGTCATTATTCTTACATTTGGCCATTACCACCGTTTGTCTGGGTGTGATGACAAAATTGCCAGAAATAGGCAGCTTCACACATGGTATGACATGTCTCGCTATGATATATTCCTTCTTCTGAGTCTACAGTTACTATTTGTAGAGGTTTATATCTTGTTTTTACCATTCAACACAAATGTTTTAAAAACGTGCTTGTAGGAGTCCTTTAGGACATAGTCCTGCTTTCACAGAAATTAATAGAAAAATCTTCTCATTTCAACCCAGTTACTAGAAGAAACCAACCAAAACACCTCCCTTGCAATTTTTTCCTTATTTGGCCTTTTGATGTTTTTTTTCTTTTTTTGGCTATAGGTTACAGCTGACAAAACTGTAAGAAAGTGGACAGAAATTTCCTGAATCACACATTATTCTTACCTTTCTGCCTTCCACCTCCTCACTCCCTTCCATCATCAGCACACTGAAGGAGCTCTTTCACACCACAAAACATTTTTAAACATTGATCATGATTTTCTCTTTGAGGTGGTGACCTCATCTCTTGCTCTCTTTTTCCCCCAACCATCATTTTTTTTTCTTATCAAAACTCCTTTGAATGGAAGCTAGGCTTCTTTTCTCCTGGTCCATCTCAAGAGGGCTATTACGTGCATCATCAGCAATGAGTTCAAGAAAAAGACAGGAAAAGTCAATTCCTGCTCGAAGAAGCTTAATGTTCAAGGAAGAAATTTAATTCAAGGCAGGCACAGACAGCACTTAAATATATCAGGATATAAGAAGAAATACAAAGCATTTTTAATTATCTGCTTGTATAATGGTGTGACTAGACACATTATCCTTCTGGTTCCTGAAGAGGTCACCTAAGGAGGCTGAAAGCTGGCCTCATCCAGAAGGGACAGTATTTGCCTAGGCCATTGGAGAAACAGATGGTAAAAATACCGTCATCGAATAAATTTGGTTACAAGGGACCTCAGGAGGGCATCCAGTCCAAAGGTCTGCTCCATGAAGCAACATAAATTCAACCTGTATGTTTGAATTCTATTACTTTACAATGAGTTGTATGATGAATACCCAACTGAAGTTGAGAACATCAAATTCCAGTTTTGTGGCAAAGAAAGAAAAGCTGTCTCCTTGGCAAAGGATTAAACAGGCTAAGGAAGTTGAAGGAGCTACAATTCCAGAAGGGGAAGATTTCACTTTACAAAACTGAACTCTTTTTATGCCGAGAAAAAGAAGGAAATTTTTTAGACCCTTTTGCACAATAATGGTGTTCTTATAGCACTGCCGTGGAATCATTTTCTTACTCTTCCACAGGTTTTTTAGGCAATCCTATCTCTTTCTGCATTAGTCCTCAGATTCTTTGCTGCATTTCACTCTCCCATTCTCTGTCTTGTGTTTTCAGAGCTTCATTTGATTTATCAATTCTCAGAATGAAAAGGATTTTTTGAATAGTTACTAAAATATTTCACTTTAAATAATACTTAAATATTTCATCCTTATAGGACAGAAGAAATTTCCTTGCAGTGGACTTTTTCCACTGAAAATTCTCTTATTTCTTTAGCAGTATTAAGACCGGCTTTGATAGGAATGAGAGGGAAATCTCTAAGACAGACAGGGAAGAAACGGGCAAAGGAGGCAATATTCGTCAAAGTTTAGAATGTAAATCTGTTCAGTAGTTTAAAATTAGACTATGTGTTCCTATACACTGTGAGGCACTTGACCCAGACTCCAAACTAATTTACAGCTGCAGTTCTACCATACTCATCTAGTTAGTTCTAGCCACCTTATTTTTACTAGACAGTTAGTGCAGCTTAATTAGCAAGTACACAGAGATGTAAGCAGCCCTGAGAAGAAGCTGAAATGACTTACTAAGACTTAAGAAATGTTTCCCCTTTGTCTCAGGGAAACAAAGCTAGAATCTTGTCTTCCTCAGGAGTGTCACAAGAGAAGTATACTAGTCATCCTTATGTGCAAGGAGGGCCAAATTTGATAATTCAGTGTCCTGCCATTGCTGTATATTAATGGAGTCAAAATCAAATCCCTGTCCATTGTGCTGAAAAACCACACATTCTGGAAATATGTAAAATGTCTTCTAGCTTACCAGCTGAATTTGCACCTCTTAATAATTAACACAAATTTGAACATTTTATTAAAAAGATGTCAGAAAATTTTTACTTTCATAGATAGAAAATTGGGGGTAATCTGTGCTTCAGCTTTCTGCCCTCAGATGTTCTTGTATCTATTCAAACTTCCTTTCTTACATTTGTGTTCCTGATCAAAAGCTTGGCTCTGATTGCTTTCTAGAGTTCCTCTTTATATTTAACTGTAGAGCTACTCTCAGATACATCGCAAAGAATCTGGGATTCAAGTACCTACTAACCCTTTACACAAAAAGCTTACATTTTGAGAACTGCATTGAGTAAAATAAATTATGCAAGTTGCATGCTTTAGAAGCAGCCTGGGCCAGCACTGTGTGGAAGATCAGGCGTGATGGACATCTTGCTGTACTGTAATTATATGCTGGGTGGATTAACTACCCTCCGGAACTCCACTACCACTGGTACCGGACCCAGATCTCCACTAACAGAATCCAGCATCCTTTTTTGCTCACACCCCTTTCCAGCTGTAACAAGGAAAGTGGGGAAAAAAAAAAAAAAAAAAAAAAAAACCTTTCTCACTGGCATCTCTTGAGACTATCTTCATACTTTGGGTTTTTAATGCAAAAGTACAAAGTCAAACTGAATTTTTAAGCTGTGTAACAAAACAATCAAAATTTTTCTCATACATTCTCTTAGAGTCAGGACTTGCTGTCTGTATTAGTACACCCCTTTACTGTGACTAATGTTTTCAGTACATATTGCATGCCTTTAAAAGAATCATTGGTAAAATTACCTCGCTATCTATAAGAGATGATTTGTAATATAAGACCCAGTAGAATTTACCAGTATGGTACTTTTAACACTCCGTTCCCTTCTCCATTTGGGTTATGCATTAACATTAAGGCAAGGAAACTGATTCATCTTTTACTCACCTTTGTTTCAAACAAAACCCTTTAATTTGAAGACTTGTTAGCTTTGGTTTCTCTTAACACAATGTTAACCCTTTCCTTTTGTGTTTTTGGGCAGTTTTTTTTTTTTAATTTGTGCTGACATGTCAAAGAAATATGAAAAAATATAAAAGTAAATCTAAGAGTCTGGTACCAAAATCTTCTAGAGCAGAGGCCCTGCATAGCCTAACAGTGTTATACCTATTTTCACATTTTCCTCAGAATGAAATAGATAACAATGGTAAATAGGAGAGGAGAAAGAATTTGACCTTTGTCTCTCTCATCTGTAGGAGAATTCTTCCTCACATTGTGTGAATAGCACCTTGATTTTTAAAAGCTTACTATGAATCATTCTGGAGGGTATCAAACACCATCTTGAAATCTAAAAGGGTTTGAGGTTTTTTTGGTGGGGAAGAGGAGGGGGAATTTTTTGTTTTTTTATTTTCCCAGAATTAGGCTAGTCCTTAAAACAGTCAGAAAAGCAGGCACTAAACATTCAGATGCTTCTAGCATGGTTCCTACTGCAATCTCAAGTTTTCTAGTAAAATTTAATGAAACTCCTATGACAAATAGTATTTTCATCCTAAACTTTAATGCAATGTCTGCTAAAAACATTAGTAAAAGTCATTGATGTGGCTGGCAAGGCATTAAGTCCTCAAATAGCCTTAGGAGCTTTCTATCTATACACAAGAGGAGCTGGAAATAATATTGAAATAAGACCCATGCCATTCTTATTTCCTGTCCTAAACAAAGTGCCCTCTCCTCCTTCTCCTCCTCATCAAAATAAAATAAAAAATAAAAAAAGTCAGTTAAACTTTACTGTTTTAAATGTTTAACCTGGGACTTTTTAGACTAACATTAGTTAGAGTATTAAACTGGATGTCATCCAAAAGGACCATGAGAAACCTCCATCCCGAACTCAACATTTACTCGGTGATGGCATTTCTATATACCTGCTTTTAATGGAAAAATGGAAACAGATTAAAGAAAGAAGGTATCACAGCATCTAACTATCCTTCGAGAAGTGTGCAAAAAGAGATCGACAACAAATGCCTGGTATTAGCTGGAAAATGCAATAGGTGATAATGACAGTCTTGGCAAAAGGTCTGCTCATCTCATACATCTGTTATAAATAACACCGTTTAAAACAAAGTAGTTTCATATTGCAGAAGTTTATGCAGAAATTTGCTTCTATTTGGTCTCATTTGGTTTAGACTCCTTGAACTTTATCATTCAGTTGCTTTGCTTCCTGTTGGCTTCTTTGTAAAACTTTAGGTGGTGCATTCAAACACACAGTGACTAGCACTTCTGCAAATGTCGACCAGTTTTCATTCATTAAAAAAGTGTTGAGTTTGTTGACTTTATTATTTATTATTGACTAAAGCCAGCATATGTTTCAAGACTGTAACAATATACCACCAGACTAATATGCTGTTTCACATTTTGTGAACATTTTGCACAGCTTTGCACAGCTTTTGATGTACATGATTCCTATCTTCCTGATTAGTATTTTCCATTGCCTTGTTTGTTTCTCCTGTATCACCAATTTTCACTTCAGTTTAAGATGCATCACAGTCAAATATGTAGAAGCAGCTTGCCTCCCCTCAAGAATGAAATCTCCAAGTGAAGAAGTAAAAGCTAGTTGTGTATTGTAGTCCAACATTGTTGAAATCTTTCATTAAGAAACCTCATTAGGAGGAATTAGACTTCAAAATGTCAAAGTTACCTCTTCCTAAAAATCTCATGAATTTCTTACCAGTTCCCAAATGTTCAACTCTGAGGGCACACTTAAAGTACATTTCCTTCATTGATGTAACAGAGGATTTTTCTAAGACAGTAAAAATTGATTCCAGATGTTCCCTACAGGCAAAGTGAATGAAATCTCCTGCTTCCAGTCCTGAACAAAGGAGTGACCCTGGATTCTTATCCTTGATACAAGAACAGGGAGTGCTTTTACACAAAAGAGTTATCAGTTAAAACACATGAGGAGCACAGGAAGCACAAACTACAATGCAAAACTCTCCAGTTCAAAGTTTGACCTTCTGAGTATCTACAGAATAGATACTCTCATTGTTCTATCCTTGGCCTCACATATCTTGCTTTATTGCAGTAATCCCAGTTCAACAAAAGGAACCACACCAACCTAATCTCTATTCTGATCATTGGGATAATTTTCTGGGTTGTGACAGCTCTGGGTATGAGTACTGCCAGGATGATGGTGGCCAGGAAGTGTCTTCCAAAATGGATATGATGATTATGAAAATATAACCACTTTCTCAAATACATACTTGCCTTCAGAAGCAGGCATTCTTTCTATACCCCTAATGACCACAGCTGGCTAACATGTGGCCTTGACTCAAGCATCCCTATAGTCAGGAGGTCACTGGATATTCAGAACACTCCCTATCAGTCATAAAGAGATCCTTATTTACTATGAAACAGCAACATATCTCAATATCCAAGAATCATGCTGAGCATGGTAGACTGAATCTCTTCTGAAAGTTTATTCACATGATCTGCCTATTACCCAGTGCAATGAAAATGAATTTACTGGATGAAGATGAGCAACCTGTGTTACTTCCAGTGTGACTAGGCCTACACTGCAAGACTGAGAAGCACTTTCCATGCAGACGCTGACTCCATCTCAGAATGGGACATGAACAGGGAGCACACCTACATTCTGGATACAGTCCAAGCTGACCCTACTGTCTCTAATGGTAATAGAACATCTCTGCCAAATAGCTTAGACTATAGAGACCTTACAGTATGTATGACCAGAATCTAACCCATTTAGGCCTGGAGTTTGTTAAGGCCTCTATGTAAAAACAGTAGTTTCACATGGAAAATTAGGGAAGGATGCCGAAAGTCAAAGTAGTGGGAAGATTTTGCTATTTGCAAAGGAATGAGAGAGTCTTCTGTGAATAGTTTTGTTGCTTCATGTGTTATTTTGGCACAATCTAGACTTTCATATGTGAAAAGCATGAAAATAACATTCATTATAGCAAAATGTGTTCTGTGCATGGGACTTTTAATCCTTCTAAAGCAATCAAGTGTTAGTTTAGAGTCAATAACTTACAAGAAATACACTACCACAAACACAAAATCTGCAAGTCTACACACTATTATATGCAGCCTGAAGACATTACAGAAACAACATCAAGCAACAGTGGTATTTAAATCTAGGCTCCTTTAGCATTTAGCAGTAAACTGAAACCTTGTTTTACAGGTGTAAGTTTCAGTAAGGGTCATGAAAATTCATTCATTAGAATTATGGGAGGTAAGAATTTCTTATAAATATTACAGGACCATTAAAAAGTGTCATCAGTTTAAAATGGACTTAAATTATATTCATTAATTATTAAGCATTACTCTATAGTTCTTCACTGATGTTTTTAATGGAATGAAGTCTCTCAGCTGTAGTAACGTCACTGCTGTCTATTTATAGACAATTTGTCGTTAGGTACAGCAGCACCTTTTCATGTTGATATCAAAGCAGGTTTTCCCTTTGCAGCAAGACTTTTAATCTTAAATGAAAGCAATCCATTACTTGGTGAATGAAAGAGACAGAACGCAGGACACCTATTGAGTTTAATAGCACATCAGGTACTCATTCACAATACAATTGGTAAAACAAACTCAGATTTATGGGATTTTTCCTGAAAGGATAATACATTCCCTTTATTTTCATTTTAAGAAGCCTTAGAGATTTGAACAAATGATGCCAAAAAAGCAACTTGTTGATCCCCACCAACCTTTTCTCTTCATTCCTCTAGGTTGTTAACATTAAGCATTTCCAAGGTTCGGTACAGAGTCCAGCTTCCTGAATTTATTTATTAAATTTTTTAACCTTAAACAAGGGACTCAGCTGCCTGCCAGTATTAATCATCCTGGTTACTGATGATTTGTATCTTTACATTGATTGCATCATATTCTTGAACAGCCCACCGCCCAAACGTGAAAACACTTATAATGCAAAAAAGTAAAGATTTGTCTCTTTAGAACAATTTCCTATATGAGTCTCAACCACTGACTACTAGACAACCTGTAGAGAGCATCTAGCATCTATTAGTATAAATTAAGTAGAAATGGCATTTGTCTGTGCAAATTACAAGTTCTGTGTCTCACTGTTCCTATGTGAGCAGAAGCAGAAATTGCAGCCTCATCCACCCCACTGATGTGCATTCACAGCAGCTCTGCACATAGCCTAAAAATATTATTCCTTAAAAGAAAGGGGTAGAGAGTCTTAGAAATTAAAATCTCATCCCAGCATTGCAATTAAAATAATGCTTGTTTAAAAGGATCTCAAAGGTATAGCATTATAATGCCTAAGGCTCTCCTCAACCTGTGAAATGTTACAACTTTCCAAAAAAATCTGGTATTAACATAAAGTTTCCATGATGAAAGGAGAAAAAAAAATTTAAACTAGAATCTCCAGGATAATGTACTTATCTGTTCCTTCTTCCTGCAGAATAAATACAGATCTGCTGTGTTAGAAAGTGCATTAGAACAATTCCTTTGGATTATGTGCATATCTAGAGGCTGAACTCTTTTTTTTCAATGGAACACCACAAACAGCAACCTGAAAATGAAAAAAATAATGCAGCCACTGCAACCTAAGAAGGCAACTGCAGCTTCAAATAAACTGCCGGAGGTAAAGTCTCAGTTACCTCAGCTTTATGTTGTCTTCAAATAAACCAGTTTTCATTCTGAGCTCTGCATTTGCGTGCGTCAGCTCTTCCAGTCCTATTTTTGTTCCACTTCTCTCATCTAATAATATCAGTGTCCTAGAGCGTTCTGCCTATTAAATCTAAGTATATTCTCCTTAGCATCTCAGCTTTTTGTAGTAAAGAATCCTCTATGTTGTGCACAAATCTAGGGTGCCACCATGGGTGTTGAATTGCAATAAGACAAGCCTGAAATTAAATGTCTGGCTTTAATGTTATTATTCAAACCAAAAATAAAATTATCATTTAGCATCATAGGATAAAATATGTATTGTCTCCATGTAGAGCAGAGCATATAACTGCCCTGAAAGCCCAACTAGGTATTATGTTCTTTTGTAATCATCAGCTAGCTAGTCTTAGGTATTTTAACTGAAGAAAGTATTTTAATTCATACTCCATTTTAGGACAATAGCAAAAAATTGGCAAATATTTACATAGATTAAAGTGAAATACCAGTGGAAACTCTTGCTCAGGCTTCTAATGCATTATTACCCAAACCTAAGCAGTATTACCCAACAAAAAGATTAACTTTTACCCAAAACAGGAAATGTAGATAAGTTGCCTGCTGGCAAGCAGTAAAATCTTCCCAGGTTCCTAATTTATTAATACACAAATCTTACTAGCATTTACAACACCCCTTGTCCCTCTGTTTCCACTGGTTATAGGAAGTCTCCTACTCCTCCAGAATAACCATTCCACTAGGCTACAGAGCCCCTGAAAGGACCCTTCACAAATTCACTCAGTTCTTCAACTCGAGATTCCAATTCCTCCATTGGGGAATATACACATACATTCCTCTTGTAAAATTTCTGCTTCCAGAAACCGTATCTTCTAGCCAAATACAAACATGTTTGAACAACAGAGCCTTAGAGAAAATAGGATGACAGTCACAACCTTTCAGCTCCCTAGTAGCCAGCATATTGCTTACGCAGGCCCTTCCTACCTATCAGGCTACAGACTACTGCAGAATATCAGTGCCCCGAAGGCTGCTTGCGATCTTCTACGGATCTGTCTGATCTCTCTCTTCTTTCAAGGGAGAGGATGGTGTCAACCACCTTTGTATGATCCCAGAATGACTACTACTCACCATTTGACACCTACCTGACTGCAGATGGTACTCAAACTAAAGTCCTGCCGTCCAGATTTTCAGGCAAATGTTATTGGGTGTTTTACCAGGTCTATGAGAAGGCAGCCTGGAAACATTCTCCAATCATGTATATAGGAAGAGTCTTTTTCAGAGCCAGAAAGGAACAGCTTCTCCTACCCTAACATGAACACTGGAGTTGCAGCTTCACTTTTATATGCATTTCCGGGAGAAAAATGGCCCTTCAAAGTATTAAGTATTTCTCACTTTTCCTTTTAATTCAGATTCACTTATGAAAAAAGATTTTGCAGACTTTTTTTTTTTAAAAAAAAAAGAAAAAAACCCAGGAAAGATAGGAGTTCTTTCTGGTCCTTTTAGACTTTCAATATAAATCCTATTGTTCAATATAAGAACAGCTATAAACATGAGGCAGTGCATTTTAGGTTTGGTACAACATCATTAAACTCTTATAAATGCCAGTTTTAACATAACTACCAGCAGATTGTCATGAAGAAAAGAAGCAAAGTGAACTTGGCTTAAGAACTGTGATTTGTGTAACTCTTTTGCTATCTCAAACATATACAGAAAACATAACTGATATATGCAACCACACCATACTAGTGCCTAATAAGAAATGTCTCACTTGATAAAGAAATGAAAGATTTAAACACATCCAATCTACCAGTCACTAAGTTATCTTGAATTTTTGTCATATAAAATCCATTCCAGAATAGTACATCAAATCTGGAGGAAATATCCTTTTTGCATCATTAGGGTCATGAACAAATGGCACGTACTGAACCTTGACATAAATAGTCCTTACTTTCACAAGTAGCCCTGTCTGAACAGTTCAAGTATAGCATAACTGTGGCTGGGCCTAAAAAACCTAACACTGAATTGACATTCCTGAAGCTCTTAAAGGAAGCAGAATTAAATTCTACAACATAATTCACATTATCTTGTTACAGTGCTATTCTTTCTCTTTTATAAGTTATAGCTATTCTCATCTAGTCCAATGTTACTTTTGTTTTTAGTAAATTTTTCTCTGCAAAAGCAAACAAGGCCACATTCTTAATACATTAGTGTATTACACCTGAGCCAGCATTGTAAATTCAAAGTGATACCATTGTTTAAATACAATTATGCATGAAGTTACAAGATTGGTGCAACAAATGAAACAAAATTTCATCTGAAATGGAGGAGAAATACTTCAGATTCTACAGTCTTTCAGTTTCCAAACTACAACAGATTCATGCTAGCTGATTCCAACTGTCCCAAAGTAGAGTATGCAGTCTATGACATGAAAACAGAATTATATTTATGAAAACAGAAACATGTTTATGAGCTCTAGAACTAGTAATCTCCTCCCAACAAGGGCAATAACAACAGCTCATCCTCAACCTTCTCTTAGGGGGCATGCTTAATGAGAAATTAATCTTTAACTGGTATTTTCCATTTGGAAATTTGCAGAATATAAAATTCACAACACCAGCTTGATAAATATGAGATTGTGATAATTAATAAGGGAATACAGTTCAGCCAACAGCTTTTCAGAATATTCAACTTAACATTAGTCCATAAATCTGTATTTATTGCAAAGATCACAATACATTGCAACATCTGTTTGCATCATAAAATTAAAGTATAGCTTTCTCAACAGCCATCTAGCAACATTCGTATAGTCCAATTATTTAACATTTTTGTTTTTATTTTGGTCTTGCATGCCTAAACCCATCAATTTATTTCACTGTTAATGTGATACATGAAAATTATTGTAGAACATTTGGATACCTGCTTGCCTGATAATATACATGTATGTATGTATGTATATGTATCTATGTATGTATATATGATGTACTATCTACTCTGTGTGTATATTTATGTAAATACATATTTATATATGTATTTATGTAAATACATATTACATATTTATGTAAATACATATGTACATAATATACATATATATTTATGTAAATATACACACACACACACACATATATAAAGTCTTGAAAAGTTGGATATTTCATCACAATTTTACAAATTTCCCCAAGATCTACACCAAGCAAAAAGCATGCTCTCACTATTATGAACATACATGAAGCAGGTAGAAAAAATTTGAAAGCACACATTTACGAACCTCTAGGGATGAACAATGTTTCATCACCTCATACTCTATTTTGAAACAAAAAAGGCTCTCTTAACGATGACATTAATTTGTTAATACCAATAGTATCTCAGATTTTCTGTTAAGAAGACACTTAGATGAAAAAAGCTAAGGTGATAATGTCTTTGCCTGGAGCTGCAAATATGTTTCTGTGCTGGGTACAGCTCTTTAATCCCTCTCTTAGCACAGACAGATCACAAACACGATGCCATGTTCATTGTACATTGCTTGTTTCTCTGATTGATGATACCTATTAAGCTATCTGCGGCTCCTCTATTGCCTCTCTCCACACTTATTCAATTTTCTCTGTTCAGGCAGATTGCATATTTAGGTGTTTCAGGACACCAACTCTTCTGCTTTTAACTATACCTTCTGGCAGAGAACAAAGAATGGACTTCTCATTAAATTCATCTTTAAAACAATCATACAAACTTCATCAAGGAAACCAACATACTTAAAAATGACACTAGCTGCCAGTGGCTAGGACAAACAGTTAAATTTCATGATTTTAAGCAAAGATCCACTTTTAGAAATGTAGACCTTAAGACCACAGTCTCTCAATTTACAGCTGTTTCTATACAAATTTAATTAAGCAAGCTCCAAAAGATTGACCTACAAAGAAAACCAGTGATCTGAGTTTTACAGAGATTTACAAAAATAAACAAAAAAATACAAACTCAAACCTTAGCTTTTCAGCTGCAAGCTTGCTGCTGTTGCTAACAGGTTAAGAGATTTTCTTTTCTTCTTCCTTTTTTTTTTTTTTTTTTAATTCTTTACCACATTCTTTACCACTTGGTCATATTTTTCCCAGGAACTTTACTCAGCATCACAGTACACATGTCTGTGTTATACTGACTAACCGTAAGAATTATATGAACCACCATGAAAAGGTGACAAAAACTGTAGAAGCTGAGACCTGGAAGAGCCTTTGACTATAATTAACATTTTAACACAGTGAGCAAGGAAAGGTGTTCCAAAAGCTTTTCAGTGCTCAGAGAAAATGAATATTCTGGAATGCGAAAATATGTGAAACATTTAAAATGGAAAATTTTAAATTCTAAATAATTAATAATTACTGGCAAGCAACTCTCCTTCTCCACAAAGAACTGAAGAAGCTCCAGTAATGCGTAATATTTTCCTCCTTCATAATTATGTGGGCAAGTATACACCTTAATCCATAGGCTTTGTACCATATTAGATTTTTTTTTTACACTTTCATAAGCATTTATACTATAATGTTTTTCATTATTTAGAAGCTAATCAAATCAAAATGCCTGCTCTTTTTATACATGAAAATGGAAAAATAGTTATTTTCTTCCAGCTAAACTAACTAGTATCTTTTGAAAAAAGGCTTTTTTATATTGAAATACAGAGTAAGTTCTACAGAACCAATTAAAATTTTACTGACTTATTGACCAAGGTTTTATACAGGAACAATGATCTACCTAGTTGATCCTTGTTCTCTTACACAACTAGTTCCAGCTGCTGGAGGAAGGTAAGAATCCTATGCTGCGTATACATGATAACCATCTCATTCCATTAACTTACATTTTTGTCACTGTCGTAACTATTTCTCCTCTCAATAGTTAATAAATATTTAGATACCCTTTTTTAAAAATCTTGATAAACATTTGAATTCAACGCCTTTGTTTGGCTTAAAGACGTAATTTTAACATACTTCATATGTAAAAATACAAACATGTGGCTTTCAAGTTTCCTAGTTTTAAGACGTTTGGAACTGTATGGTATTGGGAGCTCCCGGGCAGAGTATAACCGTGCAGGCACACACACCATTGCTAGCCTACTCCAGCACTGACCGCTAGCTAGGCACTCTGGGCCATCAAAGGCTTTCTTAGATCTTCACAACTAATTAAAAAAAACCTAAGTGTTAGAGCATACGTACCCAAATGCCAGGCCTGGAGCTACAGGTTCAGACTCCAGCCAATGAAAGTAAACCTGAATAAGATAGTATACTAATTAAATTATTACTGAAATGAGAGATTACAAATCAAGTACTGTCAGTTTTGTGGTGATCTTGAGGCGAACTTGGTACCTCCTATTATCATTGCCTCTTGTACCTTAAGGTATAGCTATTCTTGTCACAGAGTTGGCAAGTAGCTATTCTATACATTATTTCAAATAATGATTGCTACGGTTTTGGATTTTCTGTACATTTAAATATTTTTTACTGCTATTGAGCTGATTAAAAGAAATGCTGAAATGCAGATATTTTTGAATTGGTTTTAAATTCAAAACTGAATTTAAGGAAATGGATTTAATTTCTCATTTTGCAAAAATGGATCTATTTCTGGAGTATTCACTTCGGAATTCTCATATTTTTATTTTATTTACGTTACCTCAAGATGTGTAAAGACAGCAAACTTATAACACAAAAAAAGGAGCTACTTTTTTCTGGAAAAGGAAAGGTATCAATCAATATGTAAAAAATAGTTTTAGTCTTTTAAGTTCTCAAAAAAACAAAACATCAATTGTATGAAAAGTCATGACAAAAACTAAGTGTTCAAGAAGTAAAATATCAAGTGGAAGAGTCTCAAAGCTTCAAAAACGAGAACTTTTCCTAAACACATTAAATATATACACACACAAACACACACACATTATTCAAAATCAAGTCTGTTGAGTCATTGATTACTGATTTCACCTAGTGGCTACAGAGTTACACTTACTTAGTCTTGTTCTTATACTTTTTGGTGCCTTTAATATTGATTTTTTTCCTACACCATGACATAACTTCAATAATTGTAGATAAAGCATACAACATGTTCCTTTCTTGCAAAGGACAGCCTGAACTCATCTTCATTTGGTCCTTTTAGATCATCTATATAAAAGAGGGAAATCAACTCTACATTTCGTATTGCCCCAAGTTAGCAACTCTTTTCTGGCTTTCACCTACCAAAGGCAAAAGCAGCTCCCTGCCCACTCCTCCCTCCCCCTTCAACTGATCTCTCACCTAGTAGCCTAGGCAAGATTTTTCTCCTGTAGTAGTATTCATGTGAATTTAAGATTAACTGGAATATCGTCCTCCAATAAAACAACATATTCATGGTTTAGGAACCATTTTTTATTGCACAGAATTGTAGGGAAGGTTTACATACCTTGTTACAGAAAACACTGAGGACAAGTTAAGAAAACCCACAGTGCTCTATAAGAATTCCAAGGGAAAAAAAAAAAAAAAAGAGGAGGAGGAGCCAGCTTTACTACTCTGAGCTACTCAATCTTTTCTTCAGTTTGCAAACAGGTTGTTGCTGACAGCAACAATTTAGAAGCAGACAGCCAGAATTCTGCCTTACTATAACCATTAGGAAAAAAAAATCACAGAAATCTCAGAAACCCACTTAGATCTTGGTGAAGTAGGAGTCCAATTAACGAAGCCTTTCTATTGCAGGGCACAGTTTCTTGCCTTCAGACAAATACAAGTGCAATCACTGCGACACTAGGGATTTCATTTTAACCTCTGTTTTTTTAAGAAGCCTCAGATTTTTCTCTTCTAGATGAACCACTACTAAACTAAATCACAGCTTTGCTAGAAAATCAGCTTTTCAGCAACTCTATATAACTTAGAGAAGACCTATGCTGGATGACATAACTTAATTTTAAAATACCCCAAACAGCCTATATGCCATAGAAAAACTAGCCTACTTACTTATCTCCATTTTGTTTTTTCCTGAGCAGTAAACCACCATTGCATGCAGCTAGAGTAATTTCCCAATTTCTATCTTTCACTGGAGATTTTCAGCTAGGTACAAGAATTCAGTGATGGTTCATGAAAAGCTTGTGTGGGCTTTAGGTTACAATGAGACTTGCAGGCAACTGGAACCTATTGCAACACAGAAAGAATCATATAAAATTGAAAATAGTAATTTCTGTTCTCTTATTAGAGAGTTAATTCTTGTCAACTCATGAAAAATCCTACAGAAGAACCAATCTCAGTTATCACTGTAAAGATAAAACTGCTTTCAAAGTTTTCTCCACCACATTTAGAGCTACCATTAAAATATTAATCATTTTTAAGTGAAAGACAATTCTGATGATGCTTTCTAAATATACACAAACACACTCACTTAAAAAGTTACAAAAACATAAAGAGACTTCATTTTCCTACGAAATCACCACCTCTCCAAAAAAAAGTAAAACAAAAAATGTTTTTGGAAAAGGAATTTATAGCTTCTGGTTTGTGTTTGATAAAGAGTTTCAACCAACTCTATTATTAACATTCTTTATCTGATTCTACAAATAAAGGTTCTTTTGTGTTAGCATATTTTGCCAGACTTTAACATTTCAAAGCAGACCAATTTGTGAATTAAGTTCTTGAAACAGATACTTTTCATGTCTAGGAATAGAACAAAATGAAGAACTGAAGTACCCAATTGCAAAAGATCTGTCAACAATTCTTTTATAAAGCCCAGTTCTCAAGAGGTTACAATTATCACAGCATGACATTCTTTCAGGGAATCATTTTGCCCTAAATGACTTTCTGGCTTGTAGTGTGTGGGTTTTTTTCCCTACCATCTTTAAATGAATAATGACAGTTATCCATATCTGTAAGAGGAAAATTACACATTACCTTACAACTCACACTTCTCTCAACATTCTGAAAAGAGAGAGGACCTTAGTGTAGGTCTAGATTTCATTCATTTCAGCTTCTTTGATGTTTCCACTCAAAGCTTCCTATTAACACGTGCTCACAAAATCTAATAATAAAATTCAGAGGTAGAATCTGATCTTGTTCTTAGCTCTGAATATTTATCTGTGGTTTAGATCAGTCAAAAAAAAACCTTCTAGCTTTAGGGCAAGTCTTTTAAGCTGATTAAATGAGCCTTTTTTCATGCATGTGTACTCATGCAGCTCAAAATATTAATGTCAATAACGCAAAACATCCAGTGCCAGAAAAGGAAAGAAATACTAGTTGACCCACCATTTCATGGCTTGAATCAAAGATCATTAGAGACAAACATAAGTCATTTGCACATAAGCATTCTAAATCATTGGAGAAAGTATGGCAAGGTTTTCTTGTTGCATACTGTGAAAACTATTTTTATAGAATTCTGCAAAGGGCAAAAATAATAATAATTGATTTTAAGCTCTCTGCTATTTTTGGAAAACAGAGATGAACTGACATATGACTGGGAATGCAAAACATTTTCCACGTTTCTGAAAGTTTCCATTAAGTAATTTTACTTAACCCTTTTATTCTGAGGAGTTCTGCCACATATTCCTTGGAAAAAATAGAGTTTTGAGAGTCACCCACAGAAAACACTAAAAACATTCATCTCAGCTCAGCTATGTTTTCATCACATTAGAAAGAAAGAAGGATTCAGAATATTAGTTATTTACATTGCTGAACTGCTGTATTTCTTTGCAAATACAGGTCTTCAGACAATCTGGGGCTACAGCATATGACTGGTTTAAAGAACTGCTGTTTCTAGCATCTTCCCTAACACAGGTCTTTTCTGTACAGTGCAGACAACTTAATCCTTCCCATACAAAATTCTCAAAACTTTTTTGATACACAACAGCCATGAATCCATCTTTCCTTGTAATTTTCTCCTGAATTATAAGTGCACTTGGCAAGAACTCAAAGCACACATGGCTGTTGACGTGCCACACACTGGCAGAGAAGGTGAAGGTTGAATCACTCTAACACTTCAGAATTGATTTGGAATAGCTCTTACAGCTTTGGAAAAAGCTACCTGCTCTCCCAGCTACAAAAACATTACATTGCACAGCTACAAACTGAAAGAGATACAGATAGACAATTTATGAAGAAATCTATTGTACTTCATCTTACACTCTATTCCCTGAACCTTGGCAACAGAGAAGGAGTTGAACCTCCTTTGTGGGCAGATGATTATTGAGTTTGCACCTGGTACACACAAGGCCTTTCCGTCCTTCATTGATTGCTGTGGGCATCCAGAATGAATGAAGTAGGGAAAGACAGATTGTTCTAATACTCAGTTTCCCAGTAGGCGAGCACAGAGCTGTGGCACTCTTCTTAGCTTCAGATAGACCTTCAAGTATCTTTTGAATTCTAGAGGCAGTTTATTTATACCCAAAGTCCTTAAAATAAATACTACCTCACTTTCAGCTATCTCAGAGTAACAACATCTCTCCTGTAAAAAATGGGTAAGGTCATTGTCTCTCCCAGAGCTGTAACCTTCTCCATCAGACTCAGGGGCTTCACAGACCTTCTGCTTAAACTATTATCTTGACTGACTTCTTTCTGCCCACCCCCAGAGCTGCCTCAGCCCAGTGTACAATCCCCCATTAAGCCCCCTACCCTGCCTTCAGGGCTCATACCTTTCATCGCTCCCAGGGGCATCGCCTAACTCCAAACACCTGGATCTCAGCTAGCTGGGAGAAGAGCTCTGTCCAGCCCACTCCTTAGGGCTCCCAGTCACCTGCCCTTAAAGAACAAAGCAGCCGAGCGTGCTTCTGATTACTTACAGCAACATTCATCAGCTATTTCTACAGATGAAGGCACTAAGAAACAAAAAGCTCCGGTGATTCATGTGCAGCCTGGAATACCATCCCCTAACCCCAACCCCCCTCCAAAAAAATAGAGTGCCATTCATGAAGAAGGGGATCTGGACAGCATAGCACAGAATTTGAGTGTGTGTCCTCAGAAGACAGAAAAATCAGTAGCTACTACAGGGATCAACTGGTAGATATTGCTGAGTTTTTCTCTTTCTTAATTGATTAAAAACTGCCCTCATTCAGAAAGAAAGCTGTTTACAAAAGAAGTTATATTTCAAAGTTTTTACTTTTTTTTTAGTAAGTAACAAAACAGTTTTGAACAAGGGTTTCCAGCTTTTGTTTTCACAAGTTTATTGCCTTTTCCTCCAATATTTTTCTTTCCTCTGTTTATATATCATTAATTTTGCCCCTCAGAAAAAGGGAGGAGAGAATATAATTTTAAAAATAAGCAGATGTTTCTCAGGTGTTGCATTTTTCTTTTCTGTTATAGATTTGGATAATCAGATTTATTTTGCTTTTTTTTCTGCACCGACCATTTTCAGAATGCTCCGTCAGTTATAATAACTTATTTCTAGCAATATTTATCTGATCAAGCACCAAAGATTGTCTCCACAGCATCCAGTTCCATCAAAAGATCTATTCATATGAGTCAGGTCCTCATCTACTATTATTCTGTAATGTAAAAAGGAGAGAAAACAAGCCTGCACTTCAGAGCTCGTCTTTTAACTGATTCAATTAATTTAGCTTTTTTCGACTTGTGAATTTTTCACCACAGACAACTGAGATGTACTAAGGGTATTAAACAACTTTTCCTAATTAGATGTGAACAATTTCATTTAAATGTTCCTTTTTGCTCTTCATGGCTTAGAACTGGTCAGCTACATTGCAAAGCATTTATTCTGCTACTTAAGAAACCATAAATTGTGAAAGATAAATTTTAAATACCCTCATTTGCATGACTGCTTTTGTTCCTATGCCTAAATCGGTCCATTCCTTATACTTCAGTCCAAAATAAAAAGCATTGTTCAGATCCCTGTGAGGAGGGATACATGATTATTCCTGTGGTGATAATACCTAAACTATTCACATACTGGCCATATAAAGGGCCTGTCATCATAGCCTATTCATACTTAAATGAAAAGATTGTTACAATTTGATTTTATAACTAAACTCACAGTGATGTTCTATGAAGAGAGTGATACTCAGCTGTGATACAGATTGAAACACTACCTACGATTCTCTTAAATATTTCTCATTTTCTTTAAATCTTGTCTATTTTGGCTGTGAAAACTATATCACATCTTTGTTTTCAACAATTAAACTTAAGCACACAGCTGTTGCCTTTTGCTATCAGTATGGTATGATGCTGATAAGGAATATATTCTAGAAAAATGTTATGTAATGACTCATACTAAATTTTTAGTAACATGGAAGTCAAAATGAAGTCAACTTTCTGTTCACAATCACAAGTCACAAGCTCTGTAAGTCTCTTTTTTTCAGATAATGTACACTCTGGCCTTACATTAAAGACATTTAGCCTTCACTTTATTTTTTTCTCATTAAAAAAGCTACATATTTTTCAGGACATAATTTCTGAATAATCTATTACAAACTGGTCCTGTTATAACATTCCCTTCTAGGAGGTACAACATTTCTAACGGACAAGAGTGTTTCCTTATGATCTAGCACAACAGAGACAGAATAATTTCAGTTATACCCTTTTATTACGTGCTTTTTCAAGTGCCAACATAGCAAAAATAGATTTGTTAAGAAAGTCATGGATCTGAGTAGCAGTAGTACCTTTACCCATTTTGTTAATCATACTTCATTTACCCTGTAACTATTCACTTTGTTTTGATATTCCCTTAACCTAACAGACAACCTAACAGAAGCTCTACAAAAGATTCTCTTAAGGAAAAGTCTGTTGCAACAGTGCTTTCCTCTCTAATCAGATTTTAGATTATAGCTGTATTCTTAAATTTATAATCCCTACATGTCAAATCTTTTCTCTATATCTACAAAAAAAAAAAAAAAAAAAAAAAAAAAGAGGAAGAAAATGGAAATAAACACTTCCTACCCCACAGAAATTCTGTAATTAGCTTCACTGCATGTTGTGGAAGTCTTTATATCCAGCATGTCTTGCACAATGCAATAAAACCATGGAACTTATTTATCTCCCAGTGTTGAGCCTCAAAAAAGAGGCTGAGTGTCTGGGCAGCTCTGTCTGTGAGTCACAGTATAATTTCTGACCACCTTTGATTTAGACTATTAAGTCTTCTAAGCCGGCTCAGTAGCTTTGACAAGGGTATTGAAGAAATGGAAGTACTTGAGTTAGTCTGACCTCTCATCCAACTACCACCTGCAATACAGATCGACGATGGGGGATAAGGTACTCTTTATCCTTAAATACCAATATAGGGATCGGGTATAAGACGGTGAAGTGTTTGGTAAGCACTGAGAGTTACCACTATCTGATTGACTCTAGTCAGACCTCTCTAATTTCTCCTCTCTAAATATCTGAGACTATCTTAACTGGTCCATGGGATGGAAACAGAGAGATGAAGATGTATTGGTGGGAAAGGAACCACAGTGTTCAGCATTAGCTCAGATGTATTTCCCAGCAGGGTTCTTTGCAGCTCCCTGGAGAGCGTACCTAGATGCTGGAGGTGGCATAACTCTGTCCATACCAGGGTCATGTTGCACATGATCTGAGAGATAGGACCAATCACAGGCACCTTACTGAGAACCTTATTTTGACTAAGTAGTGACCTAATCCTTAGAGTTCTCCCTTTCCCTTCTGCTAGTCAAAGACATTCTCTTGCACGTCACTCAAATATCTATTGCTTGACAACCAGAACTGTTATATTTTGGCACTCATAATTATTATAACAACATACATTTCTGTCTTGAGATATAATTGGTTCTCATCATTACAGTATGCAAACATACATGTTTATACAGTCAAAATAGCTCATACAAGCACAGAAATGAGAACCTACTAATAAGTTCCAATTAAGTTTAATTGATATCATCTTCAATTACCAAAAAAATTATTCCACATCAGCAAACATGGAAAATGCTCATATTCAGATAAGACAAGGGAAAGATACTGTCTGGGTTTTGAAATTAGAATGTGTTAAACCGATAAGAAAATAAGCTTTAACAAACATATCGAGTATTCTCCTTCCCCTAGCTTGAACTTGTCTAAACCTTATAAAAGCCTAACTTGTTATAAAGTTCCATCACTTCAGCTGATTCTTCTTTAACGGAATATAAAAAGAACCAGATTGGTGAATATATCTAACAACAACAAGAGTGGAAAGAGCCTTTTAAGTATTACTATATTATCTGACTAATAGCGTTTCCATATGGAAAGTGTTTCTGCACTTAGAAAATAACTGAAGACAAATTCTGTCAGATAAATAGTATTCAAGGGAGGAATCCTGACGTCTTCCATGGTTCTCCACAGAAAAGTCCTGAAAAGCTCATTCCTGAAAAACATTTCAATAGGACACATATGTGATATTGACACCAGTTTAGCAAAGACAGCACAGAGAACAAAAACCTGGATTACTGAAAGGGCTTTGTGAACTTGTTTAACAGTGCAGATTTAACAGAATCATCCTGACAAGGTGACGAATACTGAGTCTGTCATCATGCAAACTCTATAACATATGGCAAATAGATTGTTGGTAAATATTTAATAAAATGAAACTTTAGTTTCTGATGCAAAACTTCTAGTATTACAAAGAGGCAAAGGTAGAGCAACGAAGCACGTGCTCTTTTCTGACAATGGTGCTGTGTTTCGGATTGCCCATATCTAATTGTTTTACTAAAAGTAAAACTCAGTCTATTACCACAGTGTAATACAACTCAGTAGAAGAGGTCTCTTTAGTTAAACTTGGCTTCTATGTTTCAAGAGTTTTACAGCAAATAAAAATATATTGTTTTTGCTGAAACTTCTGTCCTTCAAGTGAATACTATTCCTACTTCAAAATCTTAATTGTAAAAGCAGAATTTTTAAAACACTCAAATTAAACCTTCTCTGTTAGTAACTTATACTTTGTGTCAGGTATAAAATGGACACGTAGCACTGGAGTAGTGTTTTATAAAATATATCTATTATAAAACACATCTGATTTTTGTGGTCATAACTGCTTATGTGATGGAAAGCTGAATTTTATAGAAGATCAACTGACTTTTTCCTTTAGGGCTGTGATATCAAATATGAATTAGTGATAAAAATAAATTTGGCAGCTTCTAAAAATAATGAACATTAACCGTTCCCCCTCTATTTTGTCATTTTGCAAACTTAGAGTAACAGTCACTTCAACATATTCTAATTTTGCACCAAAAGGCTATAAATGTAATTTCTTCAACAAATGAAACCCCAAACACAAATTTCATTTCCTTATTTCTGCATTTGAGGCTTTAGGATACCAAGTTCCCTGACAAAAAGTTTAAAAGTGATACAAGATAAAAAGATCCATGATACAAGATCCATCACACAGACTCTGAGAACTGGCAACAAAATGAATAGTCACAGGACAAATGAAGTATGATTAACAAAAGAGGTAAAGGTACTACTGCTACGTTGGCTTAAATAGTGCTTGCCAAATTTCTGTGATGGAATTACTCAGCAATCAGGAATGTCTGTTTCAGTCCATTTTCTACAGCTACTTTACTCTCCTCTGGAAGCCATGATATATAGAACCAACTACAGACAATTCAGCACTTGAACAGATGCATATGTGCATGACTAAACCAGTTACATTAGTTTTACTGCATGACTACCAATAGGCATGGGCTGCATGTCTGTCTTAAAAGCTATTATCTAATAAAAAATATTTTTTGCCAAATTAAATTAATCAAAGAACATCATATTTAACTATAAGCATTACAGATTTAACATTTCTGAAATCTTAAAACTATTCTTGTCCAGCAAAGAGGTGGCAAAATATTTTTCTCATTAAAAAAAAAAAAAAAAAAAAAGGGAAGCTTCTTCTTCTTTTCTTTTCTTTTTTTTTTTTTTTTTTTGAACAAAATTCATATTGCAGTGCACGAAAATTTCTTCAGGACAGTTAAATTCCCAAACTGCAATTATGCTTGTCTGTGTAATATTATAAAACTTAAAAGCTCCACACAGTGTTAAGTTGCTGCAAGTTATTTTCTGGTCAGCTTACTTATTTCAGTGCCTCATTATTCATAGTCAAAATTTCAGCCAAACTAAGAACAAACACATATGTAACACTGAAAAGCATTCTGGCTTCAGTCCAAATTAGTAATAAGATTTTGAACATTTGTTATTTAAGTTTGTTTAATTCCTTCCATCTTAAAGTGACAACAAGGCAATTTGTCCTATGCATCATCATGAGATCTTCCATTAAGATCATGTATCAAAAAAAACTGAAAAAGTCATGTTAAAATAGCATCTGTTAAAGTATTTAAAGTTCTGTAGTTATTAAAGCCAATACTGAGCCCACGGGTATAGTCCACTAGATGGCATAAAGCAATAAATCATACAGTGACAAAACAAATTAATGTTTACTGAAATATTAATATATTAATACTTTTTTTCTTGTATGCACAAAGTACTATAGAAGGGGAATATCGAGGCTGCAAGTTTAAGTAAGCAAAAGTCAGGAGATACTAATATGAAGTTTGCAAAAACAACCTTAACTCTGCCCCTTTTAGTTTACATATTGTAAAATAATATTATTACATGATTGCACACTACTAAAAAATAATACAACATATAATTTTTTTTATATATAGGTTTTTTTCACAAAAAAGGAAGTAGGAATTTTCCACTTTTGATTTTTTTAATATTCAGATTGACTATGCCTCATTGTTTCTAACTGATAGAAATGATATTGTGTTTTAGAATAAGTTAAGAATGAATTTAAGGCTTGGGAAACTTTATTTGGAAAAGTGAATTATGTAAATCATGAATATTTCTGAAAGGCAGTTTTAAAAATAAATCTATGCTTTTAATCACAACAGTACCACATCTTTCTCAGACTCTAAAAGAACACTGTTTAACTCTTGGAGTGTGTTCTCTACTTGACATATGAGGAAACTGAGGCAAAGAATTGTTGAATGACTTCATTCAAGGTTATATAAGAAATCCAAGAGGATTATAACATAGGAATCTCTTGGAATCATCTATCTACTTGTCCTTACATTAAGATGTATAGCAGACTTCCGTGTTCTCAGAGAAGACAGTAAACATATCTCGAACATTTCTAAAAGCCTCACATTAAAGCGACAATGGACACTTCTATCTTGCATGGACTTACACAACACAGCTTTCTTCAAGGGTTCACTAAGATACACACAGTTACTAGATTCTAAACACTGACGTGATTTTGACGGTCTTTACTGTGCAGAGTGAACTTAAAGCCGAGTAGGGGCTAGAGGAGAAGGTACAGCACGGACCCGAGGTGGAATTCACTCCACCTGAGATGTCTGCAACAGCTGAGCTACTTGTCTTGATTATGAAAAGCCCAGCTCATAAAGTGCAATAAAGTGCTACATTGGGATGAGGCAAATTTCCACTTCTATGTCTCATCTTATTCTAAGGCAGATCTTCAGTGCTATTCAAGGTCATTGTGTCATACTTTGACTACATATGTGGAGGTGATGATGTACCCGGTAGGAGCAGGCTGGAAATCAGTCACACTAAATCTGTAGTCTGTCCTTCTTCACCCAAAGTAATTACGAACCTTTTTTTCTGGTCTCAGGTAAGTGTCAGTAATAAGTTACATACATAACTTTAGATGCTTGAGTATGTCTTTAATTTGCATGCACTTTTTAATTTGCGTAAACTTTTAATGTAAATGCAAAATCCAGAGAAGGACATAATCTTACTGAAAAATCTCAGGTAGTCGCTAAGGGCAGGAAGAGTTTTACATCTCAGGGAAGCAAAGAGTTACTAACCAGTTAGGTGCAGAAGAGGACTCCAAGTATAATTAAAAGTCACTTATATACACTAGTATTCTAATGAAGATGGAGGCAAGATTGTCTCCTGTATAAACAGAGAATAGAACATGTCTCCAGATTAAAGACAAAATTCCTCTTCCACGAAACCTGAAGGAGGTCAGCTAAAAAACTGAAACACTTTAAATGAAATGGAAAAGGTAAGTGCAAAGCCTGAGCTCCACCTACCACCTTGTCAAGAGGAAAGCAGCAAGTGTGCAGAATGACAGAACCACAGAGCGATAGGGGTGGGAAGGAACCTCTGGAGATCATGTAGTCTGACCTCCCTGTTCAAAGGTGGGTTAGCTAGAACAGGTTGCTCAGAGCTGCATCCAGGCAGGTTTTGAGTATTTCCAAGGATGAAGACTCCACAATTTCCTGGGCAATCTGTTGTAATATTTGATCACTCTCAGTAAAAAAGATTTTCTTATGTTTAAACGGAATTTCCTACATTTCAGCTTGTGTGCATTGCCTCTTGTCCTTTCACTGGGCACCACTGAGAAGAGTCTAGCTTTGTCTTCTTACTTTCCAACACTTATATTCATTGATAAGATCTGCTCAAGCTTCTTCCTGAAGCTAGATAGTCCCAGCTCTCTCTGCCCTTCCTTATACGACAGGTGCTCCAGTCCTTTTAACACCTTCACGGCCCTTTGCTGGACTCCCTCCAGCATGCCCATGTCTGTCTCGTACTGGGAAGCCCCAAACCAGACACAGCACTACACATATGGTTCTACCACTGCTGAGTAAAGGGGAAGCATCATCTCCTTCAGTCTGCTGGCAATGCTCTTCCTAATGCAACTCCAGGTCCTGTTGGGCTTCTTTGCCACATGGACACATTGCTGGCTCATGGTCAACTTGTTGTCCACTAGGACCCCCATGTTTGTTTTTGCAAACCTGCTTTCCAATCCATCAGCCCCCAATGTCCTGGTGTACAGGGTTATTCCTCCAGGCATGACAAACCTATAAAGCAAGACCCTGAGGTGCTTTTCTAGTAGCCTCAGCTCTCTAGCCCATCCTCAACTGTTTCCAAAGGGCAGGATTGTGGTTGAGCTGTACAGGCCAAGAAGAGAACAGTCACCATAAGAGTTAGGATAGGCAAAAAGTTTCAACACTGGTTACACTAAATTCTCTCCGACATGGAGGAAGGTGTAGAAACACTGCAAGAGTCATGAGGAGAGCGTCTCATATAGAAATCCCACACCAGTGAGGTGTACAACGTCATTATTTGGCTCCACTGACCTTTCTGTTTTCTGTGTTTAGATATTATCTGGATTTACTGCTTTTTATGCCTAAATACTACCATTCTATTGATGCTATCTATATCAATAGTAAATACAACACAGACATGAGAAATAGGGACTAAGATGCTCATGAATATGTTTGCTAACTAAACTAGGTGAATAATTCATTACACTAGATGAGGCTTTCTCAGGGTGTGCAGCTTCATTTCTCCCTTTAAAACATTTCTGTAATTGAACCTTACAGTTATAATACCATGGTCTTCCATATGCAAATATATCTCCAGGAAGCTGGGACAGCTTTTTGACCAAAACCAACTTATCTTCTTCCTTAAATGTAGACATATGCTCCATGTAAGTATAAATCTGATAAGTATAAATATATACACACACACACGCGCTATGTAAGTATACTATAAATAGCACATACTTATACTCCATATAAGAGCGTGGGTGTGTATATATATATATGTACATATATATACTTTTTATAGATAGATAATCAGGTGCACAGGAAGAATAAAAGATCAGAAGCTATATTTACAATTCAAGAAGATACCATTTACAGATGGTGGGGAAAAGACTTCTATACAAAGGAATAGTATGAAGTAGGCCATTTGTCCTCAGTGCAGTGTTGCCTTGTAGCTATAAGTCAATCTGTTCAGCTTTTTAACTAAACTGTTCCATAAATGGGAGCTTATTTCTAGGTGGTAACCAACAGACTCCAGCATCAAACATTGATTATTGGTAGCAGCCAGACTGATACATGATTTGAGGCAGAAAGCAAAATAGAATCGCAGAATATCTTCTATAATGTCTTTGTTTCATCTTCTGTCATGTTTTCAGTTGTGTGGATGGACCAAGCTTCTGGATGTTGTCTTTCACTTGTGTTTGTTTAGTTTTTCCTTATACCCTGCAAAGCCATTCACTGTGTGACAAGCCTCTGCATGGTTTCCTATGCTTGTTCCTTACTTATCTTGTTTTAAATGTTCCTTTAGCATGTTACTTAAAATTTTTCAACAAAGTGATGCCGAAGGTGTGGCAGCAGCATGACATTCATTGTGGAGAATGAGTCAGATTTTGTACCTTTGTGTTAGTTGTTCAGGCTTAGCTTTTTTAAGTGCCCCAATCACCTTGATATGTTTATTTGTTACAATGCTTTCTTGGCCTCTTACACAATTTTTAAAAGGAATTTAAGATCAGTTCTGAGAGTTCTTAATGTCTTTGACTTAAGAAATTAAAACCTATTTGAAACTGAATATTTCTGGCTATAAAGTTTTTCTAAAAATTATTTTTTAAAAATAACAGCAATGAGCTGCCACTGTTCTGCTTCTAACGTGTTGACTTCAAAGGTCTTGCCTATGCAAGCAGATTATTATACAATGAAACACTGCATTTCATGACTGCATATGCCTAGGTCAGTCTAAAAGTAATAGTAGTCATTAGCAAGCTGTATGAGACATATTTTTTCCTTCTAATATAATTTTAAAAGAAAAGCTGCTTTCACAGCTAATTGAATTTAAAAGAAAAAGCAGATATTATTTTATTTGTTTTAATCTTTCCTGAGAAATATGTAGCTTATTAAAATCCTATTGGAATACTAGATGATTCCCACTCTGTCTATACTGATTTACCTCAATAGCCTGATTTGATTTGATTGTGCATTTTAATGTTTAACCAGTAGGTTTATTTGTTAGTGGAAAAATGGTGTGCATTCCAACTTTAAAATTACAAGTCACTCTAATATGACTTGAATAGTGAGTTCTCAGCAGGAGACGGCTGAAAATAAGAATTTGTAAGTCTTCTTATAAAAGATAGGTTACATGGGGAAGTCAAAACTCATTAAGTTTAAACATTTGTATTCTATGCTAACTGAGCACATTTGCGACAAAAAGATATGAGAGAGAGAGAGAGAAATAGGGAGTCTCTTTGTCTCTCCATAAAAATAAGAATCAATGAAACAAACAAAAAAAAAAGCCCTTCCAAAAGTCAGCTGTCCACTATGTACACATGCTTACCACTAAATAAAATGTTTTGTTCTCTGTCAGAACAAACTACCAACTATCAACTAACTATCAACTTTTAAACACATGCTCATGGGCTTCAATAGATTAGGCTGGAAGTGTGAGGTTACTCACAAATTAGAATTCCAATTCCAACTTTCTAAAGAAAGATCTCCTTTCTTCATTCAATCTGGAAAATGAATGACAAAACAACAAAGTACAGGAGACTTTCTTCTCCCTGCTCTTTGCTGTACAGCTTTGACTGTATGGCCTGGTTCATAAGTGGTCTCACGACACTAAAACACTGAGGAGGAACAAGGAGCAAGCAGAACTGTCTAGCAGCTGACACTGCTTTTAAGATACTTTTTAAGAGCCTGTTAGAAAAAAATTTTGAAGTAATACTAAAAATCAAAGGACAATATACAAGCACTCTGAATTCTCTAACTAATTATCAGCCTTCTGTAACTCACACATACTACATTTCTCTTTATCTTAATATACTGACTAATACTATTTCATCAGGTCCTACATAAGCCAAAATTTCTCTTTTCTCTGAGAGGTGGCTTTGGGATTTACTAGGAATGAAATAAAATTATTAATAAAAAAATCAGAAATTCTCAATAACAATTTCTGCTCCTCAAAGAACAGCTTGATGGGCAGCATACAGATCATTACTATGTGCTTGTGTTCACTAGACATGAAAAAATTTTACAGGCATGTATTGGTGTACCAATTTCCAGATTTCCCATTAATTTCCAGTGCAGACCTGGCTGTAAGTCTGAAATTTGTTCACCTGTTTCGCTTCATTTGGTTCAGTTTTACCAATAAATCCATACATCCTATATTGGCTTTATGGAAACACTTTTCTTCAGGCTATTGGTTTTATTAACTATCAAACTTCTCCACTGACATCAGTCTGCCTATCCACAACCCTAGTTCTGTCTCAAAGGTATATATGCCTTATAACCATAGTTGGGCTCAAATAAGCTATGTCTGATCCAATAAATTAGTAACATTAATCAGAGCTCTTTTCAAGTTTCACAAGCTGAAAACAGAAAAGAATGCTGTGGAAATCTTCTAACTTTGTCTCCTAGTTAAGATTTTTTAAATCACTTTTCTGTACAGAAAGCAGAGCATCTACACATGGAACATTAACACAGCTTATTATTGTACATGAAATTATTTTGAAAACAGAAAAAAAAACATAGGAAAAACCTACGCAACACAGAAAAAATATTATATTACCCTAATATATAACATGGTCTAGAAAATGCTTTAAAATACATATTACAGCTCTCAATATAGATCACATTTTGTGCATTTACAAGAGCTGAAACTTTGATTCATGTTCTTTTCAAGAGGCATAAGGTCTACTTGAAATAAACAGGCTCTGTACCAACTCCTGCTTTCCCCAGCAGGACATGCTGGTCACACGGCAAGAAGACACAATAAAAGCTATACTGTAATACACTGTAGATACTGATTTAATTAAGAGAGTTTGGTTTATACCACAATGCATTGTAAAACTGACAGCACAACAAATATGATGATTTCTTGGGACGAAAACACTCTCCTGGTAGAATTGCTGGGCATTGCAGATGTAAGAGAATAGATATCATTCTTATAAAAATAAGTAAGACAGTTATTTGACCTTCTCAGTCATGCTGACCAAAGATAAAGCATTTCAAAGGACTGCCTGGTAACAGAAGACAAAATACAGTTTAGAAGTGTCCATTCAGATATATCAATTAAATGATGAACCATCTTCAATCAAGAATTAGGTTGAACACTAGACTGCTGCAGAAATTGAAGATACTAATGAAGCTGAAGATATTAATGATGACTAGTCATCACTGTATCAGCCTTAAGAATGGAGGGGAATATGGTAATTTTATAAGATTTCGATTAAATGCCTCCCACAGTGGTGATAAAATTAATTAAGAATACAAATTCTGAATTGCTACAATTCCATTTAGAACACTATTCTGGTAATGTCATAAGTGATCCAATCCTTTCCAGTGGTACTAGTCACCACCAGTAACCAAAGGTGCCAGAAAAGCACCTTTGAAAACTGTTACTTTCAAAAAAACTTGTAATTCTAGAAAGTATGTAAAACTTTGGATTGAGACACAGTCTTGGACAAAATGTTACATTTTATTCTGACTTTATTTTTCTACTGTCACTATTTTTGGCACAAAGAGTTCTTTTTATTGCAGAAGCTATATCTCAGACCCTTTGTCCTTGCCAGACACTAGTAGAGCAAACAAATCTTTTTTTTAACTTAACAAACTAGGAACATACAGCAGGGGTATGAGTAAGCAGGCAACAAAGGTATGTTTTCAACTTCCCCAAGATACAAAAACCAAGTCTACTTTGTTAGAAGTATTAGTTATTTCTTTATATTCTTCCTCCCTGGCCACTGGCAAAGTTGCATTATTATCCTATGAGTCATTCCTTCTTCAAAATATCTCTCTGGGTAGTACTTGTTAATTAAACTTTCTCATCCTTTTTTTCTCTCTCTCTCTCTTACAGTTTCTGGCAACAGTCTTGTGTCCTCTCTTTTGAATAGACATCTATATGTAATCTCCCATTATTAGACTGGTAGGAAGGAACTGAGTATCTTTTACTATGTGTGCCTGTTGAGCATACAATCACTAATTATATCAAGTATGCCTTCTGAGTGCTACTGGTGATTTAAATAGCACATTTTCTTCATCTCTTTAGGACAATGTCATCTATTGTACAGTATTTCGGTCTGATTCTTTGGTGGCATTTTAGCTAGTGAACTTGAAAAGTTCTTCAGTTTCATAAAGAAAAACGCGGAACATCTGTCCTTTTTCTATGGATGTGACTCTGCAGTAGCTGAAACAGACTGCTGTTCAGCAATACAGAGTAGGAAATAAAATGTCATTTGAATACATGTGGTAATAATAGCCTAGTTGCAGTGCATAGCCAAGAGCAATACTCATCAGAATCGTATCTAGTAAAATCATACGTATGATTTCTTAATTTAATTTCTTTACGAAGTGACAGAAAAGACATATTCTTACATACATCCTATATATCCTTACTTGTCTTTCTTCTATACGATTTTTATCTTTTTTAGCTTTTTTCAAGAAAAAAAGCTTTTTTAGCTTTTTTCAAGAAAATTAAGAGGTTTTACTCCCAACAATGTAAACAAATGTACATATGTATATATTTCAGGAGGTTCAATCCTACAAAATGTATGAAGAAGTTGATACTTCTTCACGAATGAAAGGATGATATAGTTATTTTTGCTCAGTGAACCAAATTCACAGCATAGCTCTGCAGATGTTGAAGTTATAGCAGTTATGTCTTTATCCATAGGATAATGAAGTTGAAATACAAGAGTGAAGAGTATTTGATGTATTGGAAGACCAAGGTGTGCAGAGAGAAGCAAAGTACAAAAAAACAGAATGGAGATCTTCAACTGAAAATAGAACTCCACAGTGCAGGCTACCGCAGAAACGAATGATTTAACTGAATAGGACTGAATGGAAAGGCAAAGCAGTTTAGTCACAGTGATTTAACCTAGGCTGAGTAAATTCAGGAGCAAAACTAGGAAATGAATCCAGAAAGCCATCCTCCTGCAAAGAGTGACAAAATAACACAGAATGCTGTGTTTGGGGAGCTGTGACTCTGCCTTCATGCTGATCTGGTGAATCCTGTGAAGTACCCTCAAGACCTACATTTTTGCAGATTCAGTAGTAAGATAAAGAAAAGGAGAATGGGCCATTATGTGTGTGATGTTTGATCTTTTTATTTCTGTCATGTATGAACATCAAAAGTGTTTGTTGGGACTGCAGTTGTCAAATTGTAAGCCAGCATGTGAAAACAGCTGTCTATCCTCAGCATCAACAAACATGAATAGATCTGTCATCATAATTACAGCTCAGAGCTGGATTGTCTTCAAACACCAACAACAGTCTGCACTGTGAGCGATGTCAAATAAGCCTGACTCAACTGGTTTGGGATCCACTTTTCTAGAGAGCATAATGACAGTCTTTCTCTTCTATGAAGAGTTGCAGAAGCTTCCGTGTGAGGAAGTCAGTTATCTCTCATATTAAATATTTCACGACTTGCCAGTAGTAGTCATTCTAGGAATCAAAAATGATTTACACATTTAATAAAATAATTACGCAGTTTATTTATGTGCATATAACTTTAACTCAATTACACTCCAGTAGTATTGTTTCTATATTACAGCAGTAACTGTCTTCTGAAATTGCTTTATGAATCTCTTATAAATGTTTATTTAGATACATACAGTAGCTCAAGGGGGTTATAATAGAATACTGTGATTTTCCTCCCAAAAGAGCTGTACATTGGCAACAAGTGACTAAGAGAAATTTGAAAGTATCTCCTGGCTCAGCAGTGGCCTAGGAAAAACTGATTTGGGATTCTCAATTCTCTCCTCTCAAGAAGATTCTGTAATGCAAATATCTCACTGTCAACATAGTTAGCCAGCGGATGCACCATGGACATTACATTTCTCTCTACAGCACTGATGATAGGAAAGGGAAATAGGTTTGTTTTAGGAAAAAATCTAGCGACAGTCATTTCCCAAGGGACTCATAAGAAGTAAGAACCAAAATATGACTTTTTGAATCTACGTGCAGTCCCAGCTCTGAACCAAATTTGTGCAGCTATATACTGACTTTCCTCAGGATAGAACATTAGAGTCTTCGAATGTGCAGATTATAATCTGAGCATTTGAAATTATTACTGCTAATGTCTGTTCTCTAAGACTAGTTTCTCTTGAATCTGGATATTGTTACCTCATTAATGCGCAAATAACAGGCAAAACAGAATACTCCGCTTTCCCATCAGACATTAACAGTCAATACAATACAAGTATTAGAGCATTCTAATAAGTAAAACAATTAAGTAACTGGAATTACAGGCCAGCAATATTATTACCATATAAATCAAACTGGCTTTATAAAGACAGCAGACTCCTGCCTCTCAAAACCTTTTAGCTTCAGGGTCTGCACATATTTGACATGAAGATTCATCATATGAACACTTCCTTCATAAGTGGTGGTATTTTCAGTGTGGAAGGTAAACTACTTTTGAATTACTACATGAGATCACAATATAAAATAAATAGGCCTATTTCTAAAAGCAGTAAGCAGGAGAGAGGGAAAAGAGTGTAAGAAAACGAAAGGGAGGAGGATTATAATAGGTCGGTAATTTAGTAAGCATATAAACTAAAAGAAGACTTTTAAATCCACTGCCACAGGATCTAGATACTAAGCCCCCTGCTAGATTTGAGCCTATACTTGAAGCTAACTATATAAAAAGAGGTGCAGTAATGGAATCATTTAAGTTGGAAAGGACCTTGCAAGCTCACCTAGCTCTCCTGCTCAAAGTCGCACGAGTATCTTAGCTTGATTCAATTTTTATACATATGTTTGTATGATCAGTTGAAATTTTTTTTTAAGAAAATACATTATATTCTGAATAGTTTTTCACTTAAAATAGTCCCAAAGAGCAGCTCACTGAAAGAATTTTTAAAGGTCTTGAAAGTTAGTAACTATTTTAAAGCTCTCTCATTCTTAGCAAGCCAACAAGGTCCTAATCTAAAAAAAAAAAAAAAAAAAAAAAAAAAAAAAAAAAAAATGGATTTTGGCTCTGTCATTAAACGTAGGCACACAGTATAGCACTTACTCATACCATCTGAGCAGCTGGAGAGCTATGGTTTGTAAACCTGCCTACAACAGTAAATAACGAAACTCAGGGACAAAATTAAAGACTGAGCCCCTACAGAAAATCTGTTAAACAAAATTTAGATCAGGTGCTAATTTTGTTACTCAGCAAATAGTGTTAATATCTAATAGTTATGAGTACAAGACAAATAGTCTTAGCTAGTTAAATAATAAACATGTGAATATATAAGGTTTTCAATAGATACTTTAAATCCAAATGACTATAGTTTGAAGCTCAGCATTCTGTCAGGATGTTGAGCTGTTCCAGCTTAGTCATATTTTAATGATACAACCTATGTAAATACAATATTTGAGGATTTATAAAGACCAATTCAATCAGACATTGTGCATTAACTCAATTAAACTGAAAAGGACTTGGTAACAAACTGACAGTTACCAATGGAGTAAGTGACGGATATTGACTGAAATCAAATCTGATGATTTCTCTTTCTCTTTGCTGCAGACTGCAGTGTATGAGATCAAACCTAACCTCAACTTTACTGTCAGCTCCTCTTCAATTCCACTCTTCCTGGTGAAGCAAGCTGTGTATGCATACTCATACATGCGTGCATACATACGTCATTGGCCACAGGAACCAAAGACAAAAGCTGTTGGTCATTTCATTTCACTTTTATACTACAGACACAGAGTCTGTTCCTCTTTCAAAACCCTAGACTGTCTGAAAAAGGTGAGCAGAGCTTGGTGTATACAAATACAAATATAATTGTGCATACATAGAGACACATATATACACGCTACAGCGCACGATGCAACATAGTACATGTGGCATAAGGCATTAACTCAAACTCAGCTGAGTGTTAAAAAAGTAAGTGAGCATAATAAAGGGAAGAACTGTATCGACAAATAGTCCATTGGTGTTCTTCATGAGTGATTTACACAGATTTTTGTAGTCACAGCACATTATATATATACATACATATATACCTACCCTGCAGATTCTAGCAAAGAATTAACTGAAGCTTCTAACCACTATGAAAACAATGCAACACTGAAATACAAAAAGAAATACAGGCAATGTGGGATTATGCACATTAGCTGGCATTTCCAATCATGAAAGAATTAATTGTTAGTTCTTGTTTAAGCTGCCATCATTCAGCCCCACAGTAAAGATCTATGAGATGACAGGAGTTAACGCATATTTCTAAAGGCTTTTCTTTTTCCTTTTTTTTTTTTTCCTGGGAAATCTGGAATGTCAGAAATATAAGACTGCATGGGCTTACACTTTTTTATTTTTAAGGTTTCTTCACAAATTCTAGGTTAGAAACACAGAATCAACTTGTAGCAGTCCAGGATCTACTTCCAACTGATGATGCAGTTATCTCAGTACAGGCAGCTACATTTAACATGTGACTTTCTCATTTTTACTATCTGACTGACTCAAATAACTAATCCGGAGCAGGCACGAAAAATCTGATAAATAAAGAACACATTGGTTCAATTAGAAGTTTGCAAATAAGGAGAATGGGACAACTGATGCTTTTGTGCAAATATTAAAGCTTTATATACCTTTAGAACACTCTAGAAACACGTAGAATAAGGGAAAATGATTATTTTGTAGATCTGTGTTCCAGAAAGAGAATTTGCATTTCAAAGAGGAATTCTTGTACAATAAGGTACTGTTCCCTGTGACTAAGGTCACTTTTGAATTTGTGTTACACAAGTATGAAATACAAACAAGGAACAAATAAAATACACTATCAAGGATCTGGTATCAATGGTCTCTTTGGTTATTTGATTATTGATGGTTATCTTTAGGTAGGTGGCTGAGCCAAGGGGAGGCCATTAAGAATTAAATATGCTATTATTTGATATATAATAGGCCACAGTCTTCCACCCGGGACTATACTTAAACTCTGCAATCCAGCAAGAACAAATAGAAACCCTCAATAAAGAACCCCCAGATCTCACTCATCTTTCATATAACCCTCCACATGGAAAAAAAGAGAAAGGGCATATTTCAATTCAGTCTTAACTAGCTGGAAAATAAGTCTACAACAGTCAATAACATTTCTTAGATATTCTTTTTAACCACATGCACAAATATAATTAAAGGTGCAAAAAATACAGGAAAATTAAAGGCTTGTCTAAAGAAGTGGTGATTCACAAAGAACTGAACACACAAAATCTAGTTTGAGTCTGAGTCATGTGGAGCTCAGTGCACTACTGATTTTTGCCAAAGGCAATTGTAATAATGTTGAAAAAGATTGAAATTTTAAATATGATTAAACACATTAAGAACTTGTTTTGAAGCTTAACTGCATGCGGCAGTAGAGGACAGGCTTGGATGCAAATGTGAATCGTGCCACTTTCGCTTTGAAAAACTGCTCTCCAAACACTTGAGTAGCTCTTTATAGTTGGGCAAATAAGCCAAACTGGTTTCCCAGTGATGCATACCCGTAAAAGTGAGAGAGTTCACTGACCCGTAAATGCTGTCTGCTGCAGCATCTTTGCAAGTCCTACCTGCTGCCAACTGGGTGATAACGTCAGACTATATTCGAAACGGACAGGGAGGGAGGAATGGTTGGACAAATTAAACACAAAGCTTTTTAGTTTAGAAAGTTATCAGAAGCTTGTAAATAGACATTAAAATACATGGGATGAACCACATTCTCAAAATGCCATTTTCTCATCATTTTACTTATAGCATTTTTAGACTATAGAAACAACTTATAGATATTTCGATATAGATTTGAAGATTCCTGTAGTGTGTATTATAAAAATAATAAGAAAATGAGAGAAAATCATGGCTTACTGTTTAGAAGAAAAAACACTATGACTCATCAACAGTTTCTAGTTCTCACAATACAGTTCAGGAGACCCGGTCTTCAACTAAAAAATTCGGTTTCCTGCATTTTTAGTACAAAGCTTGTGAATTATTCAGAATTATTCTTTCCTCCCCTACTGCTGAAGGACCAAAACTGCAAGTTGGCCTCAGCTCAGATAGGCTGCGTTTTCCTGTAATATTTACAACTGCATTTGATGCTTCCGTTGATAAAGTCAGTCTCCTCTTTCATGACCAAGTCCATTGTTTGGTACACTCACACAGGTGGAGAGGTTCCTGCCTGAAATATTTACATCAAATCTACATGTCTAGCTTCTAGGAAGCAAGTAGTCAAAACTTGGCTATTGCCTGCTTTGGATGATAGCACTTTTCCTCATTGTGCAAATTACCTATCACTGAAAATCTGTTTCATTGAGAGAGAAAATGAGAGAGCAAGAAAAGTTTCTGGAAATGAGACAAACTGCTTAGTGAAATGATAAGAATATTTATTTGGAGAAAGAAGATGGGGTCCCAAATCTGCATTCAGGATTCTTTCCTATAATTAAGCAAAGAATTTGTATAAAATACAAAAACAGTCCTGGGAGCAACGAATAGATAGAAAAGCTATATACTTGAGAACTGTATTTGAATATATAATTATATGTAACTACTCTGAACTGGTTTGATTCCAAGCAATTTCATCTATTTCCAACTTTTTTCCAGTAGAATATTGAGTAATTGCAGTTATCGTAAGTCAAATTTGAGTTAGGTAGGTGTAGGAATGCATCTGGGAAGGTGGAGAGAATCCCTTCTTTTCAAAGGTTGCTGTCAATGGAGGAAACTCTAGAGGGAAAAATAAATAGTGTATTCTTGACAAGCTTATTGCTACTATAGTACTCTGATTCAGAAATAATAAGCTGTCTTAGCATTGATTTATCACATTAAAAAAAAAAAGAGAAGGGTGCCCAGGAAGGAACAGTGAGGAAGGGACAGGACAGGATGGTCAGACCCAAAGCCTGGACAACCTTTGTATTAAATCTGACATTCTCTTTGCCATTTTAATGAAGGATTCATATTTCTTACCAGCTCTCCAGTCCAATAGGGAGCTTAGGAAGGGTATGCAGCACATGATACTATAATAAAAAGGTGGAATACATCAATGAAATCAGAAGCAGGAGTAATTCACGGTGCTGGTTTCCTTCATAGATGCCAACAGCTCAAGAAGTTACAGTTTATAAGTTCGTGTTTTTTGTTGTTTTTTTTTAAAGTTGTCTATTCCACAAGCTGTTTTGGCCCCTGCTGCATGGCTGTATGACAGTAATTTAGTAATTCTTGATGTGAAAGTTTGTCAGATGCATATTCCAGGCAATACCTCCTCCCCCTCGTTGAATCATACAGGCTGTGTCCTAATCAAATTATATTTTTGAAGTGTTTCCTCACTGAATCCCACAAGATTGTTTCTCATGTTTTCCTCCACACCTGCTTTTTAAACTATCCTGAGGCTGCCAGTAAAGCCTCCTTCCGCCTCTCTCTCTCTGTCACCACTTTCCTTTTCTTTTGGCGGGGAGCAGGGTGGGGGAAGGAAAGGGGGCAGAGAGAGAGGCAGAGAGTGATGGAGTTACGTTTGTCATTTTCCAGCCCTTCAAAATCTGCCCTGTCAGCTGATACTGTCTAAAAATATCAGGAAAACCAGTACTTATTTTTGCTATTCCAGGCTTATACTTGCAATTTGTCAAATGACTAGGAATAAGGAGGTGTCATCTATTAACGCCAGGAAACCACGCATGTTCAGATCTATTGCGTCTTGTTACTCTGTCACTGATTCACTAATATTTATGAGGGGGCTTATTGATCTCTTCAAGCAGATACAATTGGACGGCTGCTGGGTGAAGCCGAGGACATGTTTACCCTTACAAACCATGGACAGAAGGCTTGCTGGAGAGCAGCACAGCAGTGACACAGAATGCTGATTGCAGCCAGCTGTGTGTTAAGTACCTTTCACCTAGGCTGCAGCCATATGCTTCCTCATTGTTACTCAGAGCTTACATACAAGAACAAAACATGTCCTTGGCTGCTCACTGGTTATGCCTTCCTTTCCATACCTTATCACAAGCCAGTAACATCACTGTCAGCTTTTTGTTTAAAATGGAACCACAGCTGTTTTTTGAATTATATCCAGTTGTACTCCAACTATTCTTCTTTGAGCATTGCAATAGCCATGTGCCACCTGCTTCCTTGCAAACTGACTTAGAAGGAGATATTTCTTTCACTTGGGCCCAGCCATAAATAAGCTCCATTGCTGGGCTCCAGCCCAGTGCTCTTCAGAACTTTTTGCAATGTTCTACCAATGTAAAGCAACCAGCAACAGCTGGTTGTCCAGATCTTCATCCACATAGTTCCTGGTGTGAAAGTATAAGAGGAGACAGGCTCGCACAGGAAGACAATTAGAGAAGGCTGAAATGCAGTCAAATCTTGTGGGATTAAATAAGGATACGCTTATATGTGTAATCTGATAGGACACATCCACTATGTTGAACACAGTGAGGAAAAGGTATTGCCTGGCCTCTGGAACCTTGCAGCACTCTACATTAACAAGAGCACAGGGAACAGATGACCAGGAAAAAGTTAAAGCAAAGTTAGGATTGCTTTTATTAATACTTGGGCTTGAAACATTTTCCAGCATTTTCCCATGCCCTGGGAAAATCAAAGACAGACAGTCTTCATGGACTACTTCCCTAGCATAGCACTGATTGGTAAACATGGCTCAACACACCTCTTACTAATAAGGGCAGGTTCACAGCTGCCATTTCAACTCAAGCTAGTTCCACTTCCTTCTCTTCCTCCTCACAAATTAGTATTGCTTAGTAAAGATATACCATTTAAATAATAGATTCCTGGTTGATATATCATATACAGAAAGATCATATCATGCCAAGGAAACATGAAATCTCAGCTCTTACACCGATATTCTTAGCAATATTCTTAGGTGTCATAGATTAGCTGAACACAACATCATTTCTTTCCTAAGCACAAATGCCAATGAGTTATCTGAAAATGCTGTCATGGATCATATAAAAACAACTCCATTCTATTGGTACAAATATACTTCCTCTCCCTGAAAAAAATTTCAATAAAGGAAGAATGAAATGCATTATATGGAGAATACTGAAGAGGGAATGGCAGGTTCATTGAAAACTTCGCATGTTCTTCACTTGAAAACTTTTATGACTTAAAAAAAGTTACTTAAAAGCAAGCTGTGTGCAAACTAAAATAGCCTGGAGATTTAATTGTCACGTTTATTTTTAAAAGAATCTCCATCTAAGATGACATATGAGACACAACACTATATCAATCAGTATTTCAAACCAAAGGAACTAGATTTTAATGAGAACCGGTCAGGCAAAGATAAAATGGGGTTTTGAACAGATTCTGAAGATTTTTAAAATATATACATGGCAGGGGGCATATGATAAATCTGTAATAAATAGGTATATTCATTCCTGTTCTGTATATTGACAAGGAGTCAAAATCTGCAATGGTCCACCCTGATGCTCTCTGTATCTCCAGTACATATTCTCTTACTTGAGATGTTGCAGGTTTAGAGTCTGAGTTTAGAATTGAACTATGCAGTAATTTAGGAACTGTAAAACTTTCTTCATCATGGCTTGGGAAACATTTGGGGAATAGCCTGATGTTGGGCAGCTAGTTTCCTTTAATTAAGTTCTCTTTAGTAAGACAAACAAGTTCATTGTCAGGAACATGCAAATATCAGGAAGGAGCAGAATGTGCATGCTTCATATGAATTTTTTTAGCCTTTGCACCTTCAAACAGAAATAGGCACATTTTAAGGGTTCATTTGAAAGCTACATGCTTGAGAAAAATAGCCTTATGGGTCTCCAAAGTGTTGAAACTGAGCTGCCAGAACTTCTAGAGACTCTATTTTCTGATCTAGCAGCCAGCACAGACCCTGAGTATGCTGTCCTGATTTCTGGTAAGAAAGAAAGTAAGCAGGTCAATGAAAATTTGTCAAAGCAAATGTTTTATCTGGACATGATGGACTGTACTCAGGACGATCCTGCCCTCTATTCAGCCCTGGTGAGGCCACATCTCCAGTACTGTGTCCAGTTCTGGGCTCCCCAGCACAAGAGAGACATCGAGCTACTGGAGTCCAGCGTAGGGCTACAAAGATGATCAGAGGGCTGGAGCACCTGCCCTGCGAGGAACGGCTGCGAGAGCTGGGCCTCTTCAGCCTGGGGAAGAGAAGACTGAGGGAGGGATCTTATCAAAGTCTACAAGTACCTGAAGGGAGGGTGTCAAGGGGACGGGGACAAACTCTTTTCAGTTGTCCCATGTGACAGGACAAGAGGCAATGGGCACAAACTGAACCACAGGAAGTTCCGCCTGACCGTGAGGGGGAATTTCTTCACTGTGAGAGTGAGGGAGCCCTGGACCAGGTTGCCCAGAGAGGTTGTGGAATCTCCTTCTCTGGAGATCTTCAAGGCCCGCCTGGATGTAAACCTGTCTAACATGCTCTAGGTGACCCTACTGAGCAGGGAGGTTGGACTAGATGATCTCCAGAGGTCCCTTTCAACCTTACAGATTCTATGATTCTATGAAATCTCAGCTACACTTGTGGGCTGCCATGTAACCTTGGTAAGAAATTCATCCATCCAGGACACTATCTATACATGAGGATAATGGTATTTTTCTCCTTCATAGAAGCTTTTTAGGTATAAAATCCAAAAGCAATATCAAGGTGTACCATAGCATAGCAACAGTTACCAAATCCTATGTATATGATAGCATCAGATAGATATAAATTGGACTTCCACCCTAGTTTGACAGACTAAATTGAGCTTAAACTTTTTCCAATTTCATTTGCCATATCCTCAGGATCCACTGCATGTCTCAGTTTAGTAGGAATTCAGTTACAATGCATTGTTTCCTGGCCATCTCTACAGTCTCTGTCTCATACACACTTAACGTATGCTCATAGCAGTATAGTTCTGTATCCTTTGATCCAGTCCAGTTTTGATGCCTCTCTCTCACAGGACATATCTACATCATGCATAAAGCATCTGTATTTCTAGTCAAACCAGGAACAAGATGAATCCTCATGGAAGTTCTAAACAGATTCCCAAACAATTACCATTGCTAATACCAGGAAAACCACAGATAACTAAAGACGAGGATGAACATATGGGTATCAGACTGAAAGTGAAAAGAAGGGAAAGTTATTGGGACTGGTTGGTTTGCCAGGTAACATTAGAATAGTTCCTAAACAGCTGAGATAGGGATGGGCAAGAAAGCAGTAACAGGAATATTAGGTAGGATCTTTAGGCAGTATTTAGTAACTGTAGATACTAAAGAACTGGTTATGCATAGATATACAGAGTCTGCAAGAGTATCCAACAGCAGTTAGAGCAGGGACAGTAGCAGAGAAGAGGGGAACAGGCATGAAGTAGGCTAGACAGGATGGGAACTTAGCTGTCTGAATTACTGTTCATTGTTGTACTGGGAAATATGTCATCTGGCCTATGGCAGCTAAAAGATAGATAATTTGGAAAGCTATTTATCAACACTTAAGCAGGCCAGCTTGAAGAAGATGAAACTACATTTTCTAAAAAGAAAATAAAAAGCCTTTACGATAAAAGGATTCAATGGTCTCGTTTCATTAACAAACAGTAAGTGAGAAACAACAGGAAAGAGAATCCCTGAAGATTGTATATGTGCACTCAATAATATAAATTAAAAATTGGAGCATAAATTTGACTAAGAAAATAAGAAAAGAGTTAAGAAAAGGCAAATTGTATAAAATCCTTATACAGATTTCTTTTCTCTGCTGTTACTGCCCACCTCCCTACATCACTAGTCATTACGGATGTCATCATTTTTTCTTAACTGCGTCATATTAAGCTTTAAGCATATGTGCAGTATACTACATGCCCCTCTGCAGAATGTATTTGTCCAGCCAAAATTCCTATAGAACACATAGCAAAGGGGAAATGCAATCTAAAAAAACTAAGTGCTACCATATAGAAATCAGGATTAAAAATGTGTGTTCTTACAATTGCCGTGCTCAGTCCACTCTACTACACTGCTTCACTCTGAGTTATTACATCATTCTACCTACCCTTGAGGCAAGTTATCTCATTGGATTAACATTTGCATATTTTTATCTCATCTAAAAATACCTGTAAACACATGTATATAAATACTGTATCCCACCTGCCCATCAGCCCCAGTCACCTCCCACCTCCTGCTCACTAATAGCACAGTCCTGCATCACCTCCCACTCAGCTAAGCGATCCTGTGCTAGATGCTTTCGACATACTCACAGCTATATATATTTATGAGCACGATAAAACCCTTCTGCGAAGTAAAGATAACATATTTTTTTGCAGAGTTACAATGCATTTTAGAGTCACTGTGATGCTGGAGTTTTTTTACATTTATTATGTGCTACATTTACATATACATGTATGTCTGCACTTCATCTAGTTTGAAAAAGTATATACCATTATGGCTACCTCCCATATTTAAGCCATACTTATGTAGGCAGAAAGATTTATTCTAGCACAACAATTAAATCCTTGCTAATTTTGAATTATCAACAGAATTTAGTAAAAAAAAAAAAAAAAAAAAAAAAGGCAAAATGGTGTTTTGTTATATGGAATTAGATTTTGTTGAGCAACTATATTCTACTGTGGAAAGAGGCTCTTTTGATTACTTGTATTCTATATTCCCTGTGTCAGTGGATAAATGAAACCATGGTGAGGCACTACTAGTGATCCTAGGCCATCTGCCCATTCCTAGTACAGCACAGATACATCCTAAACCCATTACAGAATAATTTTCACATGAAGCAAAGATTCAGTTTTCTCCTACTTTTTCTGAGGGTCTTAAATTGTAGTATTTGATCTCACTGTAAACAGTATTTCATGATTCAGGCTGATTTTCTTTGCTTAAATTTTATCCTGTTATACTATTCCAATTATCCTAAAATAAAAATTCCCTTTCCTGATATGTGCCTCTTTCAGGTGCATGTTAACAGATATATCACAGCATATGTATTTTTTGTATGGCTAAGTTATACATAGCAATTTCTTTTAATTATCAGTCAAATCTTGCCTTAATCTCTAGTTTCTCTCCAATCAGTTGAATTAGGGCCTAATTCATCAGTGTGTAGAGTATGTAACTTCAATTTGAGAGTAATGCATTCCCAGTTCTTGCCAACTGAAAAGATGCCCATGGTTCATGGGATATAGGTACTCGTGTGGAAAAGCTCATAAAATTCTCACTGAGAGTTAGATATGAAATGGGCTACAAAATTTTTGTATGCTTGGTGCATAATTGTGGTGTTTAATTCCCTGTGATTGACAAATGGCAATTGCTAGTTACATCACTCACTTTCACATGAACACAACATGAACAAAGGATGGTCTTGCTCTCTCAAGTATAGGATATCTTTTTTTTTTTTTTTTTTTTTTTTCCTTAGGACACAAGTATTCCCTAGAATACTTCTGGAATGTCAAAACTCAAGCTCAACTGAAATTTTCAGAGAATTAGACATTTATGTGTAGGTGCTACATGGCAAAAACATTTTTTTTTTCCTGCTTAAGAGCAGGGTGGCTTCCTCCTATAGCCACTAACCTGCAGTGGTTTTACTGAATGCTTTATGATGTGACACATAGCTCACTTTAGGCAGGAATGACTCTCTACAAGATCTGCTCTCTTGGTAAGTCAAACAAAAGTACATCTAAAATTATAACAATCTATACTTAATAATTTTAAAATACTTAGGCATTTTCTAAGTACAAATTGGGATGATATCAGTACCTCTTCATCCCTACAGAGTCAGTGTTACTATTTAACCAAACTTCAGATAGCTAGATTTTCAAAAACGCTTGTTTTTAGTTGTTAACACATTATTCAGCAAAATCTTGTTTCCCAGTAGAAACTTTTTTAATAAAACTTTTGTTTCTTTGGGATTTTTAGTTGTTGTGCTTCTAGGTATCAGAAACTACTAGAAAAACAAACAAATACAGCATAAGTCCAAAAATATCATAATTATCTCCAATAAAAGAAGAGGAAAATACCCCTTCAGGTCCTTATTTTAACCCTCTTCTCTGCTTTCTCTTATAACTCTACTAATCAGCTTTGCTGTGTATGGATCCAAATACAGGCCTACAAGATGCCAAGGCCTGGGTAAAACCAGTAATTTTTCTGAAGATTTGCGCTTGAATCTTAATACGGACAGTATTACAAAGTGGCATGAAAACAGTACACATCCCAATCTAGGAGGCAAAAGAGTCTAGGAAAGCATTTTAATTATGTTTACGCTTTTCAGTAAGTATAATAATAAGTACAGACAAGCAAGTAGGCAGGAACAAAACTCATGGGGATTATCTGTAAACTGCTGTAAAGTTAAGCTAATTAATTAAGTGCAATTGATATTCAGTTGCATTATCCTCAACAGAATAGAACCAGGATTTACTTAATATGGACTTTGGTTTGAACTATATTTCTGCATCAAAGGATGAAGATCTATCTCAAGAATTTTTTTTAAAAAAGAATTATTTGAACAAAAGAATTACTGCAAATAATGTGAACAGCAAATAATGATGATTGTTCAGCTTTAGGCAAATTTTTAACTCTACTTTCCATATTTTATTGACTGTATTGGTCAAAGGTAGAAAAAGTAGATTTCATAAACTACAGCTGAAGACATTAATAGGAAGCTTTTCTATGAAAGAGGAAACCTTTGCCACCTTACAAAACACGCAATTTTCTCTTCACAATACTTTGCATTTCTCTTGGTACCACAAAGTTCTCGCACATCCCAGAAAACTTCAGCTGCTTAAGAACAGTCACAGTACATGACAGCAAATACTGACTGCATTGCACAGCAGACCTTTCCCTAAAGCCATTACAGAATGATACAGCATTCAGCATACTAGAACTACTAGAAGAATATACATATTGCTTGAGTTTTTTCAACAGCTGATATCAACATTAACTAATCAATGCCGCTCAGCTCAGGAAGAGAACCACAATCACCAGTTTACTGAGGAAGAAACAAAGGTGCCTCACAGAGCAATAAGTCACTGGAAGGTACTGGAAGCCTACAGATACCAACTGACAATAAATTCACAGTCATTCTCATTCTTCATCAGGCCATATTCATAGCTGCTGTTCTGAACTACGCCCAGAACTCCTCTCACTATGCCCATTTTTGCTTTTTTCTATTGCCATCCTCTAAAAGATGCACTGAATGCCAATATTAAGCTTATACATATAAAGAAGTTCTGTCTTTAAAGGATGGTGGGAGTTCCATCTGTAAGCCCTCACAAACTAGTGTGGTAATCATTGCTAATCACCCACATTTCCAATGCAGTCAATATAAATAATTCTACAAACAACATTTGCAAAGTTCTGACATGTGGCTATGTTTAGCACATGCTGGATAATTAAATTAGCGATTTTGACTCATGATAAAAAGAGAAAAAAAGATTGTTAAAATCTATTTCAATTGTACAGAAGAAAAATGTGTGTCATACGAATGAAAAAAAATACAGAGAGAGTTTCTTCCTTAAAATAACAAGCAAGGTACTTTTTTCTAGTTTTGTACTACCAGTGTTACCACTAAAGTTATTCTGTTCTTCAGCACAGAGGAATCCTTTGGTGGTATATATCTGCTACAGTTGTTCCTACATCATCTTCTCCTCAGCCAATATTCTGAGTACTGAAGCTGCAGAAAGGAAACACAGGAGTTGATATCCACTTGTCAGAATAGTCCCTTAGGGAAAGAGTAGACATGCTTAATGTTATTCCTTATGAAGACTTCCATACTTTCTCCAAACTTCTGCAGCTTTTATTAGCAGAGATTCTGGTATTCACTCCCTTTGGGGACAAATTGCTCAGTTATTTCTCTTAGAGAAAATATCATGGTTATATTTATCATCTTTGGAGAAGGTAGAGTAACTGGAAAATTGAAGATTTTCCTACTAAAAATTCAGATTTTGTTGCATAAATTTAAATATTTTTATTTGCTAATGCTGCTACAGTGCCTTATGCTTCCCAGCTCATATTTCTCTCTTATGCAACACAGCCAGCCACTCATCAGCATTAGAAGACCTGCATATGATGAGAATCTTCAGCCGCCATGGGTCATGAGAACTGGAGTCCAAGGCAAATTTAGCTAAGGGCAGCAAACAATCTCCTCCGAGGCACTACAGCAGAGGACTCATAAAAATAAAAAGTGGTCAAAAATTTGGTTGAAATACTGTGGGTTTGGGACTTTTTTTTTTTTTTTTTTTTTTTTGCAAACTAAAAATAAAAATTGCACATGGAAGCCTGACATTTTCTGTAAAAAGCTAAGACGTGAAAACAGTTGCATTATTTTAAGGTCCAGATGAATTCTAGTAATTTTATTTCTGTGATTACTAATGTGGCATTTTACAAAAGGGGAAACTGAGTCATTAAGGACAGCACTTGCTTAAGGTCAGTCACTGAAGTGGTGACAAAGTTGAGAGATGAACCAAGTATAGCAAGAAGCACTAGCGAATGACAGAAGACTGGGGAGGTGAAAGGACTGGCAGAGCTGAAATTTTGATCAACCTTAACAGCTATGGAACCACAACACAAACTTCACATCTTGAAACTGCCCCGTTACCTTTCTTCAGACCGTGGCAACTTTTGTTACTGTGTTGTGTCACCGCTTCCTACCTCCCAAAATGCCAAATAATAAACTTCTGAATAAGGAAGAAGCATTAGCCCTACATAGTCCGTCTTTATTACCTCAAAAGATTTTAGCTAGATATTTCCTTTGTCCAGCTTCCAGGCAGCTATTTAGATAAACACAAATGTTCAGTGGAGATGCCAAGCACACAAGATTAGCATTCCTCATCAGCATCCGCATACATATTATCACAAGATTCCTATTATATGACAACAAGCAGGCAGAAGCGAAGCTGGGTAATACTATATCAAGCTAACTTTTTGTTCTGCAGTGTGGCAACTTACATGTCCTATAGAAGATTTGCTTTCATTTGCCTGTTTATTTACATATCCTTTGAGGTCCCTGCCTCTGATATAAAATGCACATTCATTATCGGGGTATTCAGCCGTGGCAGAAATTCCACAGATTCCCCTCTCCTGCAGGATCTCGGAGTGTTAGTAAACACAACAGACAACCAATCAGCCAGGCTACAGTAACACACACGCATCTCCAGAAGGCAGTGAGAAAGCCTTAAATAAAACATCGTACCAGCCTTCAGTAGAGTGCATTGAGACAAATGCCAGGGATGCGAAAGGTGTCCCTGGGATTACCAGTGACGCGCTAATGGCTGTTCGAGCAATCTCTGAGCCTCCTTGTCTCTGACTCACTGGCTCCCTTTGGAGGCTCCTCTCACGTCATTAAGGGACTGAGGGTTATTCACAGATCACTGACTAAACGCAAGCTTTAGCTTCCCCTGCATTCCCCTGGTCATATGAAAAGGACTGAGGTCACGCCAAGCAGCCTTTGAGCTTTTCATCAATAGACCCAATGGAAAAAAAAAGAACAAAACAAACAACAACAAAAACTTGAGAACCTTCTGCTCTCCTGTTTCTTTTTTCTTGTTTTTTATTTCTGAAATCAGGATTTTCCTTTTTGTTTTGTTTCATTTTATCCAAAGAGTTAAAAATTCCCCTGGTCACACCAAAAGTTGACTTACAGATTCTGATCAAAGCTCTTTCCAGTCAGAAACTTCTGACTAGTAGTGCAAGATGAAATATATACATGTCTATAAATAAATATACAAACGTACATACACACACACACATCCTCAAGTTTTATACTAGAATCCAGTCTTGGGAAGGTTACTAGAGAAACCTTTTGTTAGTATTAGGAAAAAAAACCCCAAAACCAAAAAACAATCAACACTTCCGTCCAAGGTTTTATAACAACCTGTTTCTGATTACTTGTACAGTGTGCTGTGATACTTTCTCACATGCTCTTTGTACCTTCACTACGTCAGCAGCAAGTGCTGCAGGCACTGCCAGTGCAGTGTCACTGACTCAAGCCCCTCGCAAGTCACTATTATCACTCATTCAAGTGTTTTGATTGTTTTTAAATTGGATTCTATATATCAGTCATGGTTTTAGTATAACTGTTAGGTTAAGGCACTACATCTCTGGATGAGACAGATACAACATGGCACAACCCTAATGCAGACGCTGTTATTTTGCTGCAATGATGCCTTATACCGACCACTGTACCCTATTCCCCTTCCCATGTGAACGTAATCTGTACATTAAAAGTGTATTATAGTAAGATATCTGCAACAATATTTTAAGAATGCACCAGTGCAATTTAAGCTACACAGTAAAGTGGTATAACACGTGCATGCAGTGAAAACCTCAATAAGAGCTGATGATTTTATAAAGGATGATAAAAACAAAGGAGTCAAGTATGTCTCCAATGAACACAACAAGCTATCAAACCAGATCTGCATATACAGGCAACATAGCGCAGGTGCATGAGCACAACACCCTCAAAGGGCTTTTACACATCATCTTCCTGACAACCTCAAGGAGAGTTGGCCCTCTACCACCTTCTCCCCATCTTGCTTATTATCATACTGTTGATTTTATCCTGGTATCAGCTTTTCATCTATAAAGATATTGCAATATTCCAATAGTCAAGATGGCACCTTTTTCCACCTACAGCCCTCTGAAACAAGAGAGAGGCAGTAGATTCACGCCATCACTCTGGTATTTCCAGATTGCTCAGTTAATTCATCACAAAAGTTGATCCCATCTTTTGATAGCACAAAATCTGAATATTTTTTTCCCTAGATATATCCCTAGAGATCCCCCTGTTGGTTACAGGGGATCTCTGTTAAACAGTTAACATGTTAAACACGTTAAATCACTAGAACAATATTTTCCAGATCATATTACTTAGCACGCAGCACAGCCCGCTAAGTGTAGCAGTGGCAATGAAACACACTGAGGAGGATTCTGTTTTCCTTCTCCTCCTAGGCATTGCACGAACAGAAAATACCACACTAAGTTCTCGGTTTAGACTTTGTGACAGGTTGATGCTCTTAAAAATTAGTTGTACTCTCCACTGAAAGTATATTTCCACTGTCATGACTAAATCTCCTGAAATATCAAGTCGGTTTATTTTCACAGCCTACAGTTCTCTATGGTAAAGAAATTCCAATTTATTTTTGTCCTTCTTCCTATTTTCAACATGTGTGACACTTTCACTTTATAAGATAAACATTTGAAAAGGAATACATCGATGTGCAATAGAAATGCACTTTAATCATACTGGCTTTTAAAAGAAAAGTTCAGTTCTGAAAGTGTGGGGGGGAAATCACAGCATCAAAAAATGACTTTGGATAGTCCTGCATATGAATTATTCATTCTCTATTTTGTAGTCCCCTTTTTTCTCCAAGAAATATCAGATGATTCAGCAAGCCTATGATTTTCCGTGTTAATCAGATGTCTGACACTATACTGAGGCCTGATGACGGGCCAAAAGAGAAAGAGCGTCTTTGTGTGAACTAACCGCAAAGACTCTTGATGAATCCCACTCATTTGCATGTCTTCATGTAATAAGAAGATATTCAAATGCAACTTAATTATACTAGTGAGAATTGAAAATTCTATCTAATGATTTATAGCCCAAGCACTGAAACGTCAGGGAAGTATTCTGGCTTGTAGTTCCACCAGAACTATGATGTACAAAATGAACTCTAGCTTTCAATTCTTTTTGAAAAATAGATACTTTCTACTTAATTTCTTTCTTTCAAATCCATCAATACAGCTAACATATATGATTTCTTTTCTGAATGTATTTCACACACCATCGCCATTTGTGGAAAAGGACAGGGATACACACACGCCCTAGTTAGATACATATTTGGATATATAACAGTTAGCTGATCTTTCTTACAATTCAGAAAAACAATCTAGACAATTTCTGTTTAGTTTGACTATTATCATCACACCTGTGATGTTCTGCAAATCCATCAGCAGGAGGCACAATATTTTAACTTTCTCATTTTACAGAGAATCTACAGATACGAGAAAAATTAAATGGATTTGTCCAGGATAGCATAGAAAATTTGTAGCATAGCCAACACTAGAACAGGATTTCTCAAACCCCAAGTCATTCTTTCTCTCTCATTTTGATGGTTATAAGAACTCTCATTACCATGTCTGCCAATACTTGGTACTAGTTTCTTATTTCTGTTAGTAACAGAAGTAATACTAACCACAGAAATAAAAATTGCTGTTCGTATCGACAGAAGCATATAATTCACTACAAACTACAGTTCTTTCCCCTGGTTGTCCTTTCTGTACCACACAGGTAGGTTTCTGAATAACATAAAGAAATGAAAATGGTAATACCATATTAGAGTATCAAGAAGGTTCCATATTCCAGCTCAACTGATCTCATGTCATGGCTCACTGCTGTCAAAGGGGGATGTTCTGCTCTAGCCCAGGTCTCATTATGGGATTCTGCTTTCTTTTCACCTTTCAACCAACTCACCATTTTGACAACAGTAGGATTTTATATTAACCCAGCTGCAACACAAAGCCATAATCTTGAGTATGTCTATATAGGAAGCTAGACTAGAAAAATTGCATAATCAGCCTAAAATTCAGTCTAGATTTCGCTTAAGAACAAGTTTTTATTTATTCTGATGAACTTCAAATTAACATGCTAATATAGTGTAACTTCTGACAGAGCATTGATAAAACACGCATATTTTGAAATCCCATTGAAAGCAAAATACATCTTCCTTTGATCTGATTTTAGCCCAAGTGTCACAATATTTGTAGTACCTCATATTCTATGTGAGATGGAACAGTAACATGAGAATCTGGCTATGTTTGAAAAACAAACAAACAAACAAAAAACCCTGTAAGAAGAAATGTCAAAGAAATGTCAGGTTACTGCAAGGAAAAAAATTACCCACTAATATTATCCTCTAGGGTCTTAGTGTTCCTTCAGTATCTACTGGCTATGGAAAATACCTGTTGTGATTAGATAATTTTTTCACATTAGAATAAAAAAAAATAGGCTAAAAAAATACAAAATAAACAAATCATTCCTTCCCTAATTTTAATAAACATAGGCTCTTCAACTTTTCAAGGTCTTAGTGCAGATTCAGTATTTTGATTTCTTCATCGTGGCTTTCTAAGCCATAAATGTGCTTAGAAAATTAAAAAGAACCAAATTCACTTTTTTTAATTTGTCTTTAGTTTCTATTAACCCTTAATATCTGACTACCCTATGAAGTGGATCTACAGGATTATACTGGGCAACATATGATACATGGACAGATTGAACTAAGTATATTATACACCTAAATATAAGTGGTGGAAGAGGAAGACCTGCAATGCAGCATGGCAAGAGTAAGCCTTGATACACTACACTTGACTGTTCAAATCTCAGCTGTAGGTTTCTTACTTGTATTGCATCTGAGGCACTACTACAGGAATGAGAAGAGCAGGAAAGCAGGGCACTAAGAATAAAAACCAACCTGCACACATAATGAATACTATATTTTCATTTTTGACTCTGCACCTTTTTCCTCTTCAGTGGCTGAACTGCACATAGCAGGTATTCCAGGACTATCCTAAATTGGAAAGCCTCTATCACAGGCAGAGTAAAGAGTGCAAGGAATTAAAATAGGGTCAAAAGCAACTACTTCCTTGCTTAACTTGCACAGTTCATTCAACGGTTGTATTGTTAGTTACTGATTCATTGTTGACGGAAGGGCAGCACAGTCTTGGATAAAGCTGACTGAAAAATAAACAAGTATGCTGTAGGACAAAAGTCTGCATCAGTAGCAGGTACGTATACCTGACAGCACTAATCGCCTTTCAGAAGTTTGTTACAGATGAAGAGGATGCACAACATCGCATCATTACAATATCATCTGTTTCGAACATATCAAACAAATGATTAAATAAGTCGTAATGGCAATTGTAAAGGAGAATAATGAAAAGTTAGAGTCAAATTACAATCTAGCATCTTTGTACTAGAGCAAATAGAAGAATATGAGAAAGGGAACATGATATACATACAATACAATATAAATTTCTTTAATCTTTAAAAGCAATCACTTCTCTCCAATAGTAGCTATAATATATTAATTAATGTTACCACAGCTCATAGCTACAGCATTTTTTGGCAAATTATATGAAACAGATGTCTTAGCCTGAAGACACTGGCTTCTATTTTTCCCCAAAATAGTGAGCTGTTAGCATTCTTTCTGCTGCTAACATATTGAAATCTGCTGTCATTTTCTCTCCTGTTGTCTTAATGTTAAAACAGAAAATACCTTGTTGACTGGGTGAGAAGAAGTAGATTTATTTGTTCAGATTAAGAAGAGATACAAAATGAACAGAGACATGAATGGACTCCCTTTCACACTATTCCCCCTGCTCCTGCCACCTTCCTCCTAGGAATATTGTACTACCAGGGGAGAGATTGCTGGAAGTATTTGCAGCAATCAACAAGGAAAAAAAGCACAGTGCATAGAAAGCACATATAGTTGGGTTAGGACTACACCAAAAGGGACTGGTTCTGTTCCATGCTTTTAAGCTTCTTTTATTATCGCTAAAGCTACTTGGAAATTAAAAGCTCATATTCCAAAATGTTGATATTTCAAAGTTTTCATTTGGAAGTATCATAAGCAAATCTTTTGACTTTCTTTTCAAACCACTCTGATTTCTTTTGACATTTTTTACTTATGAAAACACTTAAGAATATTGTTTTTTCTAGAAACTGATTTTCTTCATTGAGATTTGGTAAATGTGAAAAAAGCAAAGCATGATAATTGTAATTTGCATGGCAGATCTAATGACGATGTTTCCTTGATTTTATTCTGTGTTCTTAGGAACTGTGAAGAAGGGGGTTGCAAAATGCTTTGAAAGAAAAGGAGGAGGGAGTATGGATGACTTGAAAGCAAAAACAGCTGGGTAGTACACACTAAAGCTTTTTTACTATAACATTGGAAAATGTCCCATAAATCATTATTTAGGAGGAATAATAATTATTTCATTTCCTAGTGATGTTTTTCCAAATAAAAAGAATAGTCATGCATAAAACGTTTGTTTCAGAGCTCTCAGTCGCCCTGACTTCTGAAATGGTTAATTCTGTGACCACTGCCACAGCCTCCTGTCATTAACGCACTGTTCTGTATGGCTGCCGCTGTATTAGGTCTGTAAACGGCAAGCTATCTCTCCTTGATGAAAAGCACGTCCAGCAACTTCACAGAGTAGTTGACTGAAGGGATCAATCACAACATGAAACAACCACGAAAGCTTTGTAAAGGCACCAAACCTGAATGGGCATCCTCAACTTTTTTCCTAGTTCAGATCTAAGGACATTCAGTGCACAAACTGCGCTCTCAGTCTATTTCCCAACTCAATTTTGCTCTGCTTTTCCAGGTGGAATAAGGAGCACGAGGCTGGTAAGACATTTTCACTCTTTCAATTACCACAGAAAGAACAAGTATAACAGTGTCTACTAGTTACTGAAATTACCTCATTACATGTATTTAATGAGGAACTTTTTAGGTGTGTCGGAAAACCCAGCGTTAGATAAGCCATGATACAAGATTGCTATGTCACAGGACACAACAATACCCTGCTGGAAAAGCCTACTGAACAAAATACATGAGCAAAAGAAGACTTGTCTGTACTACTCAATTGACACATTCAAGTCTGTTGGCCAAAAATATCAGAAGAAATAGGTTTGTTTTTAAATGTCTGCAAACTTTGGTTGACATGCTAGCTTTATAATACTAAGCTGTTTGGAATCATGCTTTATTATTTTAGCTTAGCTTTGCCTTCCTGATCTTTGCAAGGCAGAGAAATTTTTCCAAGGAGAAGTATTTCCAGTTATAGAATATGCAAGGCAGTGATTACTTGGAAAAATTAAAGCCAACCCTGCTGTTTTGTAGGATTTTGGCAAAACTGCTCTGTGGTACTGCACTGAACTCTGGGAACTTTGAATTAGAAAGCTAAAGAAAGACGGAATGAACCCAGAGTAAGAGAGGAGCTGGCAGAGAAAAGGGAGGGGAAAAAAAAGACAAACAGAAAGAACGAACTCCACAAGCACACTCTGGCAAGCAGCTGGGGGAGATTTAAGAAAAGAGGACTCCTTGACACATATTCTTATGTTCTGACTAGTATGGTGAATAAGTAGGGCTAATTACCACTGGAAACTGTATATTTCAGAGTGATGGTGTGAAATTCACAAATTCAAGAAAAGCAACAGATTAGGGAAAAAACAAAACAAACAAACAAAAAATCTAGTAGTCAAATCCTCCAAGGACAGATGCTCAGTCACAAAGACCTGTTTCTAGGTGATGCACACGGCTAGAATGCAGATGCTCTAGACTCACTTACTAGTTCTGTTACACATATTACCAGTGAGTCCAGGAGTAATCTAGTTCATCTCTCATTACTTCAGTGGTGCTTTACTAAAACAGGGATATTGGTTTTTTGTTTCATCCATTTAAACTGTAAACCCTTTAGGGAAAAATTACTTCTTTCTATGCATTCACAGATTACCTTGCACAATGGGACCCTAATTTCATTTGAGCTCTCCAATTGCCACCATAATACAAATAATAAATGGTAATGTATTAGTCCACCAAAAGACAGCTCTCCAGTTTAATAAACGTAAATCCTCACTTGAGATAGTTAAATCTACTCTGGACTTAGAAATAGAAAATATATTTCAGGAAATAATCCTGTACCAGTAGGGGCATAGCTGACCTATTTTTATCTCTGGTTCCATGAATCACAGACGCTAAAATGGACGTATTACAGTATCAAATATCTATTTTAAATGATATAACAGAAGGAGAAATCTTTTGAAGTTCCTTTTCTTTCAGGCACAGCACTCTACACATTAAGCACAATGTAAGGTGCTTATCTTTGAAATACGGAATAAAAGCTGTTGACCTTTTAAACATAAAATCTTGGTGAGCTTTGGTATGGCTTGGTCTAATTATATTATAATGGATGGAAGGTAATCTCTTATGTATGCTGTCTAGACACATCATCTCTTATCAGAAATCTCAGAGAAAAAAAATGGACCTATAGCAAAGCAGTGATGTAGCAATCTGTTGAAAGACCAGGCTACCATGGCTTCGCAACAGACAACAAGAGATGCATGACATTGCTAAGCAACGCTATGAGCTAGTGAGGTTTTCTCTGGCTTCATATGGTGTGGTAGTTAAGGAAGTAAGAGCAAGGGAAAGGAAGACAAAAACAACTAAATGAACAGACGAGTGTAAGAAAGAAAACAAAGGAACAGATGGAAAAGCAGGAAAAATAAGTGGAAATTATTAAAGCAGTTGTAGAATATCAAAACTGCTACTCTGGAAAAGCCACAGTGTTAACATATTCTAATTAAGAAGTCATAAAAATTAATACATCTACCAAAGTATTCATTTGAACATAAAACTGTTCCAGGTAAAACGTTAAAATTTTCCTGTTGCACTCCCCATTATCCTCTTTCCAGCTAAACTTTTATCATCCTATTTTCTTTTAGAGTTCAGAATCACATATAGATTGGACAATGCTTCTTAAACTATGTTTTAAAGGAAATCACCATTTCTTAAAGCTCTTCTGCAGCTAGGCTCAAGAATGTTTGAAAACTAAACAAGTGGGCTCAAAAGTGATTGATAGAAGGTTTAAGTGTTTCAAAGAACGGAAAAATCTGATAAATGGTAAAAATGCTTTCTTCCACAGCTGGAAAAGTTATTCGCACTCCAGAAAGCACAGCTGCTCATTTGTCTCCATCTTTTCTCTGTGTAAGGCTAATTCTCTGACGATAACAGGTTCGTCTCTATTAATGGACACCCCCGTGTTTGTTCTTTTTTAACAGAATTTTTTTGCTAATTTAATGTCCATGCAGTTAAAACTCCTTCCATCAAATATCCCACAGAAGTTCACTTTTGAAAATAGCATTTGAATTGTTCCTGAATACAGTCAAATCCGGGTTAACATGACTGGAGAATCTAGTCTAGAATAAATTATCATACCAGAATGTTTTCCATCGAGTTATAGAAGAGCATTAGTTATGCTTTCTAACAAAGTCCTCCAATTCCTCTCCCTCACTCAGATTATCTTTCACTTTTTTCTAACGTCTCAAATCTCTTGTTCAAGTTTTCTCTTCTGCCAAAGAAATGACATTTAGTACAGACTAATGAATGATCCCAATCCACCACACATTCAACTCTGAGGAGGTGTACTGTCACCCCGCCTACGGGCGCCTCCCTCTAGGAAAGTACGCGTGTGCCAGGTTTTCCTTCTGACCTTGTTTTTCACAGGGTACTTCCCAGATAAGCTAAAACTAGCTTAGAAATGAAAACAGAATTTTGATCTCATAACACCCTGAGGAAAATAGGGTGGATTCTTTACAATACCTTGATAACATGATGCAAAATCTTGTGCTGAGTATTTGTCATTATGACCTGAAATAGTTAAAAGGACTGCTGAAAATGAACTCTTTAGGATGTCATTACAAGAACCTGTATGAGTTCATAGTCACCACACTTCTCAAACCAGAACAATGTCTCACTTACAGTTTGTCTCCTAGTTGACAAACTTTTTTTTCAAAATGAACCACAACCTAGTCATTTAAAAAAAAAAAATCACAGATTAGAAAACAAAGTATCTACAGGACACAAAATACAAGTCTATGGCTTCTGTATACTATTCTGATTCAAGTAAGTGTAAGAATTACGAGTTTTCTGCTGTTTTGTAAACACAGGGAAGGAATCACATAAAATTAACTCCCTCAGGAAAGAGTATCAAATCCAGAATAAATAAGAGCCACAATTCCAGTGTCATTATACTGTTTTCTATCTGATTCATTAACAGGAGCAAAAGTAATCTCTGTAAACAAGCAATAATTATAAGCAGACTCTGGGCTGCCAACCTATAAAACAGTACTACTGATGAAGGTGTCACTTCCTGATTATTATTTTTGTGTGGGAAGATTGTTTTTCTCTACAGTTTTCTAAGAATTTTCAATCTTTATTAAGTGCTTACAATTAGTAGCTTATTTTTGCAGTGTCTGTCAGCCCAGAAGTTGTTTAATTATTCTTTCCATCCTAATGAAAACATGCTTCTTATCGTGATGTTAATGGCCAAGAAACACGTTCTATTAAATTAAGGACTCTCCACTTACATATCTGGCTTGGTTATTCAGACTTTTAAACATGCTATAATTAAAGCTTTTACTTTCTGGTTAGAATGACCCTCAGTCCTACCTCCTTTTGTGCCACACTTAAATCTCATGTCCTGTTAATATTAAGGGACATCAAGAAGTTAATCTTTAATGGAGCCTAGGAAGAAGTAAGAAAATTTTGAAATATTTCTGTCACTGTATAAAGAGACTCTGATTCACAGCTTTGGAAATGAGAAGTGGTTTTCGACCACAAGAGGGAGCTCACATTGTTCTGTTATGTGCAACAGCAACATGCAGAGGTTTGCTAGATAATTTTTTTAAACCTATTTGATATAGAAATGAAAATGGTCATCAAATATATTTTAATAAGAAAGTACAGATGCAAGTTGAAATTCAAATCGGTCTTAATTAAATTTTTTTAACCAAACCAGAATTGGTTCAGAATTTGTTCAATAAAAGAAAATGACACATTAAGTATATTTTGATAGCAAAAAAATGCAAAACGATTTAAGATTTGTGCCTGCTTCTCTTGCTTCTATGAGTAACTCCACAGTTTCAGTGGGACTGTTCATGGGATGGCAGATGTCTACCATGATGAATGATGCCTACAAAATTCTTTCTAGCTCTATACAAAATAACAATGTACAAATGCTAATGTTCCTACAACAAACCTCACATTCCCCATCAAGTTCTCCCTCATATAAACAGCCCTTGTTGTAATAGAGTTCTTTGAAGGCTTAGAATACTCTTGAGCCTCTTACCATCAAAATGGAATAAATTACCAACAGAACAATGTGAAAAAAGAAAACGGGTTTGGTCTGAGGACAGAAAGCATCACTCGCTGTGTTTGAAGCCAGCAAAGATCTTTGCTAGTGCAGCTCAAAGAAAAGATGAACTAGCAGATCGTGAAACAAAGTTGTTAAAAACACGTGAGAGTTAAGGGTCCTAGAACTATGGAATATATAAGCTGGATATTATAGCCATGAAGCATCAAGAAACTGGTTCAAGTACAAAGTTAAGAAGGGTAGGGTTTGGGGGTTTTTCATGAAAAAAAGTAGTTCATGGATGGCTTGAGATGACGGAATCTCAGCACTGCTTAACCACGTTGGTAATAGTTCCCTATGCAACAGATGGGCAATGTGCATCCTTTAGATCATTGTATTTTAGATATTTGCCTTTAACTCTTTCTTTTCCTGCCCCTTTCAATGATTATGAGATTTGCAATAGGAATTACGGGAGTTTCCAATAGGAATTTTTGGAAAAAAGAAAAAATCTGAGAGGCATTGTCCCCTGTGCAGATCTGTTTCTATGTTATTTAAAAATTTATATATTGGTGCATGCTTTACTGCGAAAATCAGAGAAAAATAACAAAACTGTGGTCTAGCATGCTGACAGGCTTAGCCACAAATTATTCTAACATCTTGCTAAAATGTAACAAACTTGTAATTCCTGAAACATGTATGTAGATCATTAGTGGTTTAAACTAAGTGCTGTTTATTGATTTTAAGACTACTCCTTTCTGCAAGCAGCACTTGCCGTGTTCACCCACAATCCATTTTATCCCCGATAACTTCCCTGAAGAAAAGTGTACCACTTCCAAGTTCATTCTATTACCATTATGAAATCAAAAGAATTATTAAAGACTTGCAGATACATAACTACATGCAACTGGCACTGAGCACATCTAATTTATTTGTGTAGAACATTTTGCTCCCTTACAAATCTATGCACACTACTTGGTTTTATCGTGATATAAATGCCATTAAACCCCTCAGCATTTCTCATGGCTGTGTGCTAATTTACATTTCAATTCTGTCATGTCTTTTCGAAAACTGCCTTTGTTTTATTACAATGTAAATATCATTTGTAACTTAATAAAAGCGATGTATATGTTAAAAGAAAAAGAACAAATTAGCATAGATGTCTCCATTCTCTCCTCACCTGAAGTAAAAGCAGTAGTTGAAGAGGAAAAAAGAAAGAGAAAAATCTTATTATGGGTAATGCTATACACATTTACGTAATAAAGTATGGCTGACCTTTTAGCAGTCCCAAAAACTGCCAGCTACTGTAAGGCTTTCCACAAACTGTCTGCCAAATTGACAGAAAAACTGGCCACCTTCCTACAGTTCACATCTGTGTTCAGTTTGCACGCAATAAGAAGCCATCAGAAATAGCTGATTTGCGCCAGTCTGTAATATTATTTCCAATGAGAAAGCTATTTTATCATGGGAAAGCAATGAAACAGGTGACTAGTACTGTTAACTTTTAAGGAATATTTTATCAATAATAGATTACTTGAATACAGAGCTTGCTTCTCCGCATTTAAGTCCATTCCTCAGGGTGCTTGACACAACATCTCCAGTACGGCAACATTAGAGAGAAAGCACCATCTCCGATTTTGTATTGTCCAAAGGCCTGAATCCCAGTTCAAATGTGGAAAATATTTCTAAGGCGTGGTTTCATTATTAATGAGCATTTAATGCCATTAGCAAACCACAACATGATCTGGCAAAAGAGGAAGCCTCTTCTAAAGAAAGGAACAATACTATAATAGTCTACTTTGGAGCATGAACTTTGTATTATGTGAGAGACATTCATTACGAGACATGCTCTTGCAAAACTCCTGATTGTTTAATGAGTGTATCTGTGTAAGCTCACCAGATCTTTTTTACAGCTATGTAGTAGCAAAGAAGCTGTTCAACCTATCCTCTGAGGTTGCCATAATGCTCATTTTCTCTGGGACACAGCTACTTAAAACAACAACAACACGCACCACCTTTTATGCTCTCTCAGTCCTTCCAATTCAAATCTAACTACACAGACAGTCTAAGGACTCCCTAATCTACAGCATATTTAGCTTTAAAGGTGAGCTTACTATCTCATGAAAGCAAAAATCCTTGCTGAACTAAGGTAACTCAGGACTATGAAGTCTTGCCATGGGAGTTACAAGGATACAAGCTGTCTATAAATGAGCCAAAAACATAATCATAACAGCTATATAAAAAATGCCTTTCAACATTTTGCCTCATAAACTTAATCATTGCTACCTCTACAAACACAATATTTACTCTAAAATCTTTTCCTAACCTAACCGGATGCTCAAAACTTGATTGACAGTCATACAAGCTCATGAACAGCACAGAGCTGAGATTGCAAAGCTAAGTCTTTATTGTTTTGCACAGCAAAGGGCAACCTGATATTTACTACAGTCAAAATTGCTGAAGAATTGTCAATTACACTTAAGATACATAATAATCTGTTTTAAAAAAAAAAAAGCAAAACCAAAAGAAAAAAAAAACAAACAGCAAGAAGATCAGCATGAGTTGCCCTTACCTTCCCTGCTCCTAGAGGCAGAGACATGCCATTTTCTACTAAGTGCAATGCCAACACTAATCCCAGCTCTCTTTGATGAAGTCAAAAAAATCCACTCTCATCTTCTTGTGTCTCCTTTAGAACCTACAGAGACAGGCATATAAAGAAAAGAAGTGTTTGTAATTGTGGGCATTCAACTTGGAAGATCACGAACAAAACTTCTTTTTAGGATGTAGAAACTTACCACGTCCTGAAAAGTGAGCTTCTCTTTTCCATTTCCCAAAATGAATGCATCTATAATCACTAATTCCGCTTGGAGGCTAACCACCACTACAGCAGTGCTACTATTTAAACAGCAGCACCAAACTTAAAGGCTTATTGTGAGGATTACATTTTTATTTCTAGTAAAGTGGCTGGAATATGAAAGGTGCCAATTAAAGCAACACAAATCTATCTTGAGACTACCTTGATAACTGAAGACTTGAAAGAAGATTTGTTTCAATGTTGTTTCCTAGTCCTTTTCCAAAAAATAGATTAGAAAATAGCCTGTCTTGAAACATGTTCTTTAACTATATAACATCTACTGTCAAAGCACCAGTATAAAAATCAAACTTTCTTGAAATCTGCATTTTCTGTTGTTGCATCAAAAATAAGTTACTGGCACCCATCTTCTATGGAAAGTAATAAAGCATAGCATTTTTCAGCATTTTTCACTGAAAAATAATTCAATCATAATTGTGTCCATATGTAAATAAGAGCATTCACTGAATACTTTTTTTTTAATCCTAGTTCTATCTGTAGTAGTTGGAGTGTTCCTGAATAAACTTTGGCAGAGAACAAAGGGAATGTCCACACTTGTCCTTAATTCAAAGGATATCTATGCATCCTTGTTCCTGCAGTTTAACGTTATTTGAGGATAGTCTCCCAAAAATTAAACACTGTCTCATACGTGAAGGTAGTCAGGATATTACTAAAAGATTGGGAAGAAGTTTTCCTGTGTTTTTTTTTTTAATGGAAAAAATACAAGAACCTCTGCAAGGATTTACAGTCTGAGGATTTCATGCACAAGATGAATGCCAGGCCACAAGCTTTTTTATAACAATTTATATATTCCCAGATAGAAATAATTTCTGTACCTTGTTTATTTTTCATAAGGCTAACTTGTTGTGTTCTTGCTTTGCACAAAGATTTTTTTTTTCCCTCATACAAGAAGAAAACAACAACCAAAGTCTCTGAAAGAGAAGTGAGAATATCCATATGTCTTCTTGGGACTCACATTTAGGCAAGGGATAGAATCAAAAGCCATTATTGACAGCAACCTCAATGCAGCACACCAAGAAGCCAGACATACAGAATCTGCCATACATCTAAGGAAAAGGAACAGAACATCCAGTTATTTTACCAGTCAAGCAAATACAGACACTCTTCCAACTTACATTTCTCCAACAGAGTGGTCCTGTTCACTCAAAAAACCTAATAAACTATGAGGGAAATGTGAATCAGCTCACATTGTGTATGACCCTCAAATAGACTGCAACATCAAGCTGTCTGAATGATAACTTTTTGTCTGCATCAGCATACATCTCCTTGTTATGTTCCAATGCTGAAGTAAAATAGTGTGAAAAGGAAAAGTAAGTGTAGTTTTAGTGTGCACTTGGGTGAAGTTTGAGACTTTTTGTTTTATCTGGTTGGTGGAGCTAATATTCTACAAAGAAAAAGCTGCTGTCAATTAATAACCAGAGCAAAACTTTACAAACACAGATGGACCAAAGAAATTTTTATTATTTCATGTCAATTATTCTCATCTCCTCCAGCTAACCCTAAGATCTCACAGGTCGCTTCAAACTCAAACATTTGGTACTATTGGAGTACAAATTGCACCTACAGGCTAGTGAGTGAGGAATTCAGAAAAGTCACAGAAAAGGAGGCAAAAGTCAAAATATGTGATGCTTCTGAAAACTCTAACAACAGTAGGAGACAATAGAGAGGCAGATAGCCATGTTAGCCTGGAAAGCAAATAAACCTCAGGGGAGTATTTGACAAATATTAATCTTGATGAGTTGAACTGCTGAAATGCACTTGTTAAGATTCTATTAATTGTTTCACTGGAGATTTGTATTCATAATACTGATGCTATATTAAGCAAGATCATACGAAAAATTGAAGCAACTCCTGTCATGAACAAACAATGTAAAAAGATAGGCTTTCTGGGCTGGTAAAGTACAAGCAGCAGCACTCCACTTCTAATAGGATTAACTTGCTCTTTAAATTAGTTAAAATATCTAGCTTTATAAAACTAGCATTCACACTGATTTTCTACCTCCTATTCATTTCACTTTTTGTTTGCTATTTTGTACTGTGTGCATACAATTTTTTCTTAGCTTACATTAATAATAATCTTGCATTAGTAAAACACAACAAAACCAACTTTCTCTTAGCAGTTACATGTCCCTACTTCAATTTTTCAACAAACACAATGAAACAGATCGTATTACATGTCACCTAGATCCATTTTCTACCGTACCTTTCATGTATCCACAGATGTACAGGCGTTTGGACTTTTTCTACCCAGAAAGCACACTGAAATTAACATGCTGGGGTCAAAATTCAGTATTTAGAACGTGAATTAAGGTTTGTAATGCCTGGGCGTTTTCCCACGGCTCCCATAGCCCGTGGTTTTATCCTCTTTTCTGGGGCTCGCTCCAGTCACCTGGAATGGTCTCTAGCTAGCTTTCAAACACTGTGAGAAAGGAAAAGGAAATTCAGCCTACCATCAAACTATGTTCAGTGTCCTAGAATCTTCATCTCAGAAGATCGTATTTTAAGAAAGAAAGACTACTATTGACTGCTTCAGTTCTTCCAAATTTTTATCACCTCAGTGATCTAAGAACTTCTCTTTCTAGAGCAAAGAAAAGAGCAATTCCAGAAAAGAACATATAGACAGAGCCAAATAATCAACTACTGAGCCACTTTTTTTCACTTTTCCCCTACAAATATACTTTTTGCCTGACAGGAAAGCCTTTGTGCTGTTGGGATACAAAAGACTTCTCCAAAATTCAGTTCACTCTACCGCTTGTAGCTCCAGAGCAAGCTCCATGAATGTTCTAGCTTCTCTTACCCAGGACGGTGGGATATTTATTATAGTACAGAGCTCTGAGCTCTAGAGTAAGTTCACAGAAATCAATATAACAAAGTAGGATGTGGGTAAGTGACATAAACCATATCTCAAGTACTATTGTTAATAAATCAACTGTTACGTTTATATTAAGCTAGAAATACATAAAGTATAGCACATACTATATAATTTTGTATATGAGGTTTGATGATAGCTGCCACATTTTTCAGAAATATTTTGAAATATCTTATCAGTGTCAGATGATGCCTGAAGTCTATGAAATTTGATGTTCCCATAGTCTTTGCCACACTGAACCACCAACAAATTACTTCACAGTGCTCTTAGAAAGCTCTGTAGTATTCCGAACTGCAAGAAAAGAGAGGAATTCATGATCAGTAAAACCTCCCTCACACCCACACTTCGTCACAAGAGTCTCCAGAGCAAGGCCAAAAACTTTCAAATGCAAATGTTCTCCAATTGGAAATCCAAAGAGATACAAATGAAGCTAGCCAATGGCAGTGCAAAACTGATTTTTAAGTGAGTAAAATAAGTTAAAAAAAAGAAAAAGAAAAATGAAAAAAATATTTTAAAAATAGAAATAATTAAGCCTTCTAAATTAAGATTAAAATCTGATGTCTAAATCGCCCATCTGAATAAAAAAGAAAAAGGCCTAAGGCTGCTCCCATCTGATTTCCAAGTAACAGTGGTTAAATGAGACCTCATATTATTCTTAGTTTAGGAAGAGGAATTAGCAGTTCAACTGTGTACGCTTAGGAGCAACTATCTTCCTGTGCAAAAGTAGAGGAGAGCTACTTCCTTTGGTCAACTGGGAAATAAAATCAGGTAGGTTCCTGATTAGGTAAACTCACATCATAAAAACAAGTTCAGGCAGCACTGAAAAGAGGACGCCATCATTGCTCACGTGCATAATTATTTAGAAAATCAGGTCCCTAGGGTCCATTCTATGCCTCAAAGAATTTCCCATCAAATACCATCAAAGTTTTGGGTTGTTTATTTGTAAAATAACAAATAAATTTTATCTGTATATAAAGGCATTCTAGAAGAACTGAAACAAAAGAATTTTTTAGAAATATTTATCCCTACTTTTATACTGAAAAAGATCTCTTAGTAGATCAGTTAGCTAAACTCATCATGGGATAATTTATTAGAAGTGCTTTGCTAAAGAAGTATAGAAGTGTATTTACTAAAAGAGGTCAGAAAGCTCACAGCAAAATGTATAATAGGATGAATACTTAAAACACTATAGAACTGACTTACTATGAAGTACTATAAAGGAAATACACAAATGCATTCAGATGAACTGAAATTTGCAGTGGCAATCAAAATGGATAAATCAATGATTAGATATTTGTTTTAACAATGACACTCTTGCATAAACCTTTACAAAACCAGAAAATTGCAAAATTTATTTTTACTCTATTACTGCTTTGTATAATAGCTACTTAAAAAACATAAATGAAAAGGTGCCATAAGAGAAGTCATCCTAGTTAAGCAGTGTTGGAACAGACTGAGTGTGTTTAGTCAATTACTGTGCCTCTAGTAGAAGCAAGAGTAACTTCTTTAAACTGATTAATGCAGCTTTAAAACCCAGAAATGACTAAATAGCACCTAAACAGCTTTATTTATCTGTTTGTACAAACATGAGGGTGCCACCATGTTGGCCAATATTCAAACATAACCCTTACAGAATAATCTCAGCTCATACCTCATGTTCACTAAAACAAACAGACTAAATCATGGGTAAAAACCCTAGCAAAAGCCATTCTCCTTTCTATGACTCTGAAGCACTACTAGCTTTCTAGGTAGTTTCACATTCTCTCAGTTTGTAGGAATTACTAGAAATTTTAAGCCACTAAGGCTCAGACTGCGACTGCCTGCTTTATTTCTGCAGTGTTTAAACAGGACGCTGCCTGCCTGCTTATCCGTTTGTCACTTTGAAGCGATCTGTATGTTTTTGATTTCCTGAGTTTTGAAAATACTCTCCACAAGACCGTTAATGAGAGGTATCCTTTCTTAAAAAGTATCTGCACTTAAATGCTTTTCTCTGGCAGTGCCTGTATCAGACTCCAGTATTTAATTACTGTTGTTTCTTGGACAAGTTCTATCACAAACTCAGCAGAGCAAACATTGCCTCCAGTTTATTAATCTACCAGTCACTATAACATGTTTTGGCAATATGCTTAAGTAGAATTTTTATCTAGGGATGAGTCTAGCTCCCTCATTATTTTAAGATTAAGCTTTTCAGATACTTTTCAAGAGTTGTTGCTTGGCCAGTAAAACACATCTGTTCTGAAAGCTATGAAATCTATTGCCCACTAGGGTACGTGGATTAGTCTTTGCTAAGTTTCATTTCTTTTTTATTTCTTAATTTAAATAGCTCTCATCACTAGATACACAAAATGTACCCAAATGAGAACAAACAGAAACCAGATATAGATTACTTTCTTGATAACCTATTGAACATTTAGTTAAGTCCTTCGTTCTGGTCTTAGTCTCCTGAGTAATCCTAGATGCATCATGGGGCTCGAGTAACCCATATGTAAAATAGAACAATACATTCCTTTCTCAGCATGCAGAATATGCACGTATACTTCAAAGAAGGAACGGTATTCTTCTGAAAGCCACCTTCTCCATGTTACTAATACTGAAATGACTGTCTTAAGGAATACACATCAACAACATTTACCGGGCATACTGCATTACACAGCACCACAGTGAGGTTCAAACTTCAACCAGTAACACAAATACACTTTTCCAGAGCTTTTTTTCAGTAGGTTAGTATTATTATCCTCATTTCACAGATGAGAAACCAAGATAAAGAAGGACTATCATCTCATTAATGTGTCAGTAGCAAACTTGGGTACCACCTGAAGAGATTTTTGAGTGTCACTCACTACTCTATTAAGCAGGCAGCACTGATTTTGATCATGTCAGGAACCTTAATCAAACTCACAAAAAACAAGGGTCAGTTTCCCTAACTCAGAATTATAGCAAAGGGCAGTTATGTCACTGGATAATAACCACTGTAGTCTCTGTAAAGAAATTCAATCTATATTTTAAAATTTGTGCATTGTATTTGAGACATTTCTAAAAATAGTTGGCTTCTTGCTGATGTCATTGATTTTTCTTGACTCATAAGATGGAAGAAAGCTTTTCCAAGACCTGAAGCTTTAGTTGTGATGGTGCCTTTAATTATTGATGCATATTTCTTACTTCTCAAAGCTAACAGCTAAAATAAACTGAATATACCTTTAACAATAGATAAAGTACAGAAATGGTACAGATACATTAGGATTGCTTTCCCTCCAGAAGAGTCAAACTCAAAATGCTTAAAATTAAAGACTTCACAGTCAAAATATATGTCTGTTTCTTGGTATCCCTCTTTAAAAGATACAAATAGATGAGAACATTCATGATTTCCCCCATTCTATCACCAAATGCTTTGTAGAGACCTTTGACTACAGGCTTGTCTGGGAGTAATCTGAAGAGTTACTTCTGAACTTAACAGCTCAGCAATGTGCAAACATTTTTAAATCTTGATCCAATAGTCAAATCACAGCCAAAATAATAGCAGTATGAGTTTATTTTGTATTCAGTTAAGGTTTTACACTAGTAGTAGAAGAAAGTCACTCACAGTACTCTACCATAAACACATTCTTTCTCTCTTAATCTCAAATTTCACCTTTACTTTAAGAAAAAAACAAAAAAACAAAAAAACAAACAAAAAAAAAACTCTAAACTTCCTGGCAGAGAGGCAAAACTTTCTCTAAAGGCCAAGGATAAGCCCTTTGAATCTCCATCTTGCTCATCTGTTTGATCTGAAAGGCACAGCGATGCTGTGGTTGTAAGCAACAATACTGATAGATTGATCCACAGAAAATATCGCATTGAAGAGGAAAGCAGGAAAAAAAAAGTCTGGTCTTTATAGCTTCTAGAGGACCCACTAACTTGGCATACAAATGGTATCGACAGATAACTTTTCTTCAAAGTCAAGCCTGCCACTTTCTTGTCAGCTGTGATTTGTCATTTCACAGTAGGATTTCGGTCACATAATCACTCAGCACATACTGTGTGTTGAACTACAAATCCATGTTTATGGAGGGCACAAATGGGGACAGAGACCAGTGAATCATTAAATGTATTTAGCTGAAGTAGTGATATTCTAGGGGGGATAAATAAATAAAATAAAATAAAATTTTCACAGTGCCCCTGAGAAGCACAAAAATTTTCCAAACATCGTACTTGATGTGAATTAATTATCTGATGATGTGAATTAATTATCTGATGATACTAACTGAACAGTATAAGAAAATGACTTTTTCCCATTCTATTATAAATTTGATATATAGTGTAGGCTTATTACCTTTCTTATGAGAAAACTGTGAAAACATTAGATCACAATGATTCAAAATTGTGCCACACTCTTTACATTCATATCTTTGTATATTCATGTATTATTCTACTACATAAAAGTTTCCTTACGTAGTATTGATGTGTTCAGCTTTATCAAAAAGCAACACATTCCTTTACAATGGAACGCCAGTGAATAATTCACACTAAAACCAGAAGAAAATCAGCTAGAAAAAGCATACTAAAATATTTTGTGTTACATATACACAAAACTATGACAGATGATTAAAAAATAGGCTTCACTTGCTGAAAATGTTCTATCCTAGTTCCATTTTACTGAATTAGTAATTCAGAATTCTTAGTAGAAGTACAGTGCTATGTTTTACTGTTTCAGGTGGGATAATCTATATGTATAAAAGGATATACAAAACATATAATACACAAAACATACAACATAATATTACAATATAATAATCTTGACTGTGTACGAAATATACATGCATTTTTATTTTATTCATTTCCTTTGCTTTATATATTTTTCCATTTTATTAGAATAGTATCAGAATTGTGCATAAAATGTATTCATTTACAGTATCACAATTCTTTCCATGGCAACCAACCTTCATGTTACAGAGGCAAGATGTCTGAGCTTAATGACAGGGGAATAGGTGCAGAAAACATTAGTGGTGTTGAGAAGGACAGGAAGGCATAGACCTACCTAGTCATCTAATTTTAAATTACTGTAAAACAGCAGCTTTGGTAAATTGAGAATTAATATACTTACCTTACATTCATTATTCACATAATGGCAAGCCAAAGCATGATACATGAAAACAAAAACCATTGCCCAGTTTCCAGAATATAAGGAAACACAACATCTCATCTATTTTTGTGATGTGTGGTTTTAGTTGCCATTAAAAATCACCCTGTACGTCAAACTATTTTACTGACCTGGCAGTCACACTTACTGTCAGGTACTGCCACTTTTAGCGAGCACAGTAACCTCACAGTATCCAGGCCAGTGGATGAAAGCCTATCCATATTTAACAGACCAAACTAAAACCTGGGAAATTTGGTATACACTAAGTACTCCTGAAATTCAAGCCTCTTGATCAGTAATTTTTATTTCTTTGGAGCTAGTTTTGATATGGAAAAGCTTGAAACCATGGCTAGAGCTTAGGGCAGAACATAACAGAGCTCCTCTGGAAAGAGTAGTAATGCTAAAAACTAAAAAAGACCTCAAAAAACATGGGAAAAGCTTGTAAACCAGTACCATTGACAAGATAAACATATAAACTATTGAAACTAACAGTTGATGAATAGAAGAAGTACGTCACATTGTTAGCTACCTAGAGAAATTCACTCCCTCTAAACACGTCGGTAAGGGTGCAGGGTCAGGCACTCCACGCAATGCTACGCCACTCTCCCTCACCTCCTCCCACAGTCTCTTCACAATGCTAAAAATGTTATCATGAATATACCTCAAAGTACTTTAACAGCTCCTCAGGAGGCAACTCTGACAGCGGTAGTGTCTCTGAATTTGCCTGGGAGCAGACAGGATGAGGATTGGTATTAGGGGGGACTTAAGGCGAGGGCAAACTGGGAAATGCACTCCCGGTATAAGTAAGGAAGGTAACAAATTATTTAAATATTTCACAATTTTACAGTTTCTTTGCCTTCCTTTTAAGTTGTAACACAAAGATGGTGATATTCTGATTAAAACTTATTAGATTAAAACCCGTCATAGGCAAGTAGCACAGATACACAAGAAGGGAAAATCAGTACTTCAGCCAATGAGCCCATAGATCAATGTGTGCCACTATATCAAAGGACTTTCAAAGGGCCCTTACAGCATCATTTTTAAGTGAATATATATATATGGTCAAGAACTTAGAAGGATACAAGGAAATTGTAATTGTCCTTTTTCTTTGTAATGGGCTGAAGAACAAAAAGCTCTGGCACACAAAGCCCCAGCATCAGAAGTTCAAGTGCCAGCACCACGCAGTTCAAAGTCTAGGCCAGCAGATGTTGAACTGTCTTACAGGAAGCTGGGAAAAGTTGAGCTTAATTCACGGCACCTTGGTTTAATAAAGATTAAGTTTTCAATAGCCTGGCTTGCCTTAACTCTACTCTCAAATTGAGTAGTATAAACTGTTAGCAAGTGTGAAAAGTGTACCACACGTTCACAAAGTGTTGCCAAACACACAAACAAAATTCTCATCCTAGTGGCACAAACCTGAAGATGAAAACCACTATACTTTGTTGCTCTTTCTCATAAAGCTGGTGTCATAGATATGCTCTGACAAATGTTGACATATCTGCCTTCCCTAATATACAAAAGGGGAAAAAAATCTGTATAAACAGTCCCTTTAATAAGCAAGGGCTAAACTCCAAAAAGAAATCACTATTTTCCTTCAGCATTTTCCTTCCAGATAGAGACACAGCTTTCAATAGATTTCATTAAACAAACAGAAGGTGAAGAAAGGGTAAATGTAGATCCAACAAAATGAATGGCTTCAAAAAAGATTTGCGAGTTTTCTTCTTGCCTCATGCCTGTAGAAGGTGAAAATACAAGAGGTGTAAAGAGAAAGAAGGTGTTTAGTGTCTTTCCCACCAATATATGGAAATTACATGTTTCTCCTTGAAGAGGTATTTTCACACAGTAGGATGTTCTTATGTTATGACAAGATAATGTGTGTGTAAAGTACTCCTATAATTTAGCTGTCACACAGATGTGCCTACTCAAGTGCATGTGTGTCAATGGAGAATTAGCTTTGATCTATGAAATACATCAGATGATTTTCACTTCTTACGCTGAATCAACTCAGTTTGATATGAAATTAATCTGTCCATCTTTCTTACAGGTATTGTCAGAGTGTTTAAACTCTGAAACTAATGCTGTGACTGTATGCAGCGCTACACAGAGTTAAAGGAACTAATTTCAGCATAGATCTCCCCCCACACCCCCATTTTAATGGTTTTTATCTTAGCACTGCCCCTTTAGAACATTGTAGATATTTAAGGGCCATTGGGGTAACAAACTATATTGCAGTTTTTTCTAGGAGAAAGAAATGTGGTATTTAATTCTGAACAGTCACTAAACTGTGGAATTGGGAAATTTATTTTCAATTGTAATTTCAACATTAGAGATCTAGACATGCAGATAGAACATATTTTTATGATTATGCCTGCCAACACTGTAACAACTGACTTCAATTTCCCGTCATGCATCTATGTCCTCACTCATGCAAACATCTGCAAGCTTAAAGAGGAATGTATGGTTTGAAGTTGACATTCACTTTGAGGGACAGGGATCTGGGAGCTGTATCCTACCTGCTGTACATGCTCATTTGGATACTCAAAGTTATTCATAAGAAATTCCAAAAATCTTTCTACACTGAGCATGTTTCAGACTGTGTTTAGCTGCTGCTGAAATTCACCTCTTCATCTGGCATGTTGGAAAAAAGGCTAACCATCAGATCAAAAAAATTTAAAAAAAGCTTAAATAAGGCCTTAATCTCAAGTATTCCTCACTGCCATATACTTCATAGTGCTCCCAAGTCTTAACTCCAGGGACACAAAAGTCCTAATTTAAGAATCTAGTGGCAGAGATTGCCTACAGTCATTTTATGAAGCATGAAAAAGAGAACCCAGAATGACAAACTAAAATCATGTTCATACTTGCTCTTCAGCTTAAGCATGTTACATGTTTGGTTCTTCCTGTCGCTGATCATTGTACTGTTTCTAAAAAATCTCTTTTTTTTTTAGGGTAAAATATTCATTTTCAGGAATTCAGAAGTCTTTAGTGACAGTACTCCACTTGTACAAATAAGTAAACCTATATGCTAACATAATAGATATTTCTAATATTAGTGAAGGAAAAAAACTCAAAACAATACCTACACACAGATGAAATATTTCAGCATCTGGTGAAGTTCATTTGATATGCAGAGAAAAATAAAGTGATGATGAAGAATTTTTAAACCTCTCATCTGATGAAGCATAAGTGTAGAGAAGAATGGAAACTTAGTAACTGTAGTGGACCACCAGAAGCAAGTCACTTGGGTAGGAGACAGCGAAGAGAACAACCAAGTCTCTTCTCAGTCTGTCCAAGGCCAGGTATGAGTGCACGGCTCATACTATTCATATACTACTAAGCAGCAGTTACGTCTCTGAACATCAGAGGAAATTTAATTCCTGTACTTGCACCATCGTCCAAAATTGGTTCTTAGATATTAAGAGGACACAGGCAGTTATGTTTTTAGTTTCAGCCAGATCAGGGAAGGCAGAACAGGCAGTGTTTCACAAGGCAACCTGTAAGATTGCAAAGCAACAGGAATCAACAGCTTTGTCACCAACCCTTCACTGTGAGAATCAACTTTTCGCTGGTGTTTCCAGGGGAGCTCACCTCTATTTTTTCCAGTGATACCAGCTTCTGGTGACTGCTTATCTGCTTTCCCTAAAATACCCAATACTTTCTTCCTCACTTTACACTAGCAGCACCCTCCTCCCTGCAGGAAAAAAAACTGCCATTTCCTAATCTCCTTTAAGTCCCTCCTTACCACTAACTCCTAATAGTACTGTACTAATGATCAGGCAGGTGACTAACCGCAGAGGCTGTTGCTGGTTTGTTGACCACAAATATCTCTCTCCTCGGTAGAGAAGGAAAAAAAAAAAGTATTTAGCGTTTCCTCTCCTATAAATCTCATCCTTTTTGCCTTGAAAATATGGAGGGGGGTGGGGTGGATGTAACCAGAACAAAAATCTCAACCTATTTTAGTCTTTTTCTAGTAACAGAGGAACCTTTCTCTTGCCCCCAGACTGTCTTTTGGGGGGCGGTTCTTGCTTTTTCATTCCCCCCCCCTTTTTTTTCCACATAGCCTCATGCTATGGGAAGATATCCCACTGGATATCTTCATTATCTTCTCACATGGTTCTTCAAAGATCTTGGACTTCAGATACACATTGTCATTTTACTATACACTCATGTAGCAGAGTAGATGGGGTTTCAGCATGACCTGTATTCTTGGCTGCGATTGATTCAAAGGACTAGTAGTAACAGGTGTACATAGAAATAAACTCAAGTAGAATGAGATTTGTTGTGAGAAAGAAAGTATCAAAGTGGAATGCCAACTTGCTAAAGATAGCATTCTTGGCTTAACATGGAACAAAAAAAGAGAAGGCCAGAAAAGTGTCTATGGACTTTTGGGCCCCTTAGAAACGCAGCATTTTTAGCTGCAAGAATTTAGAATATACAATCTGTAGGTTTGTTTCTGGCTTTAAAAATAGAAATTTACAAAACCAGAATGTGAGTAGGCAGAAAAACTTAATAGATTTGTCCTCAGAATACATGTGGAAAGAAACTTGCGTACCTTGTCACATGAAGAATTTAATGGCTTTCAAATACACAGTGCCACCCAGTAATCAAAAAAATTAAAGCAAAAAATATTGCAACTAATTACATAGTTTGAAATGAATATACTAGTTACTTGACAGTACCATTTCTATTGTTGATAGACCTCAAACTTTATACTCAAGTTAAAGATTGGAACCACAACATAGCACAACTTATATAAGCACAGATAATATACAGTAGTCATTAGCTGTCTTCAGTGGTTTACACACCAACAGTCCATTAAAGAAAGAGCTACAAGAAGTACCTGAATCATACATTATAACAAAGATGAAAATGGGCATTCTCTATTCCTGAATGGAAAGGTAAGCTCAGTATTTGAAGAAATAACTCCTGCTAGGGCAATAAAAACTAAACTAACTACCAAAGACTGAAAACCACCAAATAATCAGTGCTCACTTGTCAAAGACCTGAAGTTATTAATTGCAAAGGGAATTAAGCACCAGTCAATATTTTGCCCCGAATGCAAAGTTTGTACATTCATTTTTGTTGTTCTAGGCAAAATAAAAAAATCTCTGCTATTTTAGTATTTTTTTTATTTCAATAGTGAGCAAAGAATTGTGCTGGAACTTCTAAATGCTTAATAACATATAAAGTGCAGAGAAGCTATATCCTGTTCCGTCTAAGCTTCCTTAAGGTAACACAGACATATATACAAAGCACACAGAAAAGCTTTGCAGGACACGAAAAAGGAATGAGCTTATCTTGGAAGCCTTACAGTAGGCTGCCACTTGTTCTGTGCAAACAAAAAACAACACTCTGTTACTCATCATACAATTTATTTCATAAAATAGAATTCAAAAGGTTTAGAATTTGATGGAGACACATACCATAAATCTTTTCCAAGCAGCAAGTGGTCTATAAATTTGCTTTACTTTACTTTCTAAAAACAATGCACAAGAAATATGATTTCAAGATACATTTCTGAGCTCTTGCCACTCAAGACTGACTTTGCCTTCAGATCAAAAGTTTTGCAGAAAAGCTGTGCATCAGAAATACTAATTCAGTAGTTCAGAAAATAGTAGAGCTGTATCAAAGGCAGGTAAGTGTTAATCAAGTATATCAAAATATATTTCAATCACTAAAATTTACATAGACAGCAGTATAGAGACAACTCATAATATTGTCTTAGTATATCTGAAAGAATCTCTACAGATTAATGGGAAAGCCTGTATTTTTTTTTTCTTGTAAAAGAATGACAATACAACCAGCTACTTCTACAAGGTGATATCTGGAAATGCACAAAGAATCACCTTCAGTAATTTTCTATGTAAAATGTCAAGGAATCAATTAGCTAGTCTAAAGTCATTCTTCATTAAGCAAATTAATTGCATAATTCCTCGATGCTCATAAGTAACATTAGATTGTAGAAAAAAAATTATGTAAAAGAAACTTCTGTTCAGTGCCCAGGGCTATGCTGGACATATCAGTAAGGCCAGTTATATAATTAATAATTACAGTCTGCACAAATTTCCTATCAGTACAGACTTTTTGCTACAACATTAAAAGTTAGATGTCCTTCTGACACCTTAATATATCTGTCGTTCTTATCTACTCTGTACACTATATACAAACATTGCATCATACATGTGTCCTGTACCATAGCTTTATGCTACGTGCATTACTTACATCAGTTATCACTAGGTGAATCAGTTCTAAAGACCAAAATAATCAATCAGCAAATCAAAATAATGAAAAATACAATATGGAGAATCAACAACTCATTTTTAAGCCTAAGCTTCTGCTTGGTAGTAGGGCATGCGGTCCAGCAGAAGGCTGCTGTTTGGATCTGATTATACAACCAAAAAGTTGTGACAATTTGCAAAAATTCAAATGCGAGACTTAAAGAATGCATGAGGTAGCCCAATCCAATTCCTTTACTAAAATGTGGCAGATTCACTCAATCTTCAGAGTTCCTACAGACTTAAGAAACTGCTTGACTTTGGCAGGATCTGTCCTTGCTGTGTGAGGTTCTGCGCAGCAAATGCCGCTTGTTGGGCTCTTCCCCTCCGCATGACAACGCAGAACCAACTCACCATCAGTGCTGCTCTCCGGGTAAGAGCACTGCTGGTTGTTTCATCAGGAAGGGATTTTCTACACTGTCTTTATGACTACTTCGGTTTGAAGACTGATCTAAGGAAAGTTACTTTTTGTAGAGTGCTTGAAGATCTTCTGGTAATTCAACACAAAATCTTAAGAAATCCCCAAAACACTCTATATGAATGCAGTGAGTGCTTGATATACAACATTAGCTCTTCTCTATCAGCACTATACAAAATTCAGTCATAAATTAAATAGTACCTTTAGCTTTTGTTTTAGCTATAGAATTAAGAGCTGAAATAACACAGCTCTAATATTTAATAACTGTGAAATAACTGCTGTAATAGTAGTGCAATAAAACTGTAAAGCATAAAATAATTAAAATTAAATGTTAACTTACTGTGTATCAAGATTAGCAAAAACTTTTCATCCAAAAAAAAATTTTTGTGTCCTTCTTTAAAAGCAAAAATCCAAGCCATTTCACGGGTAAAAATTTTTCAGATTAACAACAACATACTTTTCTTACGGCGTGATATTTCACCTAAAAGTAGTGGATCAGCAGTCCTCCCCACCAAAAGTCCCCGTAAATACATGTACACCTCTGTCAGGTAGAATCTGTTTCTCTGGATTGCCAGAATGACGTACACAGCATTTTAATGTCTTTGCCATAGTAAGCTACCATCCAGGCACTAAGAATGCTTCTAGAAATGACTGTGAAGACGAAGAGAGGGCTGCAGTCTCACCCACTGGACGTGCTCACAGCAGCCTCCAAGAGGATCATGCGGCACGAGATTGCTCTGCGTTCCCTTGGCAAGGAGGAAGGGAAAAAAAGAAAGAAAGGTCTCCATTGTACAACTCTTTCCTTGAACCCACTACAAGATAAAAGCAGTACACACCTACTCTTAGTAACAGGTTTTGCTTTCTTTTCAGCTAGCTCCGTTAATCCTGCACTTTAAATACCAGAGTTCAGGACACTGCTCAAACTGTAATGCTGGCGTGGTTTGACGACGCAAGGGGAACGTGAAGTGTTGGAACCTGTTATAATTGTGCATCTAAAAGGATTTATTGCTACTTTTTTCAGTAAGAATACTAGGAAGTCACATAAATTTCTTCTAATTTTAAACTTTCAGGCTTACTGTACTGTGCAGCCTTTCCTTTCTGCCTGTGCAGTATCCTAGCTATATGGCTTTTTGAATACTCTCACCTATAAATCTGTTATTCAGAGCACCAGACAGCTGTACTATTTGTGAAGTTAAAATTGTCCATTTTGCAAGGTGTGTTTTCAACAAGTTTTTTTTTCTTTTTTTTTTTTTTTTTTTTGTGAAAAGGGAAGAGCAGCCATATCCACAGAGAGGATTATCACAAGACCATCTTATATTATGCCTTAGTACAAAACTTTGTGGACAAAATTATATGTTTCTATGAAGCTCCAGTGAATCACCTGACATGTGAATATAACCACTATAGTTCCAACAGTTTGTGTTTACCACCATGGTTCTCCCCAATTTTTAAAATCACTCTAAAAAAAGATTCAGCTTAGCCCAATAGAAATAGAATAGACCTACAGTCATAAATACATATTCTAAATATTGCTACAATATCGTTTTAGTAATTTACAGCTGAAGCACTAAGAATGACTTTATAGTAAAGCAGAAGATACAAAGGTCAGTGTCCCTCCTACCCTCTTGGATTCAGTGTCTGCTGAAGTCACCAACACCTTTTTCATTGGTTTCTGCTGGCACTGATAAGATCTTCACAGCTTTGTGACTTTGTTCCCAGCTGGCGACTGTTAATTTTGTAATAAACTGTTAAGATACAAGAAAATGAATCACAGTGACATCAAGAGGCAAGAAATAAGTAGCCTCTCAGTTCAAATACATGATGAAAATAATCAAATCTAAATTTAAATCAAATTCTATTACCAAACTTTTGTTGTTTTCAGCAACAGGCTTTAATAGCCAAAATTGGCTATTATTCATTGGTTCTATTTAAATTGTTTCACCTTCCCTGGAGTATCTAGACTTCAGAAGGTTCATATTTTACCAACATTTTTATTGTGAATCTGTGAATAATACGATTCCCAGCAGAACTCTTGTTCCTTCTCTTCAGCTGGATTTGATCCGACTCTCATGAACTCAGTCTTGCGTCATTCAGAAAAATTATTCACATACTCTAGCCTCAGAGAGGTTCATTGAGTAGGCTTTTTTCCCCTTTCCACAGAGAATAAGCTGCGTTCTTATTAGCATAGTGTTCAGCCAGGTCCTCCTCCCCCCCCCCTTTTTTTTTTAATTCAGGGGGCTAAAGTCATTTTTACACTACTGCCATGGACAGCCTTTAAACACACCAGTCAACTGTTGCTTCCTTTTTTAGAAACTAGCTATGGAAAGTGTTTTAAGTCATAACAAAAGAAATCGGAGGATTTCAAAATAGTTTTAAACACTAACTCAAACTAGGAAGGGAGTACACATAAGACTGCAAAGTAGTAGACAACAATATATCTTATTAAAAGTACAGAACTCACTATGGACAACTGCAATCCCGAAAATTTTATAAAAATATATTAGAAGCTTGTTAATTAACGAAACATGACTCAAATATTAGCAGTTATTGACAACATTTTAAAATGCCCATCCTAAGAAGTTCAGAGGCAGCACCTACTCTTACTTACAAGAAAACGTCTACCATAAGCTAATAGTAAAATCTGTCTCAATACAGTAGAAATTTTCTTTTGTTCAATAATGACAGCTTCATGTTCTCTTGAGAGATCACTGAAATACATTCTGCATTTACAGCTGACTTTAGTTATCCTAGATGATTCTGGGAAGCTAAATGACCTATACCAGCTCATACTTATTTGACCAGCTACTCAAATAAAGGATTGAATTTATATTTTAATCTTCCGCCACAGGCAGCTCATCTCAGTGGTGCCCAGGTGAAACCATTCACAGATGTCAGTCTACCAAGTATGAATGATTCTTGCTTTCTTGCACCATGCAGACACAACCTCACATAAATTCTTGTTTAATCTCAAAAAAAGACCTTAAAAAGACCAAGCCTAAAAGCTAAGCAGCCTGTGGCTGAAATCTGCTTACCCAAGCTACAAAGGATCAATCAATTCTCAGTCCTTTCTCCTGTGCTTTTACGTAGGCTCCCATAATATTCAAGTCAATGCCTTATGTGGAAACCTCAGCATCTTGAAAAGCTTTATTTTTCTCGAGAAGCTAGGAGGACTGATTTGCTCATTTCTTCCCTTCTATCACTTCCCTTCCCTCCTCATCTTATTAAGTTTTATTTCAGTATAGTGATTTTTTAAAAAAATCTAATGTTAGGTTCTTTTCTAATGGTAAAGTCAGGACACCTTTGTAATTCTGTATTCTAAATGGTACCATGCTAGTCAAGATTTAACACTTGCATTTCCTATTCAACAAAATTGTCTCAATTTTAATTCTCTTTTAAAATTGACTTTTCACTTGAGTTTAGAACTCATGAAAGATTTGAAGTAATGTCAATTTTGCTCTTGGTAGCCTTACATTATTCACTGAGTTTTTACAGCAGGACAGGTTGTTCCATCCCGTTCTTCATTTCCAAGTTCTCTAAAAAGGCCAACAGTCTTGGGTTTCATGATGGAGCCACTGGCAACTGAAGGGCAACTCCTCAAGCTCCTTCAGTATATTAATAGTATAAAATAGTTTCACTAGAGAAATAGCTGTATAAAACATCTAAATACATTATTAAGAGCCAATTCCTGCACCTCTTAGATTTTTTTCACCACACTGAACAGATACGCATCTGGTTCTGAGGCCTGCGTGTTACATGCTCAACATTTGGAATCTCCATTATTCTAACGTATACCTAACTAGTGACCTAATTTATGAAAGCCCTAATAAAAAGTCAGGAGGCTGCTCCTCTAAATCAGCTCTCCTAACTTTTTGCCTTCCATTTTTCCTTTCACTATAATCCAAATAAAGAGCCATGATTTCATACACATCTGCCCTGGGGAGTCACCACCTGTTTTGCAGCTGGTGGGTCCGTTTCTTTGCATAAGCCAGTTTTCAAACTAGCCCTTCATTATGGCACAGAGGGTCAAATTTTAGTCCCACTAAAACTTATTGTCCTATTGTCTTCCTATAAACACAGTCATAGCCCAAGCACAGCTGCAGTGATTCCAAAAAGACAAAAATCTGCAGCCATTCGGAAACGAGCTTTATTCATCTGAGATATAATGGCCTATTTGCTTCTTCAAGAACACTAAATATTGTGACATTTTGCTCAGTCTAACATCTACTTGAAACAATCCTCCTTAAAGCTGTGATCCTTGTTTTTGTTTGCTGGTTTTGCATAATGTGAAAGACATACAGTCTCTCTGGTAACAGTGAGAATTATGCAATGGATTTATTTTCTGTCCAAGTGTTCTCTCCACATACATGAATTTCCAATGAATCTCAGTGCTTTGAAATGAAGGAAACTCAGACAAAATCTTCTCTTAGAAAACAATTGGTTTGGCCCTCATTTCACTTTTTATGTTTGTATAGCAAATGGATTTTATTTAAGGACCAGAAAGGGAAGTAAGTGTCTGTTCAGAGTGAAAGGATAAGGACATTTCAGACATTATTTTTACAGAGTAACAGTTGTTACTGATTTAACAATTAACTGATAAGCCAATACGCCAGGTTCAGATATGATGATATACTGACACATCAGATTTCACTATACGAAGAAAATATTTCTAATACTTGTTTGCAGTTCCCCAGCTAAGTATAGACATGATTAGTTCACGTTTCTATAGATCATTTCTGAGCTCCATTGTTAAATTTTTCTTCTTTTAAGCAAGATAGAGTGTTAGCACCTTTTGGATTTTCCCTCCAGAGACACCTTTTTCCTGGGATGGGAAATACTGTTCCTTACAAGAATACAATATATTATGGTATGTGAGCTGCACTAACTAGAAGTGCTTTACAGCAATTACATATTCTGCCTTGTTCATCATATTTCGTATCTGTTGTGACAACTTAAGTACTGTAACAAATGTCTTCATAGCTTTTTTTCCCTATGGCATGCTGATAAATGAAGAGAGGTGCTCAGACAATCCTTCATCTGTAACTGAATGTAGCCCGTCATCTTTGTCACCGCTGGAATCTGCACCATCTAGTAATCGGACTACTTGCATAGACTTTTATAAGGAGAGAAAAAGCAGTCTGGATGGATGCACTGAAGTGAAAGATGTTTTCATTCAGCATTAAGAGAGCCAAACAGACAGCAAAATCCAACACCAATGCTTTTCCTGAAGATCTCTGTGTTCTCTCTACAGCTACAAACATACCCCTTCCTCTCTTTATCTCTTAGTTTCTTTCTTCTGACACTGTTATTTCTGTAAAGCATTATTTTGGAGTGCATTCTTTATAAAAAGTTGCATTATACTCAGAGGAACAGATCACTGACCCACAAAAGCTTTTGCATGGTTACCAGCCTGCCTTCTGCACATACTAAGGGATTCATCAAAGTTATCTAGGCTGAGGAAATCTTATCCAAGTCTTTTGTATTATACCAACTGCAGAAGCATCAAGGGGAATTTTATGCTAATCATTCTCTTTAATCTCCATATAATTCAGGCCAACTAAAAATAGATCTTTTACAAACAATGAATCATCACGACTTTAAGTGGATGCAGTTCTGCCACAATAAAGTTAAAATCTGTTTTAAAGCACCTTTCTTGCTTCTCTTCATGTAACAACCACCCAACAGACTAAAAAACATAAATTAACAAAATTTATATTTTTGCCCCTCTTATTTATCAATAGCATGACAGGATGCAACTAAAGAAATAGTTCCAAATGTCATATTCAATTGAAGGACAAAATAATTTCAGAAGATAAACTGAATTCACCAAGGTTTTAGAATTCACAAAATTGGGCAATGGCAATAAGAAACGTTAAGTAATTTGGCTGGGGGTGGAGAGGGGGGTGGTAACATTGTCCATGTTACCTTGTATACCACAAATTTTCACAAGGTGGTATTCTATACACAAAGATTTCTCCTAGTATATTATTGCTAGTAAACAAGTAGCTTTGAAAATATATCTCTAAGATAAGTCAGGTCTATGAAATAAAGAGTTAGCAGAAACAGTTTGCTCTTCCATTCACATAGGTCTTAAAAAGCCAGATTTAATACAGATGCTTTCCTACAGGGATTAAATTTCAACTATAGTCTGTCTTCCAAGAGAAAAACAATATTTTAATAAGACAATCAATTAATGAACAAGTAGAGGGCAAAGGCCAACTATCAATATCACACAGGTTTAGGGCCAAGGGAGACCTAGGTTTTGGCTGATGAAAAGCAAGCATGAGACAACCTGAAAGATTGTTTCCAGGGCTTCAAAGTGAATGTCTAAATCTCTGTCTTGCTAGAATTTACAAAATACCACTAAAAAGAAAAAGTAGCTTTCTGCTTTAGAAACATAGTTCTCACTTTGCTTGCAGGTGCTCTGAACGGTAAAAAAGTAAGTTCAAATGGACTTACACATTTATTAGGACTGTATATTCAGATTTTCACATTTTCTGCAGGAAAACATTGTTAGAACTCCCTTCTGGCTTGGTAGTTGCAGATCCAGACATCATAAAAGCAATACAGTGCCTTTAGATCTGAAGGAACATTTCCTGTAATTTCACATTAAGGAGATATGCTTTCAGGAGAGGTATGTTAAAATACAAATATTAATACACTGATGCAGTAATTCACTATAGTGATCAGAGACCACAATGGATGCAGGTGGGAGAAAATTCAATTACAGAGAGACTGTAGAATTCTAAGTTTCTTACAATGAGAGAATGAAAGGAAAACGGAGCTCTCGCTAAGTAAAGTCAAGACCCCAAGAAAGCATTAAACAAAATACTGTTAAGTCAACATAGTGTGTTAAAAATAACGTTATCAATGAAGCTGAGGAAAAAGCATGGTTTTAAATTCAATCACAAACATTTCTACGAGGGAACACAAGTACTGCAGTAGGAGTATGTGAAGAAGTAATACAGACCTCAGGTCATTGTTTCACTTGTTTAGTATCACCTTACTCCATTAACAGAAGTGCCTTAAGTTTTCTCTGATTTCCACTTCAACTGGGGGAGGAGCAAACTCCAGAGAAAGTATACTGGAATATAGATATTTTCGTTAATTACCTACGTTATGTTGCATCTAACTGCTGACTTCATCTCTTCTGGATCATAATCTAGGCTTTGACCTGCAGTAGGGATACACAGAGGAAAAAATGGAAGATTTTTGCAGGTACTAAGTATTGCTCAGCATTAATACTTGGGTAACTTGCTTGGGTAACTATTACATAATAGGTTAAAGAATCCAGCTTCCAGGTGAAGTCAAAAGCTCATATCTTTCTCTTCCATTTATATTTCTCTCGGTTTTTATCCTTACTTTCTTCCTCTCTAAATTTCTTTCTGCTTTCCCTTTCTGATTACGCCATCTTATTATCAAGCATTCTCTCTCTCTCCTGCTATGCTAATAATCACCAAGTTTCTGGATCAATAGAAGAATGAATATCAAAGTTTCACTCCACTTTCTGAGTTACCTGTAGAAATTAAGGTAACATGTATCCAAAGCAGTACAATTACATACTCTAAAGGCATTTAATAGACTTGTAATAACCTGGCCAGGAAAAACTCCATTAAAGAATATTTAATAGAGTTTACTATGCCTAGGAACAGCCTGTTTTTAAAGGCTGCTCCTGCGTGAAGTGGCATACACACATACCTATTCTCCAAGGTCCAACTGCAACTACAGTCAAGGAAGGGTGATAGTGAGTTTCCTCCACATTATTTCCGAAGGAGTTCTTAATGGGTGCAAATACATCTTGTGTTCACTCTGTTCAACAGCAATTGAAATAAATTCTTTCGTATTTCACAGAATACTTAAGTGCCATCTAGCCCAGTGTGCCGCTCTGTTTAATACTCTTCTTTGTGTAATCTCTGAGGACCAAAATGTGGGGGCTTGTTATCAGGTAATCACCTAGGATATCAATTTGCAGAGCAAGACCATGTGAATTATGCTTTAAACACTCTCTTAGCTGACAGTAAGCATGAGCTTTTTGAAACTTTTAGGCTTTAGTATTCAAATGAGGCAGAAATAGCTTATTTCAGGTGGGTTAAGTTACCTTGCATGTTTTGCACACCAAGCATATCAGCATGGAGAATTAGGGTTGAAAATTAGTGTAAATTCCCATATGACTTTACCTCACCTTTCCTTGGAGTTTTCTCTCAGTAATAACACATACAAATTTTTCCTTTACATTACTTACATTTGCTTACAAACTTAACCACATGCCATGAAGATCTTTCCTTGAAGGTTTTGCCAAAAGCTTTCCAGATTTGCATACTTCATTATATGCATATCATGATATATATTTCAAATGCCTTTGCAGCATGTTTCTAAAGACTGGAATTGCAGTACTTTAACACTTTGCATTTACTTATTATATCTTCACCATAGCCCTTTAGGAAATTATATTCTGTGAGGTTTTTCAGTAGCATACCTACCCCAGACAAACATTAGAACACAAAAGCTGGCTATTCTTTCCTTTTCCCCTTATCTCCTGCTTTTCTTTCATCACATTGCTTCTGTGCTGTAGAAAATAGGATACACTTTTCAGATTAAAACAAATATTTTTCAAGTTCTTTCTTCACAGAACATCCCATTGTGCAATGAGCTATAAGCACTCTTACCTGCTGTCCCAGGAGATGGTGGGGGGAAAATCCTACGGTCTTAGTCTCCTAACAAGGTAATTTATAATTTTGAAATCTATGAATAAATTCCCTTAGGAAATATTAAAAATTGATCCAATTCAGTAAACTACTACTAATGCTTTCAATTAAAATTAAATTAAAATAAAAAAGTCATACTTGTATGCTGCTTGCCTAAAGGGCAAATAATAATAATAGTAATACCCTTACTTTGTTATTGTCCTCATTTTTCAATTGCTGCAATCTCTCAACTCTAAATAGAAAGATGTGCTAAAAAAGAAATAAGAAAAAGAATTACCCCCCTCAGTTCTTTGATTCTCCTCTGTTCCACCTTATTATTTTCTAATTCAATATATTATTTTCCATTGCATATATCGGATAAGCATTCTTAAGTTGATGGAACAACACATTCCTTTCTCTCCCTCTATACACAGATAGCACAATAACACTGAAGAGGAGACCATCGTAGGTGTTTTAGCTCATATGATCATTCTTGGACATGTCATTTGCAATACTTTTTTTGAATCAGCAAAATTGTGTGCAAGTTTCTTGGAGCTTGTTTTTCTTTAAGGAAAATATCAATACACTTCTCAATTTATGTATTTCTAAGGCTAAAAATGTTACCAGAATGAAACCAGATCTCCCAATAGATCTGGTTAGACAGAACAGATCTGATAGACAGCATCTGTAATTTATTCTCTGTTTTATAGAATACTATGTTGCCAAAATAAATTGTATAGAATCTCATACCAAGACATTTTTTCAGGGAGAATGCTGTGAATAAGTTAGCACATGGGCTCTGAAGAATTTACGTGAAGGCACATTTGTGCCTTAATAACTACCTTTGTGACAATGTACATTTTTTCATCAGCACAATTACCACAACACCATAGATTAAATTTCCCCTATAATTTTGGTGTTTCTTTTAAACACAAATCTAAAACAACAGATTAAAAAACAGATGCCCATCAGAAATTAAATGATTAATTTTCCTCAGTTTTGCTAGTAATAAGTAGGCAGGAGGTGTACAGCTGCATCTATATGAAGTTATCAAATTTGGGAGTACAATTTTATTCTTTTTCCTTCAAAATCATATTCACCTACCTGATTTTATTTTGTGACTGAGGAATAACACATGGTTAAACAATAGGATAGCAATATTTAAAACTGTAGGCTTCGGAAATCAGTAGTGTAACAACAACTTGCATAGGATTAACAAATTTTTTAAGCATCTGACTGCCTGATTGTATTTCAGAGGTTTTCTTACTGTGTCAATGTGGTGCATGAGTTATCATCATCCTTCTCATGAAAAATCAGAATAGTTTTGTTTCAGAGCATTCTAAGCTTAACAACCAGCATGTGCCCAGCAACACGCAGCTTAAAAAGATGGTCAAAAAGCTATCTTCTTCTTTCTCTCACCCACAAAATAGCAAGTTCAACTTGTCCATTATGAGATTATTCTAGTAGTACAGTAAGAAGTATATTGATGTCAAGGATCAGAAGGCACAACCGTTTCCTAGTACTATTTCCTATCAAGATGTTGGTTGTTATTTCAGATGGTCCTTTTACAACAAATTCTATACATCAACATATCTTTATCTCACTGGCCTGCTAAACAATGCTTTTTTGGAAAAAAGCAATCTATTTTTCAAGTAACAGATGGATAAACAGATGGGTGGAAAAGTCCACTGAACAGTGTGTTGGCTGCCTGTCATTCTCTGTATGATAGCCAATAAATATCATATGGATTAAGCCTGTAAACTAACATGTCCCTATTTAAGGAATTCTTTCAGAATGGCAAAGGTTCGCTTGCCAATACCTGTATAAACAAAATGCCACTTTGGATAAGATAAATTTTTGCAAGGTGACCAAGCCCCTAAGCACAGCTTGTTTTAAGATTATTAATCAAAAGCAAACAGGAAAGGAAGCAGTAAGGTGTGTACGTTTTTACAGATTATCTATGAGAAAGTACCTTTTGCACACCTGGACAAATTCCTGGAAAGAACTTACTTCAGTATGTTTACATTTAGGACAAAGATTTCATACTGCTTACATCTCTTTTCATGTGCATTTTACTTTTTTTTTTCCAGGCTTGCATAAAGGAAAAGTATTTAATTCAGCAGTCAATCATAAGATACCTATTCAAATCAGAACAACAGTAAAATAAAAGATTCTATCCCCCTTTGAGACATTCTCCCTATTTTGGGCTAACAAAATCACAATAACACAACAGCATGAAATTGCACATTTGCTAGCAGTTAGGCCTTTCTTGCCTGACATATCACATGTTCTTGCATTACAAATGATTACAATTTGCCTGTCTGGTTGTGAGGTATAGAAGGTTCCTGTTTTCTTTTGGGTATTTATCAGCACAGATAAGAGGGTGTAAAAGGCTAATTCCTTCACTTTCAAGCTACTGTATAATATTCACTGAGTAATTCCTGGTTCTTCTGCTGAGAGAGCACAGATAATTTTTATTTTCTTGTTCAAAAAAATCTGTTACTGATTTTGCAGCTACAGAGAGAACATTTCCAGTCCCAGTTCCACAGGCTGAAAATGAAATGGAGAGAGATTAAATAATTTCCACAGATTGCACTGAAAAGTCTACCATGAAAAGGAGTTCAGCTCTCCAGAGGCTTCAATGCCTTCATCACAAGGGAACCTTATTCCTGAATTTTTAAAGAAAACAGAAAAGCAAATATACAGAGTGAATAATGACATATGAATTTAATTATTAAAATTGTTTCACTTTCAATAAATTTTTAGGGGTACTATAAATTTGCTGATTTTCAAAATTTTTTTTTAAAAAACAGTATTCCTTAAAAGAAAATACACTTGCTGAGACAATAAATCAATCATAAAATAATTAGGTGTGAAAAAATACAAAATAATATAAAAAGGAAAAAAAATAATTATGACAATGTAGTCTAATAGCTCAATACCAAAAGATGAGTTAATTTTGTATAAAAGTTTCTTAAAATTAATTGTCTTGCAATAACAAAACATCACTAGAAATATTTCACAACACTATCAGACATAAATATGTGGATGCATGCAGCAGAAGGGTATGTTACAAGTTGAAACTGGTTGTAATATGGGCAAAAAAGAAAAAAAAAGAAAGAAAAACAGATATCTGTTAGAAAAAAGATTTGGTCTATGAAAGACACAGTGAAGATAAGCCTGAAATACAAGAGTAAATTCTGCTATGTGAAAATACTAGTATAGAGATCTTTGCCCTTACATAACATCTTTTTAAGAGTAGCTCCAAATCTTGTAAAGAAGTTAAATAAAACTTCATACTAAATTAATTAATTGATATTATTAGTTAATATTATTTCACTTATAGGGAAGACAGTTCTCTGGCTAATGTGATATAATAGGAAAGAAACCGATATACAGTCATGACATTCCTCTTTAAAAAACAAACCACCCCTCTGCCCCAAAAACCTTCATCAGTTTATTCCCCAAAGCACGTGTGTAAAGAGAACTGCAAAATGATCACAGGCAGATGCAAGCTTCAGTGTTTTTCCTGTATACTGCACTGTAGAGTCTAGATAAGGCAAGACTCTCAGGAGTATAGAAGCAATGAGGATGTAAACTACTTAAAGGACAACACATTCCTGTCACCTACAGATCGAAAGCATGTAACAAAACATAACATGCTGAAGTGACATAATGAGGAAAATACAAATCTTGCAAGAGATTTCAGCTTAGCATGGATCCTAGTTTGCTACAGGAGGTAGTTCTAAGCAAAGATAGGGGACAAGATAAAATTGGGGCAACCTGCTGTGCAAGATTAGACAAATATATGAGGTGCTGAGTCCTTAGTATGATTCAATTAGTTGATGCCTTCTTTGAAAGTATCTCCGAAACCTGTGAATAAATATACTTTCCATCTCCAGAGTCTTCCGTAAGAGGTACTAGTACAGTCAGTAAAACCATAATGCTGAGTGGCCCTAAATTCAATATGATAACATTAGCCCAGAAGTAGGGTATGTAATCTATGTACCCCGAAATAGGTAAGTTAAGTTTTTGAACAGCCAGTTATCTTTCTTCCAGCCTCTCTGGGCATGAGACACTTATTTGTGAACTTACCTGGATTCAGTCTTGCCTAGGGCTGCAGAATTCCTGAATGGTTGGTTCAACTTTCTTAGGCACTACAGCAGCCTTTTGAGTGACTGCATATCTCTAGTTCATACTGAAGGGGTGAATTCAAAGCAGAATATTCTCTTTTAGTGGAATATTACATGGCTATGTATCTTGCTGTACACTTAGTCATCCCTGCATGTGTGAATAAGCCCTCCTCTGAAAGAGCTTCTCTAGTCTAGGCATATTCCTGAATGTTACTATGATTGACAGAATCTGTCAGAAACCGTAAGGAGATTTTTGCCTTCTTTTTCTTAATTTATATTTAACAGCAGAGAGTATAATCTTTTAAAGAACAAAAAACGTTAATAAAAGCATTAAAAAATAATTGACTTAAAGAAAAAAGTAATTTTTTTTACTCCTCAAAATGCTCACTTGTGTTTTATCCAGCATCTCCAGATGCTTGAGTTCATATGCTTGAAACTTGAGTTTCATATGTTTTACCAAATGGCTTTTTGTCCCACTCCTGATTTTTTTTTTTTTTTAACACAGAAGCCTTATTCCAAAAATAACTAAATAATTCTGTGAAAACTTAGATTAAAATTAAATGAAGCTTAGATGTAAAACCGAAGTAATTTTTACTCTTTGGCTGGCTGATCTCTACAGTCTTAGGCATTCCTGTATCTCAGTTATTTAAGGAAATTCAAAATTCTAAAAATCTGTCAGGATCCAAGATTTCAAAGTATCATTATATAGTAAAAATGTACTGAATATGAGCAACACAAATCAAGCAAGTGTTCTCAGCATCCTAGGTATGTAGAAACTGAAAGCTACTGCTTTCTGGGTATTTTAGCATCTCAGCAGGAAGTACCATGGAATAACAGCCAAAGCAATGAAGCAAGTAATTGCACATACAGAAGTAAATACAAATAGTAAAAGATTATTGCCCTCCCTTTCATACCCTTCTCTTCCTATTTTGCTTCTTTACTGTTTGTTTTGTTCTCAATATCTAAGTTAAAATCAGACTTACTATTCTCAATCATCTGGAAGATTTTAGTCACTGCACACTTGACTGTCAATCTTGCTTTCCCAACATGCAGTGTATACATTTTAGCAGTTAGGTACATCCATTTTCCTTTCCTCTTTAGCTTTTGGCCTTATGCACCTTAATCATGTGATCAGTTATCCAGCAGATTTGACTGAGATCATCAGTAACTCCAGATACATTCCTCTGGCAGGAGATATTACATTATTATATGAGTTTATGCAATCTTCAGCTGTGTTTACCCATGAAATGACTTAACCAGACACAGGGGGATTCCCCTGAAACAGCCACAGTAGATTGCTAAAACCAGATTTCCTCCTTACTGCCAAAAGAGGACCATCTCCAGAGGTTCCATGTGCTTCATTAGTCCCTTGATGGCTGGTATATGCTCTATTAAGCATCTATATATAATATAAATATATATACAAATGTATACCCGCACAAATATATATCAACACTGAGCTACAGCTGACTAACTAACTCTAGAATGAGACTGGAGCACATCCAAGATGATCTACCTCTCTATGACTACATGGCTCTTGTAGACAGTTTCAGCTTCAGACCATCCACAGCTTCCAAGTGGTACACCTTCTCATTAGGACTGTGGGCCATCTTGTCTGTGGAGAAAAGTGCAGACGAGTTACAAAGGAGCAACTAGATAATGTACAGCCACATCCCTGGGACATAACACAGACATAACCTGATGCTTCTAATACAAAGTGTGCTCATGTGTTTTGCCCCTCAGACATCAAATCTAGGTTGCCACAGAGAAAACTTTGATAGCATGCCAGCGGTAAAAGCTGGAATATTTGTCTTTTAAAGCCTGCTTTAAAATGTGGTATAGAACTAGCTCTATCAGTGCCTTGCCAAGATGAAGGAGAGTCTTATTATTTTAATGATCATAAGAAATTCATATTATAAGTGTGTGTCATCTTTTGGAAAAACAAACCAACCTAAAAAATGAGGCTATCATCATTTTATTACTGATGTTGGAATATTAATATTGTATTTAGATCATGAAGTTTTGAGTCTCCTAACAGCAACAGTCAAGCTAGAGATAGTAAAGAACTGATCAGTATCTTCTTTTTAGTTACAGGGTCCAACATCTAATCTCTAAAGTGACACTAACCCCAAAGTAGTTTTATTTTTTTAATCACTGCTCTTTTTCTTTCTTTTCTTTTCTTTATGTTAAGCCATTTAACCTATTTTTCTAGGACGGGAACTTGCAGCAAAATAGGTTTAAGCACGTGAATTATATGGCTGATACAAAGTTTCATTTTTCTTATTTAAAATCTTGGTGATTCACATTAAATTACTCTTTTTCAAATATCTTTGTTCACAGAGTAAAAACAAAAGTTAACAAAATTCCAGAAAACACTGTCTGCTATTCAAGCACCTAAAGACGAAGATAAGAGTATACAGGAATTTTCAAGGTATTTAATTCCTGCTATTTTTTTTTCATTTTCTGTATACAAAACAATTTCTGAGATCTGGTTCTTCCTGCATGCTGCTTCAGTTTACTAGTTTTAATCAGAAATGCTGAAAAATCATGAATGAAAGGCTTATTTCAGAGTGTTTCTGGACTCATTTAAAGTGCAAATGAATGTAAAGAGAAAAAAAAACCCATCCCATATAATCCTCAGATGAATTTTTTTGCACTGAGAGCTTCAACAGAAACTCTGCACTTTGAGGTGTTTTTTTTTAAGCTGAATCTCTAAAACTTTTCAGACCGACTTTTCAATATATTAAGTGGTTTAAACAAAATTGCCATTTTAAGAATTGAAACTAATATCACAAGAACTTTATAACTTGGTCTTCCCATATTTCTCCCTTAATAAACCCCTCCCAAGCCTCCAAGCTATGATTCAGAAAGAGAAGAATAGTTCAGGGGTAACTGTATGGTGTAAGCCTTGAGTCTTGCACGCTTCATGGAAGGAGTTGGTGTATCATTAAGTAATAGAGAAGGAAAGAATAATCGGTATGAGCCAAGAGAGGACAAAGGCTGCATTTTTGATGTGTGACTCAATGCACTCTTCAGCAGCCAGAGTTGTACACAAACAGCTCCCTGCAGGATCAAAAGAAGTGTGGTCTTTAGACAGCAGAACATGGAACTTTACAAAGTTACACAATTACTTTGGTAATTTACAACAACCCAGAATGTTTCTCCGTGGCATCACTCACGTGTAAATATGAGACTCACTCACAGACTAAATTACACAACCCCAGAGAGAATTCAACAACAATCAGGGTCTCCTTGCTACTTTTCTATGCTATATATACTGCAAAAACTGAACTATATAAACCAAACCACCCTCACCCTCAGAGATAACAGAAACATATTTTAAAGTATTACTGATGAAAAACTGGAGATGAGTAACTTCATTTGCCATCATAATTGTCTTTTTACTTCCACAAGTTCATTCTGTTCCCTGTATTCATATACATACCTCATTTCCTCAAACAATGGCCATGTAATATAACAGTAGAAATACTGATGTAATTAATGTTCTTTTTGAACAGTATCACAGATGGGAAATACCAGTTGTCTTCCCAAGAAAGTCAATGTGAAAACGGGTTACCAAAATTATCTGAAAAAAAAACAGAAGAGAGTAGAGACAAAGTAGGTGACTTCACCAACATTTTCCACCTCCAACTTTTTGTAAAATAGATGCAAGTATCAGAGCTCAATTAAATAGCATCCACACAACCAAGTGGCCTAAAATGAGAAATGGAGAAGTTCTTTCAGTTCATTCTGCTTCCAGTACAGAATAATTTCTTCCATGATAATTGTTATTTCTCTATCAAATTTAATTTTAAATATCTTGGCAAAGACGCGTCTACACTTTCATTAGAAAATCTCCTGTCTTAACCTAAAGTTTTCCATTAAAACTACCCTTATATTTTAATCCATCTATTCACGTTCTTCCTTCAAATCATCCTCAAACTCTTCTTTCTTGCTCTTTGCACCTTTCAAGTACTTATACTCAAATATCACTTGTTAGCCAAGCACTCAATGTACAGATGAAAGATTATTGTAGTAAATGGATTAGCAAGTGCACTGTTATTGATGTTCACATTTGATAATTTAGAATCTGGTATCTGGTGACTGAAGAAGTGCTTCTTAAAATAATACACTTCATCTTTGTACCTTTTTTTTTTTTTTTAGGTTTTTTAGGTTTTTGTCCCCCATTTTTTCAGGTTATGCTTTCAGTTGAGAATTTTGTATAATGCTATCAGCCTAAGGCAGTAAGATACAAAGACAAGATTTTGGTGAGATATAGAGCAAGAAATCATATTCAGAGAACATGTGATAAATGGTAGACATAGGACTGCACTGTATTTATGCAAATGACTTGGTGACATATGCAGATAATGTATGATCTGTACTCACGCTTACATATATACGATATTCCCTTCATTAGCCTGCCATCCTCTTGAAGCAAAAGGTCATATATTGCTAAATATCATAGGGAAGGGCATGCTAATTAATGGAGCATGAATTCTTTTAATATAAATGTGTACACACACATATACACCCTACAAATATGTGTGTATATAAACAACTAATTCTGTTATAACAGTGCAACTATATAAACTTTGTGCTGGTAAAGGTATGTAGAAGTAGAGATGTGTAGAGGTAAAGCAATGATAGTAGAATTTGACCCTACAGCATAAGACCTTAGATGCAAACAAATTCATAGCCTTCAGGAATCATTTGCCATTGTATTGCTCTTCATATTATCATTAATATTTGTGGAAAATGTAAGTTTGCTCTAACCTCCACCACAGCTGGTCCAAATTTTGAAGAAAAATAAAATGGAGATGAAAAATAGCTCAAACCCCATTCATTTCTTTCTATATTTCATTTTAGGATAAAGAAAGAAAAGCAGAAATTTCATTGCTTCAACTTGAAAACCCAGAAAAGATTTGCTTGTTTTCAAATACACAATCTATTTCATTTTTTAAAATAATTTTGGCTGAAAATGCTTATTATTTTCCAACAGACATCATTTTAAAGAGGTGCAATATTTTCACTAGGTGTAAGGTAGTTTCAGGCAAGCTGTACATTATTTCAGTGACATCAAGAGCAGGGAGGGATAGGATTTGCACAGGGGAAAGACAAAAGATGAGAAGAAATTCAGAATACTTCAGAAAAGTATTGAGTACTTCAGTATTGGTAAACAGTAACAGGAAGACACTACCAGGTCAAAGCTGTTCTAAGGTGAGATATTTATCCCTTCAGTCCACACCTAAAGATTCAACATCAATTAGGAACTACAGAGGTAATTAACACCATTTCAAAGGAATTTCAATAGTTTGCAATTCATTGCCTAATTGGTACTTCATTCAACAGAAGGTATTTAATAGTTACATAAAACAGAATTTTACTAGAAATGTGGTGTTGTTTTCTTTTATAGACTGAGTAGCATGCTGACAAAGACCATGTTAGAACTCTGATCCCATTTTGAGATTATGCTGTTGCAATGGCAACTTTGGAGCTGGAACTATGTTGTAATTATACTAATAAAAGCTTTGTTTTCAGACAGTTCTCTATATGTATGCCATTAGAATGCTAATAATTTATAAGTAATTTTATATTTATAAATATGTAAATCTATACATATTTATGATTGACTTTTTCCTGACCATAAATTACTAAAAGCTATGACTATCAGTTCAATTAAAAACAGGAAGTGCAACAGAAGTCTCCTCTTCTCACTAGCACTGGAAAGCAAGGGAATTAATAATAGTCTATTTACCGTTTCAGTTGAGTTGAAGCTCTGGTGTTCAGCATTTCGGCAAAAGCCAAGCAAGTTATGAAATACGGATTTAGCCATCTAACTTTTAGCATCCATACTCAAACATTTCAGTTTAACTGACTTGCCTCCAGCCAGCCAGAGAGGCAGGCACTCAGCTGGGAATAGACCTTGAGGTCTTGGCTGGCCGTCCTACCCTCTAAGCACTGCAGTCTAGTTAGCAAGAAACTTGCTTTCATATTAATCAATATACAATTAAACAGCAATTTCATGATAAACTGCAATACTGCGTTCTCAGTTTAGGTCTTTGGTAATGCCAGGTAATTAGTTAACTGTGTAGCACAGATAAATTACATAACTTATCTGTTAACTTTAATCCTATGGAATAAACTGTACCACCTTCAGGAACGGCTTGCTTTTTTATACGTTTTTTCTTGATCTGAGAACAGCATTTCCATTTTGATAAGACAATGAGCCTCATTATAACGTACTGGAAATATTTAAGCCAGATGGAGTGTTATTAATGGAGAGACAAGGACACATTTATACAGGCAGGGAAATCATAACTCTATTTTTAAAAACAGACTTAATCCACTCAGATAAGTATACCTTCCTTCAGCACTACATAAAGCAATCTGCAGAAATAGGTGATAATACTGTTAACTTTAAGCCCTGGAAAAGCTTAAATAAAGAAAACAAGACATAATTAATGGAACATGTTGTGTTTTGCTCTCCACCAAGATGATAAAAGAAAACAATAGTATATTTTTGCAAAAAAAGTTAAACCCTCACATGAACTAATCTGCAAGAAAAGAAATCTTTCCCTAAACAGCCACTTAGGTTAAAAGGAAGGAAATTACACAATTGAATTATAAAGCTGTAGGGCTTGTATTTATATTAAAAAGGAAAATGAAAGGAACCAATCACCCACTCTTTGTCTTCTGTGGATGATATTACTTATTATTTCCTTTGAAGACACTAAACAGGCAAAATTAAATTCTTCTATTAATGAGTAAGTGTTGCCTGTTGGGAAGAAGAGCAGTGACTTCTCCATGGCTGTTCACATTGGCTAATCTTCATTCACTGCATAGGGTTAAACATCCTGAATGACCAATATCCAACAAAAACTTAATCTGAAAAAATACTAGCTAAATTTAAGCTCTCAAACATTTTTAATTCTGTGATGAGTGAAGTTTCCTAGAGAAATACACATTCTTCCCTTTTCTAATTTATTGTTCACAAAATACATTTTTTTTTTTGTTTGTCAGAATTGCTGTGACTTGACAAATACAGCTGGCAAAGTTTATTTCGCTAAACCTACCCGAACTGTTGGATGCTACTTGAATATGAACAAATTATCGTCCAGCTATAAAGAGCACTGAATATAATAAAATGCATCTAGAAATACCAGGCAGGTATTTATCATCAGTTATTAATTTGTGCAGAGAGGTCACGAGTCCTATTAAAAAAGCTACATTGACTGTAACAGGGTCTTCTATTTACTTCGCAGACAACTCAGGTGCGAAACAATAATGAACAAAATACCCACCAGCGTCTGATTTACATTTCGCAAGCAAAATGGCAGAAATAGTTACTACAGGAAGAATGCTGTTTGATTCTGGAGGAGCAAAGTGCTATCCCTCCCGTGAGTGAAGTTCTCCATCTTCTCTTTTCGGTGAGGATACCGAACAAGGGTGGTGCCCCCCGTCCGCTGCCTGCCACCTTGGCTTGCTTTGCACCACAAGGCAGTGCCCTTGGCTCCCAGCGGCTTGAGCGAGAGCTGCAAGTTCTGGATGCTCTGGAGCACCTTTTGCGTTGTTCAGTCTTTCTGACTACTTACCCTCCATACACAGAAGACAATTCACACGCACCTCATGGAAGAAGCACTTGGGCACAAATACATCGGTTCACACAGACACTTAACTTGTCACAGAAACCTCAGAATAGCAGCTCCCCCAACAGTGACGTAAGCAAAAGGCTGTTCCTGCTGATATATAAGAAAAAGCAAGTATAAACTAGATCATAAACTGGGTTGTGGAAATTCTTTTATCTAAACCATTTTCAATGTAAAATTTAGTTTGATTTAAATAGCTAGAAAACAGACTTTAATTTAAAGAGTCATAAAACGTACATGGAAATGTGATTTTTCATTAAGCAAAATTAAACTCCTAGAACTGAAATTTCTCAGCCAAAGTTTTATTTGGATATGTTGCCTAATTCGTCAGAGTACCTACCTACTTTTCTTCACATATATTGGTAGGGCTAAAGCTACATTTCTCAGATATACTGAATTCAAATATCATACTGCATCTTTGGATAAGTAGTGCAATCACAGGGAGCCTAAAACACAGAAAAGAAAGAGGTCATAGAAAAAAACACACATGGTAAATAAATTATATTAAATAATGTATTTAAATATTAAATAATATGCTCATTTCTGCACATGCATGCACACACACTTCATAAACTCCTGGTTGAACATCAGAAAGAATTTCCTATGTGCATTTAATTAGAGTCTGAATATTTTATACATATCCTGATTATTTGGAACATTTCCAAAATATTAGGAACACAATTAAATGTATATATGAAATATTGCACATTTTTGAAACAAGGATCTTCATGTTACCTTTTCTGCATAGTGATCCTTGTCATGGTCCACTGGCCAAACTGTCCAGGGGAGCTGTATCATTTGTCTACTATTGTAACTTGTACAGCTTGTTATAATGGTAAAAGCCATTGAAGCTGAGGGCTTTCATCCATCCACAACCCTAGTTATTTTTTTTAAGCTAGAGGCTAAATCCTTTAAAGAGATTTTGATATATCTTAAAGATCTGTACTTCGTCCCTTAGAAACAGCTTTTTAATTAACGTATTTATTTATTGATGAGAGTCGATGATAGGAAAGAAGCAAAGATAATAAGGAAATCATACTTTCCCAGCCTATTAACCTCTGCTATTCAATGACCTACCAAAAACCCCTTTCATTTTCTTTTTTTCTGTGTCTAGACAGATAAGGCAACATGTTTTACATTCGGCACAGAGGAGAAATAAACATCCTTGCCAGCTAAACTTCTGCAGAAAATGAGTCCACAGATCAATAGATCTGTGTATTTACAGACATCTGCCACAGATGACGAATCTCCAGTATGTTAAACTCAGAATAAATGACATACAGTTGTTGGCAAGCTGCTGGAGATATTACCATTTCCCAGGAAAGAGTTCAGGAGTCTAAAACTCTAACCTCGCTGGACTAAAAACCCACACTATTTGCCAAAATAGTACTTGTCAACCTTTTCCTGAATTAATTTAACATTGCTTTACTGGTGTGCTCCACTAGTGCTCATAACATACTAAGTAATTCTAGAGAGAAAGATAATGTAAAAAAAAGTTATAAAAAGACATTCACAAATATTGCAAAGAAAAGTTAAAGTTGTAACATGCTCTGGCATTTAATGACAGTTTTACATGCTTGTAAGTGAGCTAACATGGCATTAAGTAAAATATCATGGATAAGAACCCAAGCTACTGTGGACTCAAGTTAGTACACTCAAGAAAAGGATAGAGAGACAGAACAGTTGTTTTGTCCCCAAAGCAATATAGTCATTTTAACATGCTATCAAACTAATACATTTTGCTCAGCAAGGATCAATAGCTCTGGTTTAAAAAAAACTGCTTTAATTTCCAGAATGAATGTGTCATATGTACAGGTATTATGCACAGGTATGCTAGCTATTAAAATCAACTCATATTAAGTCATTACAAACTGTGTGCGGATAAGCCAATTCTTTGCTCTGAGTGAAATCATACCAAAGTCTCGACTCTCCTTTGATGTAAAACCTGTGCTTTCTATTAAGCATTCAGGCATTTAACAACTATTCATACCTGCATACAGCTTAACTGAGATAAAGAATGACATTTTTACGCTGTTCCTCCTTCTTGCCATAAAAGGCCATCACACCATACACTGCCAAGGCAACCAGTCAACTACAATTCCCTTTGCTCAGGGTCCCTACTGAACTCTGAGAAGGAAGCAGTAGCTCTGAGGGAATGCTAACAGAGCTAATAATAAAGGCAGCAACCACTAATGTACTGAGCACTAGTCACACATTCTTACATTTCTCGAGTTTTCTCACAGTGACACTTTAATACCTGCTCCTATTCCAGCAGCCATCGTCTCCTAGATATCAATCCAAAACCTCCCCTAGCGATGAAGCCGATCCTGCCAGACCCCATGAGACGCTAGCCCGTTCCCAGCAGTCCCAGCATTCTCAGCACCTCGGATGCTCTGCAGTATTTTCTGGCCTGCAAAGCCCAAAGCATTCACTAGACATGTTTTGCATACATACAAGCATGTTTTAGCTGTTGCTTGGATGAGTATGTACAGACTATATGATGGAATGACAGTTACAGGCATGTATTTTACAGAGATGCATCTTAGTTCATTAAACAACTTGCATAAAATGGCATACAAGAAACAATATAGATTTTTGCTCATTTTAAAGTTGTTTGGCCCATTTTAAAGGCTGTTTTGGAAAACTTCAAGCTGTTGTATTTAACACTGGGTCAGACTCCATATATTTGCTAGCTGCCAACCAGCCTAATCTGATTTAGGGAAAGAATGGAAACATCTCATGCAACTTGAATTGTATTTAGATTTTAATCACTTAAAGTGATATTGCTGAAGAACTATCTTTTAAACTAAACACTTCTCCCCGCTGCAGAGGATACCCCCCACACTCAACCTGCCCCAACAAAGTCATGTGCACTATTCTTCTCCTTGAGAATAAAATGATTCTCCCTTTCCAATAATAAACCTCAATCTATACTGAGGGTTAGACAAAGGCCACTTTACACACTCACCAATTATATTGCAAATTGCTTGAGTCTCAGCAAGAAGAGACGCAGTCTCTTGATATCACTGCACAATGCTTTTAGATGTTGGTCAACAGTCAGACCCATCGCATACCCCATCCCAGTGCCCTGCCGCACACAAGGCATTAGAGAGGCAGGCACTCTAAACCCAGTATATGACAGGATTGCTTGAGAAGGTCCTAGGATTTTTACTTTTAAATCAATGAAGGTAAAGATGCATTTAATCCTGTATTAATTGCTGGGAAATAAAGCGTTATTTCATGCACTTGTTTGCAAGTTCAGTGTTTAGTTAGAGAATTCACATCATATTGTTTCAAAATACTCATGTAAGGCTCATTCTGCTTTTTTATTCATAGACTTTTGAACTTGCTTCATACGTTGGCTAGTACTATGCCCTGATAAAGAAAGGCCATGTAGCAGCAATGCCACAGAAACAGATCTGACCGTGACAAATAGTGACTCAGAAGGGAAGTGACTGAAATTATAACCTTTCCCTTGAAACTGAAACAAGCTGGATATCTCACTCTTCAACTTGCAAAATGAGAGGAAGGCAGCACATGTTTTCCATTGCACAGTGAGAACAAGAACTAAAGACCAAGATACTAAAGATAAAGGTAATTTTAAGTAGCCCACACAAGGTTTTACTACAAAACCATTCCCTAGGGCCTGCATGAACATCCCAGAGAAATGACGGTCCTACTTCTCCATAACTCAAAACTAGTCTCTTTGGGGATGCTGAAAGTCCCACTATTGGGTTCTTCATCTATGGTGGTCAGAAGATGGCTATGATGCCAGAAAATTAAGTTGGTTTACACCAGACCAGTTTAAACTGAGATTTTCCAAGCACAAAGGTTCAATTAGAAAGTTTTTGACCTCATGAATTGCAAAAGCGTAAAATACTGTCTTATTATCTCTTTGGGGCATCTCGGGTGGGCAAAGGGCACTCATCATTTGATCAGACTGCTTTCAAAATAGCTTAAATACTTAGTCAATGCTGAAAATAACCAGAGGCAGAACAAACAAACTAACAATGAACCTCAAAGAGCTTAGTGAATCATTAACACTCTTGTTTAGGCAAGTTGCCTCACATAAACAAAAAACATTCTTATGGAAACATATTAACTCTGGCTACTGAGACTAATGGAATTGCTCACTGGGAAAGACTATTTACAAAATTGTATTTATAAATAATTTTGAATCATGAATTCAGTTCAATCCACTGGGTTATAAAGCATAAGAAACACTTTCAAGGATCCATTCTGAAAGTTTCAAGTTTAAAAGAGATTTGTGTATTACAGACAGTGTAAAAACTTTGTGTGTTGAATATGACATGATTATTACACACATACCACACGTATACTGTGCAATGGTACTGGTACTCCTCTTCTTCCACTTCAAATCAATGACATAAAATTTTCTTAACTGTGTAATGACAGGGATTCCTGTATACTAAAGGCAAATGACAATTAATACAAAAAATCAATACAAAAAAGTTTGGCTCAGAATTCAGTTTGGAAAACATTTAGAAGAATAGCTATATTATATTATATTCTCAAATTCTGTGCATTAATTTAAAAATAAAGACATCTGATTCCTGTCTATTGTACTCCTAAGATGGTAACAAGAATTGTTTTGTAGCTTAATAGCAGGCAAAGTTCAACAAAAGCTAGATAATTGTGTGAACAATTGAAAAAACAGGAAGATCTCAAATGGACCAGAGCCAGTAATCCATGTAGGAAAGACCACTCACATTGTATATAGGTGTGTAATTGAATACCCTGATTTGTTCTATGCATTTACTTTATTACATAGTTCCCTAACCATTTCAATAAACGGTTAATTAACAGTATCCTTCAGTAACAGACTCAGTACAAATCAGTAACACGAAAGAACAAGGGAAGGCAAACACAGTGACAAACTGCAGAACCATCTTCTTCCAGTTTGCCACACATGCACTTTGTAGAATGGTAAAAGCAGTAGAGGAGCAAGAAAGAAAACAGCTGAAAATAGCCAAGTACCCAGATAAAACAGCAATCCCTAAAGTATTACATTTAATTTCTACCAATGCCAAACCAAAGCATTCAAAAATCAGAAGTGAGGCTCCAAAAATGATAAGCTTATCTGAAGAGATGACAGAAAGGACAAGAAAAAAAAATGAAAAGATCACCTAAGGGCTCATAGAAAAGATAAGGAGTCCCAAGTCACATGATTTTCTCCACAGTTATGGAAAAGGCTGAAAAGTGACTTAAATATTTTAGGAAAGCCTAGACTCTCATGCCTATGAGAAAATTTGGAACACCATTAATTACATGGGTAATGAGCATTGTTAACACTAAATCTGAGGCATTGACTTGAATATGAAAACATTTCCTAATTTTTTGTAAGGAAAATAAATAAAAAAAATATACTAGCATAGACTTCACTTAGAGAAAAGAAACTCTGACTTATACATAGGTATTTTATAGTCATGTATTAAGAGGAACAAAAGCTGAATGCATGGTGAGAAGAGCTTATTATTCTATACGGGTACAAGAAGTGACAGGAAGTTAGGCCATTTAACACATGATATATAAGGGGGAAGTGATAGTCAATGGTTTTATTCAGTAGCCGGTGTTAAATCTGTACTCCTAACGCAAACAACGAATTACTTCAAAGACGACATGATGACAGAAGTCAAAGTGACTAGATCTACATTTCCTCATCAAGAATAAAAAATGAAAAAAGCATTGTTTTCTCAGTACTTGGATTATGTTTGATAAAGGGAATCAACTACCTTTTCTAAGGAAAACTAAATGCTTTACATTTCTTACAAGAAACCTACTCATATGAAACAGAATCCTGAAAACTAACCAACAGTTTTAACCATGGAAGTGGCTAAAGAGCAAACAAGAATATTTTTATCTCTGCTGAACTACTGAACTATTGCAAAATGTGGTATTTACACAGCAGGATTGTGCTCCCATTGGGATATAATTGGAACTGTCACTGTATTAAATTCATTCATTAATTATTTTTCATATCTCAAAGAAAAATGTTGACTGCTGCTTGTTCCAGGAAAATTTCACTTAATTTTAAAGGAACAGGAGCTCACCCCAAATGAGAGAAAGAGAGAGAGAAAAAAAAAAATCAAATTCAGACAGTAACTAGAAAACAACCCTGCAATCAGCTTGTAATATGTTCTTTTCCACATCACTAAAGCTCTGTTAATAAAGCATTAGCTAATATGTCAATGCTCTAAAAAGTAAATTATTGCAACATTCTAAGGGAAGGCTCAGATTCTAATCTACATCAGTCATCACACTGTATCAGCAACAGTAGTGCTTCTACTCAGGTGTGCAGGGTGCAGTCCAACACTGCTATGTTTACCTAAGACCTACACACCAAAAATTGGCAGGGGCCTGGTGTGAAAGCTAGTGTGACACATCCCTCCTTTTCTATCTTAATTACTTCAGTTTTGGGATACAATTAACTGCTGTACAACCATAAAACATGGTATGTGTCAAGCTCATTTAATTAATCTCCCAATTTATAAGTCTGCAACATCTAATTTTTTTAATAAATTGATTGTGATCAATGGTGACAACTGCAGTACACGTGCAGTTTAGGTCTTGATCCTGCATTTCTGAAATCAGTGGAAGACTTTTATTAGCTTTAATTGCAACAGCAGTAGCAAATCCTTTCCTCTCAAATAACTTTTCTCACACTTTCCTGCCCTCTCCAACACATTCTTTGTACGCAGATTTAGTACCAAGGATTTTTTGAAGTCTTCTTAACCTTAGTCTTCTGAAACCCTTTGTTGCCATTATTAAACCATTGTGAATATTCTGTATTTACTAGTGGATCTACCTCTACACTAACTTTGTTAATTCAGCATTATCTTATTTCTAACTGCCTGGCCTGCCCCATACTCAGTGGATGTAAGACTACTAGGCTTATCTCCACCCATCTCTCATTAACTACCAAGATTTCTACTTCAATTTCTAACAGGACTTTGAGAAACAGGACATTTAGAAATAACATGTGCTTACAACAAAGCTATTTCCAAAAGTAAAGGTTGTTTGATTAGGCTCTCAGACTGTGCATGTATGAACATGCATGTGTGCACCAGGAGCACTGTATTACAAAACAGTTTTACATAGATACCTTCATTTTCAGATACCTATCAGTCAGGACTGCCAATTCTCCATTATTTCGGTTCTTTGCAAAATCTGTAAGACATGTTTCTATGCATAAAATTGCTTTGATTTTTTAAAAAAGGAGAAAAACATACAATTTTCAGAAAGTGTGTAGAAATCTATGTAAAATTTAAAAATGCATAAAATACAGTTTAAAATAATAAAAAGAGATTTTCTAGCCTAAATTGTGGATTACTAAGTTATTATTAAGCTTCCATACATTTTAGTGCACAAGTTGTGGCAGTATGCTTCAAGATCATTTCATTATTTTGCTGTTGTTACCAACTTACAATACAGTTACTAACGTTATGTTGTTAATATTATTAATGCAACCACAGGTAATAAATAATGCTAATAACAGCATAAGCCTAGCAGTGACTTATACTGAGTTCTGCTGTATGTCCTGTGCAGTCAAGCCAAAACTGTAAGGTAGATCACACTTCCTTTGCCACAAGCACATGCATAAACTCCAGCTAATGTGACTTCTAAACAAATGAGAGTGGAATACTCTAAAACTTACGTTTTTACTCAGGTATTCTACCATGGATGAATTCTAAGATGCGATTTATAGAAAGTCATTTATTTCAGTATCTGTCATATACTCTAGCATTTGCTGTTTATTATAGAGATTTGTCCACCAAAGCAGAAAGCATGTCTTTCACGCATGTTAACAAAAACATGAAATACATTTGCCACTGTTACTTCTACAGAAACAGCACTCAATAACTAGAATTTGTACGCATACATATAGTATCCTACATATTTACAGAATAAATTTTATTCTTTATTCTATATGTTTTAACTTACAGTTTTAGGATTCTTGCTATCCACATTAGTTTTCCTATCTTTTGAATTAGATAATCTTGATTGAAGTATTTCCAGATGAGAAAATGACTCACCCTTTTGTAGTCTTTGTTCTTTTAAGATTCCAGTTAGAATAATTCAAAACAACCACTGACAGGTAAAAGAAGTTATCCATATGTTTTTGACTGGTATCTTCATGTCGACAATAAACATACTGTTACTATAATCATATGCAGGTGCATTGGGAAAGGAACAAAGCATAGATATTCCCAAGACAGATAGAGGGAGCTACATCTCCAGTTTTACTCTTCAAAGAGGTGTATATAAACAAGGTGTCAAGTTTAAATTTGCAATCCTAAAAGTAAAAAAAAAAAAATAATCTCTGCTTGTTTTTGATTATTATAACCAATCCAAGCAGGTTTTAAAAACACATCAACAAAATCTAATTTGTCTAAAAATCAAGGTGCAATGAAAAAGTTTTATTTCTTTCTATAAATATGTCTACATTGGTACAGTAAGAAATCCAGGCAAGCAACAATTTACTAAGTTTTTTCAGCTTAGACTTCTTGTGAACAAATATTTTCCCCTTCTCTTGCTTTAGTTATGTAATAGCAATATTAGAAAACATGGTATGTCATCATATGTCATCAGTGAAATATGTCAAAAGAAAGAAAATCATTGAAAGCTGTACTTTTTAATAAAGTTGGGTGGACAGGTATTATAATTTCCCAAGCCTCTTTCTCTCATTCATACTGGTGTAATTTCACATTAGAATTCAAAAAGACAAACACAATTCTAACTGCATGGAAGACAGAGTGGAAAAAAAAGCATATAGGCATGGATTTAGAAGCATCCATGTCTTCCCGTTATTACCCGTGATTACGCATTAGAAACTATGCTTGGCGTTCAGGTATGGGGAATGAGCTACCATCCTGCCAGTTACCCAGAACAGCAAAAAAATAGGCAATAAAGAAAACCTAACAGAACACTGCATCTACGTATATGTAATTTTGTTAACGATGGATGTTAACTTACTCAACCGCACTATAAAAGGGACTTTTTTCTAAAGTTGTTGTTCAACTTTAGAGCTTATTTCTTACTTTTTAATTAAACATAGTTTTCTCTTCTGTCTTCCACAGTGGCTGGGAAGAGAGAAAGGGGAGGAATTGTTCTACATTCATTTAAAGTATTTACAAGATTCACTATAGAACTGCAGTTTTTAATTAATCCAGGAAAGTCTACTTTAATTCCAGCATACCTCAGGTGCAGAAAGATCTACACATTGAAAAAATTATAAATATAGTGGCACATTACTTCGTTAGAGATTAGTTTTAAGTGTTATATGCAGAAAAATAAATGCACGCCTACATAGAGAGACTCCCATAGTCTACTGAGTAGTCTCTGTAATCTGAGTGTAAATGGTCCTACTTCTACTAAAGGAGTTTGTCTAGAGATATTATGGAGCATGGGAAAAAACAGGGCTGAACCATTTATTAATCTTGCTGAAGGTAAGGATGTTAAGTGGGTTGACAGCAACTAATTCGTCTGTGAGTTCATTACTTTCCTGTTCATTTGAATTCCTCTCATTCTTCACAAGCACTTTTATACAGTGGTATTCAAAACAATGAGCCAAGATCAATGTCTGAGTTATTTTAAAACTTAAACTAATCAAATAAAATCAACAACAATCTGTATCTAAGACTGCTTGTTGAAATCATCCCACACGTGCACCATCACCCTTACCTCAGGGCACATTTTCTCATGCTTCCTCCCCCATAGTGGTGCGCTCTTTAGAGTATAAACTCTCCAATTATAACCAAGTCTTTTCCAACATAAAGAAGAATATTGTAGCCATTACTGTAAGGTGTTAGTAATAAATAATAGAAATACTACTATAGAAAGCAATACACAAAAAGTTTTATACAATATTTGCTACCAGAAGGTAACCATTTGCTAATAGTGTTTACTGAAATAACATTTCTACTACATTAGGAATCCTCTCCTTCAAGCCACCATATGTGAAAATACTTTTGTAGAGCTATACAAATGCTGACATTTTAAATAAGAATTTTTCTCAAATGGTGTTCTCTGTATGTTACTCCAGAAGACTCATATTATTTTACACATTTGTAATAGATTTTTTAAAAAAATCAATGAAAATGGTATCAATTAGTTATATTATTGAAAACATAACACATGATTAGGCCTTTATATTCCAGAAAAAAAAAAGAAACTTTAATTTTCTTTAGGCAACAATAGTGAAGCAATACTAATAGCTGCTGACAGGCCCTCATACACTTCAATAGGCTTTAAATACAGCTAATTGCTTTACTTTAAAATGGTATTTTTAAAAAGGATATTATTTTTACTATAAAAACCTTTCTTACGGTATAACAGTGCATAATCTTCATGTAATTATTCTATGTATTCTACTACTGTCTACCATAAGTGACCTCTTGTCCAGATAGGTACTTCAGCATGCAAAAATAACACTTCACTTTTTCTTAGATTACCCAATTAAATCAAGTTTTTATAACATTTCAATATAAAGCATGCTTACAAGGTACAGAAATACTCACATAGCTGACTTCTGATCCTTTTCTTAATTTTTCAACATCCTTTAGAAGTACTGATGTGAAAAAATATGATGTACTCTAGCAATATGCTCTGTACATCAAAATTGTTTTGGCAACAGCCACAACTATTCCCTGATATTCTTCTCTTACATATCTCAAGTTTCTCTTCTTCCTGTCGTGTTTAACAGCACAGTATTGCCATATTTCTTGTAAACGTGGGCTACGGTCTTTTTCCTTAGATACATTATCTCATGTTTGGCTGTATTAAAATGAACATCACTTAGGTTGAATGGCAACATTCTAGAAATAACATTCAATTTGTATGTTGATAGCATGATTTGGTTTTCAGCGAGACTATAATGTTCATCAGATAGTGTCTCCTTCACAAATAACATTTTTGATTGTGGCAAAAATGTTTAATTCTACTAACGTGTCATACATACCATGTTAGGGAAGTTTAACATATTATGTTTATAGCTGCATTTTGAAAAGAATGTAAAGATCTTACATTCTTCACCTAACACAACTTCACCTACTAAATGAAAATGAAACACTTAATGGATACAAGAAGACATTGACCAATGATAAACAGAAGTTTTTCTGGGAAAAATGGAAACTTCTGCTTTCAAAGAGCAGTTAAGCCCCATGCACTCTCTGTATCACCAGTTCAAAGCCGAAAGTAGAGAGACCCTGAGAGGAATGAAACGGATCATCTACCGAGAAGCGCCCAACAACTGATGCCCTGCCATGGTTGTAGAACTCACAACAAACAGGTAAGGAACTGACAACAGGAATATAGTATCAAATCTTGGCAACGAGCGTATGAAATTGTACCTTTGAAATTAGATGGGAGGAGTGTGGTTTTTAAACACAGTTTTAAGCATAAGGAATTTGGAATAATAAGGAATACTTTCATATAACTTCTGGGATATAGATACTTACCTGCTTCTATTGATACTCTTTTCCTGATGTGTATCCCTGAATAACCCATAACACTGCATTATAACTCTAAGCTATTGTACACGCACAATTTTTTCAACTACAATTGAAGAACATTTCAATATGATACTTTAACCAAAAATAACTTTAGCTATTTATATTTAATGTTTGGATGAAAAAATGTCTATTGAAGGTACAGTTTGTTGTCTCTAAGATGTCAACAATAAATAATATTATTTGAAGTGAAACGTTGTATTTAATATTTAATAGCACATATAATGAAAATAGGAAAAAATATTGAAATTTCAGAAAATATGAAGTGCCCATCATATTCAGCTGTTATTTCAGACTAGTGATGCATGTCATGATGTATATACCTAAGAATACCACCAACATTAGATAGCTTAGCTTTACCAAGGAATTATACAATATTCAGATACTTCTGTACAGCATATATTATAGATGGGGAAACTAAATTTCAACTTGTTAATGTCTTATAATTCAAACAACTCCAGTGAAGTAATCATATTTACATCAACATAAGGAGGATGTTCAATGAAAATCAACTCTGAAATTACCCAGTTTTCTTTCACAAGCTAGTGTAGTAATCATTTAACTCAGAGTCAGAAATTGCATTTTCTTATTCTACCAGCCAAGCTCCAGGTTTACCAGAAATGAAATCCTGCTACAGATTTGATTATCTAAATATTTTTTTTCTTTTTCTTCTGAAGAGATGAGTCAGAGCTCAAAGACGTTGAAACTCATGTTATTTGGGGGTCATCCTTAAGATAACAAAGCATTGGTCTTGTAAGATAGAATACAAACTCTGAGCAAAATCCATTTAATATTAATTAGCTCTATCAAAAAAAACCCCAAATTACAATTTATACCAGTTAGAATAGCATCTAAATAGGAACCTGGTGTTACAGTGGGCCACTCAGAAATAATTACTACTTACCTAAGTAGCAACTCTTAATAAACCGTCACCAGCAAATGAGAACACTGCACAAGACCCACAAAACTCCCCTTTTGATGGTTTAATTATAACTGAATCAACACATACAGGATCTATGCACAGAAGTTAAAGTCACAGGAATAGATCTATATTATCTACTACAAACTTTCCTTCAATTGTTGCTGTTTTTAGTGTCTGCATACAAATGGTGATTTTTTTAAGCATCTTTTCTTTCCCCAAAATACATTCATTATTTAGATGCCATAAGCACTATATAACTAGTTGATCACTTAGATAAGGTAAATATTTACTAATTAACAGAGGTAAAATATACAAATTATTGGATAAAATATTAGATATTGGTATTAATTTATTTAAGAACTAGCTCTTGGAATATTCCTACAATAGGGAGATAGAATTTTACATATTGTGAATTCTTAGGTTACTTTAAACTTACTCCAGACTAAATTAGCCATTTGATTTAGTTGTGCTAAATCAATCCCTGTAAAAATGTGCATCTCAATCAGCTACTCAATTTAGACTGTTAATGTCCAAGTTCTGTGTTAAATCTAAAGGAAATACTGTAAATACACTGTAAATACTGTAAATGTTCTTTTTAAGATGATGTCTTTTTGGTATAATCATTAACATTCTCTCATCTACCTATATTTTACCTTTTCATGCCCTGTTTATAACACTACATTCCAAGTAAAAAGAGGCACAAAAGAAAGAAAGAAATATTTTACAACAGCCTTTTTTTTTTTTTTTTTTTTTTTTTTTTCATTTTCTTTTTAATCTGATACTATCCATCCAGTTATCTTTCTGGAAAATGAAATTACACAATTTTATTATCAAACATTTTGTTTTAAAGCTTAATAGCGGCTCTTAACTTGGCAGACCTCCCTCTTGGGTTTGTTTGAATATCCTTGGCCTGCGGTGTGAGAACTTTTTTCTGTATAAAATTCCACTTTGAGTTGGATTTTCCACAGGGAAGTTCTTCTGTGTCTTCTTCTTTGGAACAATTTTTTAGACTTTGTCTTATCTTCTGCCTTGAGCCAAGATTGTACTTTTCTGTCATGTCTATTCCATGAAGAAATCGTTTGATGATACGATCTTCTAGTGAATGGAAAGAAAGGGCTACAAGTCGACCTCCAGGTTTTAGAAACTTCTCAGCTGTCTTCAGCCCCATAAAGAGTTCATGGAGCTCATCATTTACAAATATTCGCAGCCCTTGGAAAGTTTTAGTAGCAACATGTGTAGGTCTCTGAAGCAAGTCTTTTCGCGCATACAACGTTGATGCTGGAAAAGCACCTGTCAAATTTTAAAAGGTATAACATTAATATTTTCTTATTCCTATACTGCTAACCAGATATTGATCCACTCATGCAGGATTACTTTAAACAAAAGTATACTTACGACTGAACCCAGAGTAGTGAACTTCCTTCTTTATAAAACATTTTTATTGCCTGCTCTGAATTCTGAAAGTAAACCCTAATAAACTGAGCTGGCTTAAGTTGGGTGTTGCTTTTTCCTAGGACCATTCATAGAAATTGCTTCCTCAAATGCTTCACAAAGCTAAAATGCAAAACAATAGTTGAAACTGTAAAGGGGAAAAAAGGGAGATGGGCTAGATAAATCCTGTGCCTTACAACTCAGAATAGACAATGATAGTTCAAGTATTTCTTAGCTGTGGTTGGTATTTCGCTCTTGAGGCAAAAAAAAATTATATATAATGTATGATGGAGGTGTAAATTTGAAATGCTGCCTTCTAGATTATTATGCATTAATTCAGAGGCAGGTAAGATCAATAGAATTCTTACTAGGTGATAAATACTTTTCAATTAATTACTTAAAGCTTAAAAGAGGCCTCTTTGCGTGGGTATAAACATTGTTTACCTCTTTGTCTTCCTTCCTTCAAATGCTTACAAAAATATTTTGAGAAATTTACAAAATGCAATTGACACAGTTGCTCTCCTGCAGGTCTATACAGCAGAAAGTGTCAGGGTATGAATTTGTTGGAAAAAAAAAATCACATCTGACACCTGAGTATATTTTTGAACTTTACAGAAGTTATTGGTTTCTTGAGAGGAGAAACTACTGTTTTTGTGAAAGATTTCATATCACAAACTTATTTCTTGCTTTTTGCAAGCCTACAATTAAAATACTGAAACTGTATCTCACCCTTCTACCCCCCTTCCAAAACCAAGTCCATCCCTTTGTTTTCACTTACTGAAAATAGAAAAAACTAGAAAGAAGTACTGTTCTTTTACAAAATATTAGCTACTAGGAAGTTACCTGATTAGAAAACAGAAAGTGTTTTTTCAATTCTGTGTTATTTTATTAGCTTTACACTGGCACTTCCTTTCTCCTGCCATTTGCTGAAAATTTTACAGTTGTGACTTTAGTTTTAACATGGGTTTTATACTTTCAATTTTGGGATGTTACCATCCAGAGCTTGCGTTCACTTCTCAAAGCAGGACCAGAAATCTTAAGTATCATGTATTAGCAGTCTAAATACTGATATCCATATATATATATATATATATATATATATATATATATATATATATATAAATACTGCTGGTTTTCTGGGGATGATCCATTCCTGACGTTCTGAGAGTATTCATGGTCCAAAAGCATCATAGATAAAAGTGAAGCCAATCCACGAGAGGGTAGGATGAAATCTGGGTACAAATCTGTGTCTATTTTTGGGAACCAACCCATAAAAACAGAAGCCTAGAATGAGATCTTTTTATTTTAATTTCCATAGCCCATTGTACTGGAATTTTAGTCAACTACAGAAAGCTTTATCTTCTATGTCATCAAAATATCTTTCACTTATCTGAACTAAGAATATAAAGGTCTGCTCTATTTCAAAACTGCTTTTGTAAAAATCTAAATAGACATGACACAGTGATACCTGATCAGGTTTTTTACAGTATGACCATGAACACCATGCAGTGCTTTTGCAATTGCAATTGACAAATGAATAGCATTTGTCCACTGAATGGACTAATAAAATAAGATGCTCAGGCTACCAGGATGACTAGAACATTAAAATGTCTTTGGAAGGTTCTTCTAAATGCATGGCCATTGTAGAATGCAATTAACTGTGCTTTGAAATATCTGTAAAGTAAGAGTTAATTTTGAAAACTGAATCCTTAGGATACAGATTTATGTCATATGTTGAATAAAAATAAATAAATTAAAACCCAAATACATTCTGTAACTATAATAGTCTTGTATGTCTCAGATGAATATGAACAAATAGCACTGCAGGTCATATAGAGCAGTACAGAATACTAATATTCACGGTAACACTTTACAGCTTTATGTAGCTAAAATCCCACTTTTAAACCCCAAACCAAACCATATTGAAGTCCAGTGACCTATTGGTCTGTCTTCAAAGATCACTAATATGTAATAAATATAACCTCTCATTGTGATTTTTGTCACACCAGCCTTTTTCTTTTTAGAGCAGACAGATTTGATCTATGGATCTACAGATTTATGTACTGAGCTATGAATCTATGGATCTGTAGAGTGAAAAATTTTTCTGTCCCACTGTTAATCCTAATATAGTTAAATAATAACCTGTTTGTGCTTTCTGCTAAGGAAACAAATCCCTCCCCCAGCTCCTTCCAATTATCATGAAACTAAAAGAAAATCCTTCCTGGTAATGGGCTGTACAATAATATAAAAAAATCTGTATGGGAAGCTTGTAAAATGGATTTCATTCATAAAAACACCACGCTTCTGGCTAGATGACTAGTTTGAAATCCCAGAGAGATAAATTATCATTTTTAGTTTTGGGATATCCTCATGTTACTTACACTTTTATAAAAAAAATCTAATAAATTTATGTGTTAAAAGGTATTGAATTTTTTAAGCTTGTGAATGAAATTAGCAACGTGCTGTGCCTGTCAATATGAACTATTAAAGTCCCTAGAGTGTAGGAGAGTGGGAGAATTTAAAAATTAATTCAGATCTTGCACCTGTTTGCAGGAATCCGTCTGTTGTATTAGCATTGCATTTAATAAGGTTCTCTGACGCAACTGATGTCCTTTTGTCTAGGCTCCCTTAGCACAGTGTTAATTCCCACCCATCTGAAATTCAGGCAATATTACAAATTTCAAACTGATAATTAAAGTCTATAAAATGTGGACAGATCTGGATGAGAGTAGCTTAACTCACTCGTTCTTCTTAAACTTCAGATTTCTTTAATAGCTCATCATCAGTTTCTGTCAAGGCCAAATGATTACATGATCTCAAAATAACCTGCTAATAGATTACCTATCTAAATGCCACTGAGAACAATTAAGTTTTGAACACAAAGAAAGAGATAAAGTATGTTACCAACTGAAAAGAAATCAAAGTAGATGATCAGAAATACAGAAAAAGCATATTAAAGTTACACTGAACACATTCAATAATTAATCTTGCTGAACAGTTTTAATGCACATCCTGTTAAGCCTAGCACTTTCAAACAGAACTCAACTAGCTACAGCAAAGGCCACTGGAAAGTGTTTCTTAATTGACTTCCACACATCTATTCAAAAATCTTCAGTTAAGAACCACTGATGTCTAGTATTTACAGAGCATTTATCATTATAGATAGCTAGCTGAAAGAAATATAAAGTGTGAGTGGGTTTTGGTTGTGCTGCAGAAAGAGATGATGTTCACAGGAGTGAATAAAAAACGAGACGTCTGATAAGATTTTGAGATCTGAGTACATCAGGATTACAAGATAGTTGACACAGTTAAACTTTTAAGTTTTACTAATTCTACAAGAACAGCCCTCCTCTTTTTTCTTTAAAGTAAACTACAAATTCCATAGCAACAAAGTCTGCTTATATAAATGGATCAGAAGCCTTTTGGATAGCATTCAGAAAAAGATATTAAGCCAGACACTTTACTTTTTTTTTGTAAGAATTCATTCAGTGGCACACTATGTAGAAAGATGTAAGAACTTGAACAAAGTATCTTCTTTAACTGGAACACAAAGCTGAAAGAAATCACTTGGACATCTGAGTTAGCCCCAAGCTGCTATAGGCAACTCTGAAATACAAATTTATTCATAAATTTAACATACTATATCTCAAAATTCTCTATCTTGCCAATAAAATGTTACAAATTTCTGATTTTTCTATAAGCTTAAATATTTTCTTTTCCTGCACACTTACCTCCCTATCAATTTACTAAGAACAATACTTCCTCTAATTTTTTTGTTTAGACCAGAAGTCTGGCATTCTATGGGCTGGTCCAAACCTAGCTTGGACTTAGTCAGATTCTGGTTATCGGCTGGACCTTAACACAGAAGTTTGGCATTTTAGAAAATCTGAAGCCATAATAAACTGTGTCTTGTGAAACAAATATGGCTATACCTGAATTATCAGATACTCAGATCAGCAAGAAGAATCAATAGCAAAAGAGATAGAAAGACATAGCTTCATTAGCTAGGCTTTTTATTTCTTTTCTCACCCCTACACTGGACAAAAAATGATTCTGTTCTGGAGAAGAAATCATGTTTATATAGAGTCTGTGAAATCTAAAATGCGAGATTTTATTTTTCCGTTTAATTTTTTTTAAAGGATTTCATATTTAAACAATGGGTCATAGATTTTACTCTGGTGAAATCTTTAATTAGTCTGAGATTTTTGTGCTGGGCCACCAAGGGAATTCTGCAGGTGTTGGTGTCTAGCACTTTAGCTTACCTCAATTCCTTCATGGGTATTATTTTGCAGAAGAATATATATTGATAAGAGATGATGAATTACACAAAATATATATAGTTACCAATTCTTGGTGGTTTGTTTCCTCTTTTATTTGAAAATTATCCATTATTTAGAGTTTTTTTTAAGGTATAATCATTCTAAAAACTAGTAAGGATCTACCCTTGTGCACCTTACTCAAGAATCAAATTAAATTCTACCCAAAGAGGTACTGCTCTAAATCTGAAACAATTAAAACAATCTAAATTTGTTTTAATTATTTGCATACTTTGAAAAAGCACATATAAAACATAGGTATTTAGCAATCACATTGGCGGATGTGCCCTGTACATGCATACTTGATTCACATATCAAACTGCTCTTCAAACAGAGGTAAGGGTTTAAAATGAGAACAAAAAAAGCTTTGTTATCTAAAGTGACCATTAGGTGATGATCCACATGTAACCCATTAAACATGAAGGCATATTTGATCACTGTCTTTTATACTCACTAACATTTTTATTTACAAGTTCAAGTTAGTGGGCAAAATTAATTTGGAATTTATTTTATTGCTTTTTCTTTTTTTTACAGCACATAACACATTGTATCTTTAACATAGCAATATGATTGCTTTAAATTCATTAGTAATAGTATACCTTTATTTAACCGTCTTCCAAAGAGCATGAGATATATGTGACAAAACTCCCCGAATTATTAACTAGTAAAGTTGATAACAACGATTATTTTAAAAGTGTAACTTGTCAAGTATCATTAAATGATCATACAATGATTCACCTCTTTGTTATTCAACATTATTTGTTCCCCACATACACTGTATTCACAACAGTCTTCCTATTGCAAGCAGTTGCTTCAAGTACTTTTATCATAACAGCTAAACTGGGCTGGAGGTAATCTGAACAATCCAAAACTTTTGTTTTTGTCTTTAAAAATAAGTCCCTATCAAACTTACTAAGGTTTGTTATTAATTACTAGCATATTTGTCAATTACTATTCTATTAATTATCACTTATTATAAATTACTATTAAATTTACAGTTTAGATAATACAAATTTTTGTGAAAACAGTAATAATTTTAAAGATCTTCAAGACATACATACAACTTTAACACTATTCTTTACTAAATGTTAAATGTGGATAGCCAGTTTTAAGGTCTATATTCATAGGAGTCAACAATTTAGACATATTTGTGACAAGACTCAGTAATTTTCATTTCTTGGGGGAAAAAAATGTATGTTATAACATTGAGTATTTGTATCTCATTTTTCTCCTTTAAAATTTTTACTCGAGAACACAAACATGAAGGTTCTTGTTCCGCCTAACTACATTTTGTTCAAGCAGTTTTCTTGTGAAGAGCAAGTAAGATAAAGTATTTCAACAGGCACTTCAGGCTGAACTCATTGGCATTCACGAAGTGAAGCAAGCTATATATCCTTTTTGCTTTCTTGTTCTTTAATGAAAGAAATAATTTGATTTCATTTGTAATTGTAAACTGGTGTGGTACATCCCTATCCCCTTCAAAATATTAAAAAGTAGAATTTTAAAACTAAGAGCATACGACCTATCTGATATTTGAAGGCTTATCCATAGCTGGGATAAAGAATTCTCTAGGCTGCTGTCTTTTTATGTTTCAACTTGGTTGGCACAAATAATAAATCGCTTCATGTAAAATCTATTATTATACTAATCGGCAAACTAAAGTAGAAGTGGGAGCTTACAAAATGAAAAAAAAAAAAAAACAAAACAAAAGAGCTGACATCAGAGCAGAATAGGCAGGATTAGATCCTGCATGATTTCAAGTACAAATAGATCCCTCTGGGACCTTGGGGATTAATATTTTTTCTCTCTCAGCCACTGTGAAGAATTAATGAGGGTACCTGCAACAATGCTTGCAAGCTGCTGAGTTCTGGTGATGGGGTATATGCTGCGTGCCTGAACGATGGCTGAAGCGATTTTCTTGGCGTGCCTCTCCTCCCCGTATGTTCTCAGGATGGACGCAAGTGCCTGTTGATCTAAAGCATTCACAACATCAGCAGCAGTGGGCATGTCAGGATACCTACGCACAAGAAGAGCCAATTAGTCCACTGACGTCAGTTTTCATTGACAAGAGGTGAAGCTTCATAGCATTGAGACACAGAGTCAAACACACACACTGCATAGAAGTGCCTTTCAGGTTTTTAAATAAGAGACAGGAACCCTATGAAAACAGATAGAGCTTGCACCTTATAAATCCTATTTCTTGCTACTTTAGATGGACTATGTTCCTCAACGTTAATTAGACTAGCTTGTATTTCCAAGCATTACAGTACAACTATGCCTAATGAGTTGACAAGAATAAATATATCTCTGTATCACCTTAAAATGGAAATGCTGTGTGACTATTTTTCTTTAGACAGCTTCAGAATATAAACCTGTCCCTCACAGGTTCATTTTAGTCACCTTGCATAATATGTTGGTTTCTATTCAGAACTAATCTCAAGGATCTTTTCTTTCACATCTACTGCTATAAAAGTAATTGTTTATGAAAATAATTTACTTATTATTACAAGGCATTAGAATTTATATTCAAACACTGTTTTTGAGGGAATACAAATGACCTAATATGACAAATGAAAAGAACTATTAAAATTATTAAAAACTATTACATATTACATACCATACATACATATTTTTTTAATCTATGCCACTTTGCTACCGAAAGAATTCAAGGTATTTTATGAACATTATATGCAGGTTTAATAATGTGGAAAGAACATATCATCTATTGCTTAATAAATTCTCTTCTACGAATGTGCAGAATATTTTTCAGCCATTTATTACCCTCCTGCAGTATCTCACAAAAGATAACAAAACTTAGAAATCAGAGGCAAGTAGTATCATAGCAACAACTGTAGTGTAGGCTTTTGTTATGCCACAGGTATTCTTTGTTCTTGTGATATCATTACATGTATGTATTCTTATGATACAAATGCAAGCCCGAAGTTCAGATTCTTGAAATCAGAGGGCTGAATCCCAATAGGATCATCTGAGCTTTTTATACAAAACTGGAAAAAGGGAGTATCATGGAATTTGTTATGTGTTAAGACTTCTGAATAATTTCTCGATAACTGAGGTTTCCCACAGGCTCTATGTGAAAATGAAAGGTCAAATGATATTTCTTAAGACCACAGGTTCATCAAAACACTGGGTGAGAAATTTTCATTTTCCTAATAATGCATTACACAATTACTATTATCTACACAACAAAGATCTTCCTTTTTTTTCTTGTAAAAAGTACAAACCTCTATTAGGTTGCTTGAAGATGAAAATTCCTACATAAACAGAAATTATTATCCTACTATTGCATTTCATCCTCTTGAATATACTCCATACCAATTCTGATAATTTAGGCACACATGAGATTTACTAGTAGTTGTTAATTTGTGACTTAAGTAGGTTATGGTTTTTTTTCACAATGTGAAAGGAAGCTTATAATACTGCCAAGGAAAGCTTACTATAAAATCTAAGTTCACATACGACAACATTATACTCTTACATTAAAAGCAAGGTTGCTCTCTAATTTTAATTGACAGGTATCAAAGACAAGATCTTTTTCCTTCTTGTTTTAATTTTACATTATATTCATGTTAAAGAGAAGTAACTGGGTTAGATGGCCATTCCAGAAAAGAGGGAGGTTGTTCCCTTCCTGAGGGAACAACTGAATGTGCTTAAGTGAAGTTTCCACAAATAGTAAGTGTGGCAGAAAATAAAAGGGATCCCAGTAAGGAGCTGTGAGCCTGTAGATCAAAGAGTCTGAAAAACTGCTGAAATAACAGAGAAAACAGGTCTCTGAAAGTGAAGAAGCAGCAAACAAAAAGCCTTCTAGGGGCCAAAGAAGACTGTAGAGAGCTTACTGCAATGCAGTTAGTCATGGAGATGCTGAAACCAAGACTAGAAATCTCACAGGGACCTAACAGGAAAAGGTGGAGTAGCTTCAACTTTTAAAGGAAAGGAGTGAAAAAATCTGTCTCAGATAGTCACTCCTCAATAAGGGGGGGGGGGGGGGGGAGGAGTTCGTGAGCAAGCGAGAAAAAGAGAGAGTGCCAGAATGTGAGTGTGGGAGAGCGAGGGCACGTAAGTGAGAACTTCTAGTTAATAAATATATTTTTAAACTTTAAAGGCCTATGATCTTTCTAGGGGAACTCACTATAGGAAAATGTGTAGGAAATCTACCTCAAATCTTAACTTTCTTAACTCAGTGACTTGTCAACATAATCATCATACTTGGCAGTTTCTCTACTCTCCTCAATGTTATCAGAAATCCTTCAGTCTTGCATTAAAAAGCTGTCCCAATAACTGTACATACTATACATTACAAAAATAATTTTAATAATTAAAAAAAATGTTATTGTTTTAATTACTCATCTCTATATCTTCTCCTGTATTTCAGAGAGGTGAAAGAGAACATAACCAAGGTTCTAGGAATTAAAATCCAGAGAAGCTTCATGGCAAAAGAGAGCATACTAGAGCAAAATTAGATGCAGTTTTATGATGGGAATTCTTCAACTCGAAATGAAATACACAGAGTTTTGCTGAGCAATAGCTTTTGGAGTTCTGAGGAGAAATATTTTATTAACAGGTACCTGTCACTATCCATCCTCATGTCCAAAGGACCGTCCTTCTGCAGGGAAAAACCTCTTTCTGGTGTATCAAACTGCATTGAGGAACAGCCAGCATCCAGGAGAACTCCATCTAGAGTCCCTGGCTCAACTCCAGATGAGATTAACAAAGCCTCTGCCTGGCTAAACTGTCCTAGAAGAGCTTGAATCTGTTTCCTGTAAGAAAATCACAAATGAATAGTCTCAATTTTATTTGTAATAGTGCAGTGCTTCCCATTTATATAGTAGGAATTAGGTAATAGTGCTCACATGACTCAAAAGCAACAAGGCTATACTCAAAATAATAGGTTAGGTAGCTTTTATAAGTCAACATGCAAAACTGATCCAAGCCACTGTCAGTGGCTACTTTTTACTTCCTTCCAGTCTGACCTCAAAGTTCTTCAAATGCTCGCCAAGGACTAGGCTGCTTCACATCCAAAATAACTGACAGAACAAAGCCTAATTCCTAGATCAGGCCGATCTGACAGGCAATTCAGAACCCATCTAATGCACACCATAAAACTGAGTCTTAACAAAATGCAGTGAAAGCACATTCAGATAAAGTTTTAAGTACACATATGACAGCCTGTGGCAGCCCTATAGCCACCTTTTATAAAACAGCCTACGTAGAGCACCCACTCAAGGGAAACAGGAATTCAGTTCCATTGCTTCAACATGAACGGATACAAAGGGACATCTTTCTTGTCCAGAGGGAATGTCCTAACCACTAGAGTATCCACTGCTCTTGGTAGGGCTCTTAACTAAGTTAGGCCAAAATGCAGAAAAGAACAAAGATTGTTAAGAGTCAAAGGAAAACCGACAAGATAGACCACGACTGCACAGCCTTTTGGTTAATTCTTAATCTGAGAGGAGAAAATTTCAGGTTCCTACTACTGAACAAACACTTATTTTTGTGGTATTTATTGTTTCAACAACAGTTGGGCAAGATTAGGTGCACCGGACCATGAGCAGATCAAATATTTCTGTGCAGTTCTGACACAGCCACCTAATTACTGGAGGGGGCGGAATGTCATATGCAATTTTGAGTTTATTATTTTTCATACTTAGCTTTAAGGTAGTTCTTGCTTAAAATGCCTGTGCTGAAAAGGGAAAGTGAGGAGGCAACAGAGTGGAAGAAACACACCTCCGAAGTCCCCCAACTCTTTCTTGGTGTCTAAGCCTGTACTTTTCATCATGGTCTATGCATCAGGAGATCTATAACTAAGTGATTATTAGATCCGGCTGTCAAAATCTCAACAATCTCATAACGATTTATAATGTAAACCAATATGCTGCTGAATGTTTTAGTAGTACCTGCAAAAAAACAATATATTACTGCCCCTAAACAGAAGCAAGAGCCCCCGCATTTGAGTTTCGACAATGGTTTGGATTAGTGCTCTTCAGCCATATGGGTTAATGTTCACCTACTACAAGGCCAGCTGGGTTAACTTTAATCATTGTGTCCAAGTTTCATGGGCAACAGAGGGAACAGAGAGAGTAATTCCTTAGTGTTCCAACTACAAAAGGAGAGCTGCTTATACCTTTTGACACTTGAGCATTTTAGTCACTTTGGAAATGAGACAACCGCCTTTTCAAAACACCAGCTTAAATCTTAAATCCCACTTTCTGATCAGTTTAATATTGACACAACAGATACCTTGACATAATTTAGTTGACTGCAGTGGCTTCATTTTAAAATTAGTGTGTGAACAGAAAATCAGAGGTATTTTTGCACTCATCCAATTGTAGTAAACAAAAAAATGCTATGAGGGGAAAAAAGGGGAAAAAATGCACCATTTAAAAAAAATTATGATATAAACTCAAATACATGAAAGAATATTTAGCTGTATAATGGTATCCTCATTACAGTAAAATGAATCAACTTATTTAAAATAGTTCATTCTAGCAAAAACACCTGGAATAAACATGTATTTCATGAAGGTTATCATGATCGCATATACACATTACTGTACTGTACAAAACTAAATGCAACTATTCAGCTTAGTAAGAAAAAGAATTGACAGTTCCTGAAAAGTACAATCATCCACTCAATGTATTTGCTTTTACTGAAGCTTAGTAGTGACAGGCTTGAGATTATTCTTCTCCTCAATATGAGAGGAATTTGATTGAAAACCCATTTCTCTTTGTCCAACTGCAGTTTTTCTATTTCATAACTTGCATAAATGAATGAACTTTACACTACTGTATGTGGCAGAGAAAAATAAATAAGAATTGGAAAAAAAAAATCCTAAATTACTGTTGTCTAGTTCCCCTACCAGACAGTATTCCATGTTGGGGGCTATGAACTAGTGCAGTATTCTGCTACCAATCATTATGAAAAATTATTTTGATCTATATCCTTATGACCTGCTAGAAACTTGATTATGTTTCTTAAGCAAATCATAAATAAATGGATGCTTGAGATGTTTAAGACAGTGGCCTTTATTTTATGGTCTGCCAACACTTTGCGATCAGGAAAAGGTAATTATAAAAAGAATAAACAAGTCTATCTGAAATTGAAATTTACTATTTGGGTTAGGTATCCCTCAGCTGGAAAATGTTTTGAACTTTGCAAATAGAAAAGGTTGGAGATTTAAAAAAAAAAAAAAAAAAAAAAAAAAACCACAACAAAAAAACAGGTTGACATTTTGATGTCAGTTTTTCACCTGTGTGAAAATATAGCCTGCATACAGAAACTGTATATAATGAATCTCAACTGTTTTTCATAGGATTGTAATGATGATAATGATGACGTGGATGAATCTAGTTGATTATGAGAATGATATATTTAATCAAAGAAAAATATTTTACCGAGCATTCAGAATATTTTATTAGAACATAATAAAACTCTTCCCCTTTCTGTCTATGTTCAAATAATAACTGCCTGTTAAGCACATGATTTTCTCCAAAAATGTTTAATTTAAACTGTCTTGTTTTCCAAAATAGCCTCAAATAAACGATCAAATAATAAAAAATTATGAACCCTCTGCTAAATACGTTTACTTCCTAGAGTCACATGCCTTCTGTTGCCCCAGATATGCAGAAATGATCGTATTTATCTAGTGTGAAAATCTATCCATAATCCCCTCCTGTATTAATATATTGCAAAAACAGTACTTAGCAGAGAAGTCAAGAAAGGCAAACCAGTGACTTAGGGAACATCCCAAAGCATTAAATGAAATAGCCTGGTTTATAGTTCAGAAAAGCCTGAGAGGAGAGAGGATATGGAAATGTTGTCCAAAATCTGAGTTCTGTTACCCGGTGTGCAAGCAACCAACAGACACACGAGGTCGAGATGTTTGTTTATTTCATTTCTGCACAGAGATGGGTGCTAGGTGGGTAAATCCACAAAGCTAGCACATCTCCTCCCCCCTCATTCTTTATTTATACACACTTTTCGGGGAGTACTTTATACAAATCTTTCTATTGGTTACAATTTCATTACATCAGGTAATCACTTGCGCTTTCACATTCCTGTTAATTAGCATAGGAAGCGAAGAAGAGGCGGTAACATATCATTATCATGTCATTTCCATCTCATTATTCATTTAGGGGTGTGTAGTTTAATATGTTAATAAGCCTTAATGAACCTAAGGTCGCTTCTGGATTATTCTCCTGTTTTTGTCTTGCCTACCTCTCACATTCTTCAAAGTGCTGTGGTTTCATCAAGGTTATTTAGCTGGAGCTGGTTATCCTTTGCAGTACTGTTTTTCTCTCTCCCTTATCCTTGAGTCTTTTTAACTATTTGCAAGGTTTTTCTCATAGCATTGCTCCAATAGAAACATTACAGACTAGGATTGGATGAGTGATCCTGGGGATACCAAAGAAGCTATCAAGACTACAAAAGCATCACAAAGCTAGAAAGTAATTCAAGTATTGTAAACATTCTTTGAAGCTAATGACCAAAATCTAACCAAATCCAATTGCCTTGCTTAAGAATAAATACTTAGAATTAGTACTTGAACACCACTTCAAATATTCAAACATTTTAGAAATATTAAACAGTTATGAAGTGCTTTTAGTCCCAACTTATAAATGGCGAAGATTTATAGGGTTTAATAACGAATGACTTGAATATAGGCATGCAGAAAGTTAAAACAGTTTAGGAGATTATAGTCTGAGAATGTCAAAAGCAGACAACACCCTTCACAGCTTTCATAGATTTTTTTTTTTTTTTTTTTTGGGGGGGGGGGGGGGGGGGGAGGAAGATGGATGGTAACAGGATAAATTTGTCAATGCAAATCAAACCAACCTGGCACTTTGACTCAGCAACTCTACTGATTGCCAATATACATGCCAATAAGCACCAGCTGTACTGATGCTAGACCTGGTTTGGTATCACTGACTCACTTCACCGAGGTCACTGAACAATTGTCAGATAGTTGTGATTTTCATTTACAGCTGCTCTGGGGCAGATACAAACCACGGACCTAGGAATAAATGATACGATATTCTGTTTGTAACTCTCTGGAACTTCCAGCACCTTAACTAGAAATGGTTATGAGCGTTACTCTGTTGCAGTGTAAACTCCCTCTCAAAACCAGGTCTGCATATTCTCCAAAACATTTAAATGACCTTTGGCAAATGGGAATTGCCACAGTCTTTATGTTTGCAAACAAAAAATAAATGAAGATTTTCAACATCTATTAAATTGCTGACTGACAAAGAAGTTTTGTCATTATATTCCCAGCTTTATAAAAACTACTATTTACAGCTCTGGGAAAAGCCCATATATCTATTTAAGAAGTAACAGTTCAGCCTACATTGGCTTTTGTACCACAAAATTACAAAATCTAATCTCAGTCACTGATTAACAAAGACCTGAAAAACTAGGAAGAAGTATACGTAAAAACCAATTTCCATAGAATCAAGTAAGTTCCTATTTTCAAATTTGGAGGGTATAACCATAATTTTATTCAGCATGTTACAATTACAGACATGCCTCTAAGTATTTACAAATTAACAAAGTTTTACTCATCATGTTTTCCCCCTTAAAATTTGGGAACAATTAAAAGGCATTCATATATTCCAAAAGTTAAATACTTCTTCTCCATAAAATCTGAAGAGAAAAAACCCAGCTTTTTATATTAGCCTCTACAGCACCAAACATCTTGCATTGGCAAGACTAGTAAAGCAAAGGCGAGTACACTGCTTCTCTGCCTCCTTTGGTCAATTGCCTTTTTTCCACCTCCGTTTCATTGCTTCCTAATCACACCGTTAGGAAATAAGTTATTTCCTGCTCTAATTGTTTTCTGGTAGCTTCCAACAAACTTCCTCTCTTTCTCACCCTGCCATAAAGTGATGTTGCCTTTGCCCTTCATGTCCCACTTAATCCAGGCACCAAAAGCTATTTAATTAAAAGAGAAGATATAATTATTTAATCAAAAAAGCAAAGATCAGTTCCATAGAATATAGAAAAAACCTCACTGTATTAGACACCTTCCATAGCAGGTATGTTCAATCCAGTCCAAAACAAAACTGAAAATATAAATTTCTAATGAACCTCTCTGGCTAAATTAAAGATCAACACTATAGATTTTTTCTTGGCAAACACAAGCCCAATAAAATATGACCGGTGATTAAAGAAGTAAATTTAAAAATCCATACCTCAAACTTTAAAATGTCTTTATAAATTTTCTAAGTATTACTCCCGAATAATAGTGGCTGATTATGCTATTTTATACAATTTCCTGATAACCAGAGTTAAAATCTTTGCTACAAAACATGTAACATTTTGTTATGCACCTCCCTTTGTTACAGAACGTGTAATATATCGTCCTCATCCATATGTGCCAAGGAAACCAAACCTTTAGAATGCCTTGCCTTTCATTCAAGGAACCTACCAGCTCAAAGGACAAAATACTATCCATGAAAAGAGCCGTAAATATTTCTCTGACTTTACATTGCATCATCTGTTGATTTTATATTGAGGTAAATGTTAGGTTAGCATTCATGGCAATAAGACTATCTAGTTTTACAAGGTTCAGAGGAATACAGAACCAGCTGAAGGCCTGTATAATCATCTCAGGTCTACCAACATTCACTGTGACCCACAGCTTCATTAACACTGTTTTTTACTTAAGCTACACTGCTCACTTCAGACTTCAGTACTCTTTTTGTACTGCTTTTTGTTCCCTCTCCTCTCTGCTCACGTGACCTCCACAGAAAGCAGCGTAATGCAAATAAAGAAGCAGAACACAGATCAAGACGGAAACAATTCTTTGGGCAAGATGGTGAATGAGATGGCAAAAATGCCAGGTATGTTTTCATAAATGCTTGTTTTCCATGACTACAGAAATCAAATTTTTGAGATAACTGAATTTATGTACATCATCTTTGTTATAAAATATGAAATATATTTTGTCATTCGTATGTGCCAAGGAAACACAAGTTGAGATAACTGAAGAAAATGGAAGTAAATCACACCAGGAAAGGTTTTGTTTCTACAACCACAATCATTGTGGTCCTCCTTCCACTCAACCACAAGCAAAGTAGTGGGCAATAGAGTAATTCTGAAAGCAGAAAAGACTTATGCAATAATTTCTATAGCCAATGAAACTACACGGATCCACTCAGATACAATATTACATACATGAACGACTGCCGGTTATTTTAGATCGTCTAATAACTAACTAGATTTCTGCAAGAAGTTTTTGGTATTCTTCTAGCATTTTTACTGACAGTTATGCAAACACCTTTAAAAGGGAGATGTTCATCTCACCGTTTGGTTCTATTCCTAAGTGTTTTTTGTTGTTAAAAAAAAAAGAAAAAAAGAAAAAAACAACAATGTAGTAAAGCAACTTTCCTTTGAGTAAATAAATCTTATGCATTATTTCCTCATTCTTTCTATACTACCATCTTAGTAAAGTATTTTTTATAAACTTCTCCCTTTCCCACCACACTTTCATTACACATACAAAGCTGCTTCACTGACCTCAACAAAAATTCTTGTACTGGCCTTAAAAGGGAGAAAAGTCCTCTTTAATTCATTCGCAAAACCCTGTAAAATATGGAAAGAAATTCTGTATACTTTATACATATACATATTTCATATATGTATTTTATGTATCAGATTTACTGACCAATTACTAATCAGTTATGATCAGCTATGTATAATGACCAAAATAGTGTATATTAAAGTTTGTAAGAGATAAGAGCTTGCTGCTGTGCTATGTTAAAGGAATAAAAAGTGTATTTCCTCCCTTAATTTCATTCTTTCCCCAAACATCTTGGTTTGTGCTAAGTATGCTTCTGCTCTACCTAAAGCAGCAATTAACTATTCTCTGAACAATATAGAAATTAATGAACAAGAAATTTTTTACAAATAATGGAAACTCAGATCAAAAAAATCATTTTTATGTGAAGGAAAATTAAGTCCTTACATTGTTCAGCGCTTTCTCTAAGCAAGCTTATCCCTTCAGAAATTCATAGTAATCTGCTCATAAACAAAGGATTATAGAGAAAGTAGTCAGTTTATAAGATTCAAATATAGCTATGCAACTTCCAAGAGTATTCATTTACTGGTTGAAAGAGCTTGTTTTTTTTTTTCTGCGTATAAAACATGAAATTAAAAGGCATACATCAATGATTTAGAGTGTAACATGTAATGAAATGTCAGAATAGGCTACTTCTAGCTACACTCGCACGTTCAATTGCTTTAATATGACTTCTACTACAATTTAGTTTAAATTTTGTAAGACTCTTATAAAAACACAGACAGGCAGCATGTAAAAAACAACTCCCCCTCTTGCAGAACCCTCTAATAAATGTAACTACCATTACATTTTCTTTAGCTAACAAAACAAATTTACACAGTATTTTTCCACATCATAAGCTCTGGCATTCTGAAGTGCTCTACTCATGGCGAGAGCTTGCTCAAAACTGTGTATACTTGTTGCCTTGACAGATCTGCTGCTACTGATATTTGGAATACACTTGCATAACCTTTGACTATTTAGCAAAACATGAGTCTAGACCTTAAGACTCAGTGGTAATACTACGACAATGAATGGAAAAACAATCTGAACCACAGTAGCTTTTTTATTCCTTAATTATTCAGCAGCTGACAGTATTGGAATGGCCTGAAAAGTCCTATACGATTTTTATTTCTTTTGACAAACTATTTCTTTGTTTGACATGGTAGTTAGAACACTAAGGATGAATACATCTGGCATCAAGAATATATTATGAAAGAAACAAGTAACTTCTGCCCTTCTGTCATTCTAAATCTCAGTTCTCTCACATAAGAAAGAGCACGTCTACATTCCTAACTGACTACTCCTTTGAGCGTTTAATTCTCTATGCATCATCCAAAAACTTAGATGTCTACCTCCCAACCATATACCTCTAATTGTGGGAAGGAAAAATATGAGAAAAAAAGAGCAATGAAAATAAAGGCAAAGTGAAGTAGGGGCATCATTCAGCTGGAAATTACACAAGCCATAACCCCTTGCTTTTCTACATCTTTGCTTATACCAGGCCTTATCTTTTTTTGAGATCGGGAAAGCAGAACCGTGAGTAACATTAAAAACACAACCATATCATGAGTTTAAATGACACAATTCTCTGTTCTATTCTCTATTCCACTCCTAATAGTTTCTAATATGCTCTTCTAACCACTACTGAGCACTAAGCTTATGTTTTCATAGAATTATATGTTACAAGCCCAATATTCCATTACTGACTAGCCAGCTCATAGCCCATCACTACGTAAGCAAACCTTGGATGTTTTCTGTCACATACTGTTTTACGCTTAACTATACATCTGTCTTGTAAGGTTCTGAAGTTCTTCACAGTAAGCTTGATCTTTGCTGTACTGAATAACTTAGAATCACCAACAATTATCAGTGACTTTGTCACTAACTTATGGTCTTACTTAGATAATTTATGAATCAGTGTGCTGAGCCGTATAATTATAAAAATGTGACTGCCAGACTGTTAGAGACACAAGACCCAGTTTCAACCATCAGAAAGCATGATCCTTAAAAGTGCATAAGCAAAAAAGTATGGCAAAGTCAATTTTTACTCAAGTTTTATATTAACCTAGAAGAGGCAGTAATATCAATCTAGTTAAATTCTTTGCAAGTACCACAGTAAAGGATAACAAAGTCATGGAGAAATGACTAGAGTTCAATAGTGTAACATGTAAGACCATTTACTGAGGAGTCAAAAGAAAAACTTCTCCTACGACCCAGAAGTTTATCATCTGAAAATGATCAAGAGGAAAAGGAATATGAAGTTTTGTTGATCATTAAAGATAAACAGTAAACAACAGTGCTAATACAAGCATAAACAGGCAAAAAAAACCCCTTGAGTGTACAACCCAGAAGTATTTTCATTATGCAGAGAAAATTACTGATTGTAAGACTTTATTTGTAGTTGCGTATGCCATTATGGGAGCCTTACTTAGAAAAGAGCAACTCAAAGTGGAACTGATATGAAAAAGCTTTAATTCAATGACTAGAAGGAATAAGAGTCACTATTACGAAATGAAACTAGAAAAGATGGCAATCAAGAAATAAATGTGAATTAGTTAATATTTTAATGTAGTGATGTGAATGTTTATATGACTATTTTAAATGCCAGGCAGGAAAAAATTAACAGATATCGATCAACTATTAGTTTTGCTTAATTTAAATTAGACTAGGTAACTACTTTAAGTGGAAAGTAAAAATCATGAGAAATTGCGCTCTGGAACAGCTGAAGCATGTCTATAGGACTCCTAACTACTTTTAAGGTAGAGCATAGTGAAAGACATTATATTACGTTTTGGTTTGTAATACCATACTATTGGATTCAATGATCTAGAAGTCTTTTACAGCATGTTTATATTCAAACAGATACTAAAATTCTCTATTGTAAAGTTCACCCAGATAATGTTTATTTAAGCTCATCAGAATGTATATATACATTACTCATTTTACAAGCGTATATAAATAATCCAACTTAATAATAAAAATATAATAACTCTTAGGAATAAACTTTTCATTTTGTTCTTAGAGAACTCTACATTGCATGCATAACTTTACACTGGCACTGAAAAGGCTTCTTTCTTTTAAATTTTCACAAAGTGATTACAAGGGATTTTGGAATCAAAAATAAGACTAGTATGACTGGAAACTCTACTTACTGCTAACAAACTCTGAAAAAGGTACCACTCCCAAATACAAATTTTTTCAGCCTTTTTATAAATATAGAAGAAAAGAAAGCCCCTCCCAATCCCCTTTGCTACTGAAAAAGGGACATCAGGATCTCAAGGTTACCAGCTTTGATCATTACTGCAGGAAAAGCTCAATATCTACCTTTTCACAGAGAACAACAAAATAATTTAAAAGTGTTAATCTAGCATGATATAAAAGGAAAGTTGTGCAACCCTTATAGAAAGCTGTTCTGATGTCATACGGCTTTTTTTGCATAAAACCAGTGAGTTCTCTGAAACACAGATGAATGAATAAAATACGATGGAAGATTCTGTCTGCTGAAAAGATGATCAGGTATTTCTGGAACATCCCAGTAGGTGGGGAATAAAAACATACATCCATTTAAATGGTTTGTGTCAAAACTATTTTGCACCATTCCTCTCCAAAGAGCAGGAAAAGCAGATTAAGCTAGATTTGTGTTAACAATGCTTTGAGGCCTTCTCAGAAATGTGAACGTTTTTGCAATTTATCTTTACTACTTGTTTACATGACACCATCTTTCTGTGGATCACTCTAACAAACACTTAAGCTCTCATCCACAGTTCAGTGAAGAAAAGAACAGCAAAAAGACACTCTACACAATAAAATGTTGGGATTTCCTCAACATATTTTCTTCACGGTACATTAGCTGATAAATTTTTGTAACATGAAGCCGGAAGACTTCTACTGGTGATCTTGGGGACCTGAACCTGATTTCCCACAAAGCTAGGAACTTGGTATTCTAAGATTCCTTACTTGGAGCACGTACCCACAGCAGTTACACATCAGCATTTCATTAGGGGTGAGCTCTTTGGACAATCTTCTGATTACTCGCACCTAACTGCACTTTAGTTTGCATCAGAGTGATTTCAAAGCACAATATGAATACCTGTCCAATGAAACTAAATATGAAGATGGGCACCTAATGTGCTCTCACAGCGAAACGCATTCAGTCTTTGAGTTGCGGGTAGTCCAAGGTAAACACCACTAAATGAATGAAGCATGGATTGTCAGGTCCCAAACACCACCACTGCTGTCGCATGATACTATGTGCGAATTCAGACAAGGCTTACACTTCTTTTTAGCTGTGGATTTGGAGATTTAGATGAAAGAAAATTTCCATCATCATATATACAGGCTTTTGTTTCCAGATAGCACCAGGCTCACTTTATAAAACCCTTTGAAAAAGGGGGTTAGAAATACTACACGCTTAATGCTTGATTGAAATATTCTTGAGGCTAGTGAAGAACCAATATGCAAGGACCTCAAAAGTAACAGTTAGGAGTAGCAGTAAATAATAATTTTGCTAGACAAAGTCTCATCAAACCTGCATCTTAGATTAAAAGAAATCATTTCTTTTTTGACAAAATGCGTGTCTTGTAGGAAGGGAATACAGAGCACATGTAATGCTAGTTCTTAAGTGTTCCACGCAAAATTATAGTACACTAAGGAAGTACAGTGAAAGTTTTTGTAAGGTGCATAAATGATTTAAATATCATAGACTAGTAATTATAAACAGCCTGTAACCAAACTGGATGGCAATTCAACAGAATTTTTTACAGGCACTAATCCTGGGCCATGTACAAGTCAATATTTTCTATATTCAGGAAACAGATACTAATACTTTTAAAGTCCCAGGTGGCACTGAGCACAAAAATCATGGATTGTAGAATTAACATAATCCTGCAAAAAAGAACTGAGAATTACACTGTTCAACAAAACATCCTAAATCAGAATGTGATGCTGTTAGAAAAAAAGACAAATAATTTTACAGTATAATTAGCAAAAGTCTGATGAACAAAATTAAAAGTCAACTATACCATCTTAGCAGAACTAATCAGGTCTCAACTAAGTTTTACAAACAAGTATTTCTTGGACCAAGTTTTATAGACAGCATTTCAAAAAGCAGCGGACAAACTGAAAAAAGATGCAGAGGAAACAAAGAAGTGGTTAGAAAACATGACTCATACAGAAACATTGAAAGTTTTGCTTTTTTTTTCTGGATAAAAGGTAGTTGCAATATACTATTTTTATACTATCTATCTTCTTATCTTCCTGTCCCTTCAGGAATCAATGGTTTCCCAAGTATGACATCTAAAAGGCAGAGATCGCCTTCCACTTTTCAGTCTATTTACTCCTCATCACCTTAGTCTATCAGTAACTTGATATTCTGCATTGAAAAAAAACCAAGATTTTGATACACAGAAATACTTCTGCTTCAGTCTGCACGTTATTTCTTTGATGGAGAAGTCACAGTAATAGCAGGAAGCTGATCCCCCCAAGTGGCTGTTTCTTCCCTGACTCTCTTTCCTTTAGTATTCTAAATACCAAAATACCCCAGATCATTCCAACAAACTGCAGTAACTGACATATAACATTCCTGAGGAAAAATTCTATGAGAACCATGTAGATAACAATTATCTCAGAGTTCCCCCCACACACACTTTTTTCAAGAAAGGTGTAACATACAGCATCCACATTTCTATTTGTTGCGAGTCAGCTACCTGAGAACCAAAAGTTGTTACCCAGTTGTTAGTGGACATGGGAAACTATAATCACTTACTGCATGGTGAAGTGTGAAGTGAGGTAGCGCTCCCTCTCTCTCTCTCCCCCTCTCTCTCTCTCTTTTTTTTTTTCTAAACATGTGATGCTTGACAGCAGAGCATGAAGGTAAGAGTGTATGTTTAGAAGTGTTTTCACTGACTCATTTTGTGCTAAAGTGGACAAACAGATGTGAAGCCATATTACTTTCCACGGCAACTGTAAGAGATGGTATATACACTTGCAGTATAGCAAAGAATGAAGTGAGACAGAAATACATAATCAAACAGATTTGTTTTTGTTAATTCTACAGGTTTTTTTTAAAAAAATCACTCAGTATTTCTACTGAGAACTAGATATCTTGAAGACATTCTGCAGACTCTTCTAAAGCTCCTTCTTGGCTATCCTTGACTTCTCCATAAATTAACTATCGATGTGAAATGGCTAATCAAAATTTAAATTTTGCTCCTCTTTGCACTTTTTCCTGTCACATTACAAATTTATATCCCTTCCATTAATTTCACCTCTGACTCATGTCAGTCCTCTTAAAAATGTCTTAGCTCCTTCATTTATGAATTACCAAACTCATTTGACCTTTCAGTACTTCCATGACTCTACATTCTCCTCAAACTTTGCATTAAATTCTAGTTTAAGACTTGCATTTTTTCTTCCTTCAATTGCTAAATTTTTAAGTTCTTAAACATTCCGAAGTTTCCTTCTTTCTTCCACAATCGCACTGCTTCTCCAAGCAGTATCAGTGCTAGTCCATTTGTATTCTCGATATATTTTTCACACCAACTGAACACTGAATGGGTGTTCTACCCATAAGATATCACTGAAAAATATTACTTGAAACAGCTTTTCTGTTTTCTAGGAGAAAAAAAGTATTTTCTTGGAACAGTTATTTCCTGCCTTTATTGCTCGTTAACCAAGGTACAACCCAAATAGTTATAGTACATACTTCTTTTCCACTACATCACTAGAGAACAAATTAAATATATTCATGCTTACTACAAATAGATTCTATCTGAAGTGATTTGAAATTACTGAAATTTCACAATTCTGCACAAAGAAAGATCAGCAGCTAAAGCTAATTATGCTTATATCACAGTTTTTCCAAAGCACAGTTGAAGTTAGAGGGCTGAAGTACTGAATTATAGATATGATTCAGTACTTCATAAAAAGTTTTCTGTTACTTCAAATAATCACATATGTAGTTTGCTTCTGCAGTCAACTGAGTTCATGATGAAACTGTGCATGTTAAGAAAATAAAACACATCTGAAATTGATTTGTGGACTAGGAATATCCTTTTGTCATACAGTTTCTGTACGACAGTCTTCTGTGACAATGTGAAGAATATATAACAGTGTCTGAACTTCAGATATTCCACTATACAAGTTAGTGTAACATACTGAGGGAGATGAATATTCTCAAGCAGATTCATCTAAAAAGTTAACATTTGTGTTGATAAATGCACTTGATTTTTTGGGAAGGCAAATGCTGAATGAATTACACCTTATAGCAAAATATGCACCTCTTGTCTTTATTATAATAATGTCTGAGTAGGGAACTTAATTTTAGGCCTTACACAAATATTTACCAGACCAAAGGGTAGATCCTGCACTGAAAATTTCTTCATTCAAGAACCTTCTCATATGATTAACAAAAGCTTGAGTCTGTCTTGGCCCTCAATCTTGCACAATAGAGCAGGTAAGAGAAATTCTACAAGTCAAGTCACTATTCAACTTCAAAAAGTGACTGCTCCAATTACTACCTAAACTGAAACACATGTAAGTTGTTAGCATTCAAGAAACAGCGGGAACAATATTTTGTTGTAATTTTAAAGTTGGACTAACATTAGAATATAATGTTTAAGGTTAGGATTTAAAGCAGTTTTCTATCTTTTCCACTTTTCTATCTTTATTTCAGTCAACTGAAATAAATATTGCTATATAGTGAATTTGAGACTGTCATATTTCTGTTTATCTTCATGGTCTTTTTTTATACTATGTATTTTTTATATTATGTAAATATACTATGCAGATTAGCAAAATTGAGTAAAAAGATGCAGATGCCTGGTACTTTGCAAGATTGAGCTTCTTCTATTCACTTGGCAAATAAAAATTGTTTGCCACAAGTCAAAGGATCTTTAGTTTGCAAGCAGTAACATTTATGCACTATATTAGAACTGGCCTGTAAAAATAAAGACCAGAGACTTCAGATAAGTGTTATTACAGGAAATGCAACAACCTACAGCAAAAGCTGACAATATTTTTACTACAGATCTAGAGAATGCAAGATCATTAACAAAGTGCAGAAACTGAAAAATCTTCTTCTGTAAAAGAGCAATCTCTTCAACGTAAGCTTAAAATATACTAGTCAAGCAACATGTACAAACTGGTGTTTCATCAGCCTTGTAGACTGGCAGCTTCAACTTCATGCACGAATACACAGTGCATATTACCAAGCCCTCAGGAGAAATACACCAAAAATGTTGCAGAAGAAAAATTTCACTGTTGCAGATGTTACATTTGTACACAATGGCATTTCTTATCACCAGAACACAAACAGATAAGGATACTAAGCAATTAGGAATACTATCGTATCCTGTAACACCCTTGTTCAGAAGTTCCATTATGCTCTGTATGGTTTATGCAAATGCCCTGTAGTCTAATGTTGCTGAAGTTTAGAGTGTGTGTGTGTGTGTGGCAGTGGACAAACAGCAACAGGAACCTAAACTAACATTTGTCTGAGAGAGGGGTTCTCCCCTCCCCCAACAATTTTCCTTCATGCCCTCTGTATCTTCCTAACTCTCCCTACCTCAAGTCTTCTGCCCTCTTTTACATCCTCCTGAAGCTAACAGGATGACCTGCAAGCATGACTCAGCTGTAATTACATTAATTTCTAATAAAGGCTCATGCATTTGACAAGTCAGCCTAGCTTAACCCCCGACTGTATACATGTACAGCAAGCACTCAATGTGAGGTGTGGCTGAACAGTATGTTTTGTGAACTTTGAAAAATTCGTATTTCTATGCTGTTGTTTTGGGGAAGCTATATTTAATAGAATATAAAAAAGATCTCTTCCCTTATTCCTATATTGAGAAAGAATCCTAATTGGCCAGAACCAGTCATAAAAATTTAACCATGTTTCTGAAAACGCGAGTGCCAAAGGGTAATGCATTGCTAATGGTTGCCAGTGGAATAAATAGCAGTTCTGACGTCAAAACTTTGTTACACTCCAGTAACTGGCTCACTTGGGGTTTCAGGTACAGCAAGTTACATGTCAGTTTTAAATAAAGTTATAAAAATAGAATGCATGGTGAACCATATTGTCACTATGCAACCTGAAACTACATGATTTATGTCTAATAAAATGTTAACAAAGGTGATAGATGGTATAAAAATAGTATTTTCTGCCTCATAATATCCTCTTACTTCGATTCGAGAGGGCAAAACAAGGAGATTTCTCTTTTGTTCTTTAAATGCATGGCCAAAAACAGAATAAGCAATTTCTAGTGAAAGTGATGTTTTTTAAACATTTATACTACCTTTATCCAAAAGACAGTTCGGTAAAACGCAAACTGTAAAATAAATAAATAAAGTAAAAAATCTTTGATTCCTTCTTTAACAAACATATTAAATAGCAAGAGGCTTTATCTTGTCTTTCAACTCCTCCTGTAGAGTGGCAAATGGAAAAAGCAACTATTTAACAAAATATTCTCTTTTAAATTTAATTTTGTAAAAGATAATTCATGAGCCACGCTAGTTAAAACTGATGGCTAACAGGTTCACTGATGCCGCCACCAAGATGATAGAGAATATCTATGGTGCCAGCGTGGACCTTAAATTTGAATGCTTCCTGCTGTGCCTGTGCACAACTAGAGGACTCTAGTTTTAAACTCAGTTGCATTCACATGGTTGCGAAAGGCTGGAATGGAGCTGTCAGGACAACACACTCAAGGCAACACGCATGGCTAGAGACGGAAAGATCGACCTGAGAGGAGACTCCCCAAGCTTTTATCTGGGTTCCATACAGGTAAGACTAGACCACCCTGATCAAACACTACTGTTATCTGACTAATCTTTTTCTTAAGCTTTCTAATATTACAATCTTGCCAAAACATAATTGTAAATGCTAAAATGTTCTATTTCGGGATAGCCAAAATCACAGAACGGGTAAGGTTGGAAGGGACCTCTGGAGATCATCTAGCCCAACCTCCCTGCTCAGCAGGGTCACCTAGAGCATGTTAGACAGGGTTGCATCCAGGCGGGCCTCGAAGATCTCCAGAGGAGGAGACTCCACAGCCTCTCTGGGCAACCTGTGCCAGGGCTCCGTCACTCTCACAGTGAAGAAATTCTCTCCCCGTCCCGCGTTCAGGCAGAACTTCTGTGCTTCAGTCTGTGCCCGCTGCCTCTTGTCCTGTCGCACGGCACTACTGAAAAGAGTCCAGCCCTATCCTCTTGACACCCTCCCTTCAAATACTTAATGCTCTAAAGGGTTTCAACAAAATAAGCCCTTATATCATGTCCAAACATGATATTAGAATAAATATGCTGGTTTTGCCAAAAATGTTATGATCGTTTAACTGAACATATCCAGCAGCTCACATTTTCCAGAACTGGAACCTGCAGGAAGAAGGTAGTGTGAAATACAGCTACAAAGAGAGTTCGAGAGGAAATAAAAGCTGCCCAGCAACAAAACCTCCGCTTTGTCACTTGAATACAAAACATACACTATACCGAGTCCTGCCAAGCAGGTGACTGCAGCTCCTGTAAGTCTAGCCCTGAAATTTATCTCCAGAGGTGTGCCTTTCTAAAGGTAGCTGCACAGGGTCAGGCTCATTCAGCCAAATTATAAACCTCGGAAAACTGCACTTTCCCAATTCTGTACATGCTTCGATTGTGGCTTATAAAAGGTGAGGGGTGGGGAGGGGAAGGGGAATCACTGAGTACGCTCTGACCTAGAAGCAAAAAGGATATTTCAGAAGTTTACACACCCAAAAGGAGGAGGTTGGTCATCCTGACAAGACTGCATAGCCTAGGTGCTTCTCTTACTTCTCACACCATCTTACCGTGGTAAGATTTGTGCCGCATGCAATTACCCTAGAGTTTGAAGAGCAGAGGTTTGCGTTGTGGACTTAGCAGTACTAACAATCCTCTTTAGTCCTATGAGAGTCAATAATGTTTCACAGAATTTCTCATTTTTGTTCAGTAATTAAGAAGTATAAATTTACATTCACTAAAACTATGTTAAAAGAACAGTAAAATTAGTCCTCAAAATTAGAAGTTAGCATACAGCTTTAATTCATATACAGCAGTCTGTAATTACAGAATCATACAATCCTTTTCCACAGGATCCCTCCCTTTCACTTTAAAATAGGGAGGAAGCACAATACTTGGAGAATGAATCAGGACAATATTAACTCCATTATAGTCCAACTTTCAAGTATCTGCCTTTTCAACTTCAGAATTCTTTCAGTGCAGTTTTTGTTTGCTTGTTTGTTTGTTTTCCAGGCTTTGCTTGCTTTTGTTATTTTTTTAAGTAATTCAAAAAAAAAGGTTTGAATATGGAGGAGTCTGGAAAAATTTAGGTTTCTCAAGGTAATACTCACTCACCCAGCAATAATTAAAACTGATGTGAATGGTCATTACTCTGAGTAGTTTTAACTTTTTCATTTCCTGGCTTTTGAGACTTTAAATGGGAATTTTACATAACCTAATTCATTGCTTCATTAATAGATTTTTTTTTTTAATTATTATTCTTTACGGACAAAAAAGAACAAGTGAGATACAGTGTAGAATAGGAATTGTTTAAAAGATGCTATTGCCATTAAGATATTTTGGGAACAATTTACCCACTGTTCGTGTAGCCATAAAAAAAAAAAAAGTCTTTGCTCAAACAGTAAGACCTGTTCATCTCAAAGAAATCATTTCTGTTTTGAGTTCCTTCCAAGTTCGCCTAGGAGAACACTTGCTATTTCCATTTCATAGATCAGAATGTGAGCTAAGTAATTTAAATGCCTGTGCCACACTCTCTCTCTCTCTCTCTCTGTGTGTGTGTGTGTGTGTGTGTGTGTTAGATGTACACGTTAAAGAAAATAAACAAGCTTTCATTCACAATAACAAAAATTTCTCAAGATGTTGCTCAAAGAAAACATGCAGCCAAAATAAATCCAGTTAAGTCTCTAGCCCCTGCAAAGTTTACCCTTTTGTCTCAGTTCTGTGATCAATGCATGTGTGCCCAGAGGTTATACCATTTAAAGGAAAAGGTACTCTACGCTACTTTGCTGTCTTTCTATGCTACTAGGCACTCTATACTACTTCAATATTCCTAAGTATCAAAAATACTTTGGTAACCAGTCTTTTATAATAAAGTTTAAGAAACTGAATTGTAAACTCAGTATATATGGTCATTTAAATACTAATTCAGATTACACAAAATATAATAAAAAATGATAATGATGTTAACATTAACATCTGTTCCTTTTAAAAACAAAAAGTATTAGGACACTTAGTGCCAAATTGAAAAAAATATGTAACAAAGAACTTGAAAAAAAGGAATCCTTACATATTGATTATCATGAGTACCCACGGTGTGGCAAAACAGAGCTTACCATTTACATTTCAATATTTTTATTGCTGAATTGTCTAATTCATTTTCAGAACTTGATTCTAAGTTGAAGCAAGCTACTGAAAGCAAAAATTGTCTGCAAGTAGCTTTTAAATAGTAAATTGTGTCCTATTTATGTATTACAAGCATGTTTTCCAGCTGCAAAGCAGCCTTAATTTTCCAGTAAGTTTTTGCCTCCAGTGAATAGCAGTAAGTGCTAAAAAGAATAAAGAACAAAAATCAACAAGTAACAACTGCCCTTTCAAAATACAATGAATTAGAACCAGTAAATTTCCTTTACAAAGATGGGGCAGCTTTTAATCCTTTCAATAAAGACGACTACTTGTCGTATTCATTGCATTTACTGTGCACGTGTGCTTTTTAGTTCTTTTATTTTCTGACACTGCAGAATAGCCATTACATTTTAAATACATCACTGTTCAAAAACACAGGCCTAGTGTTTTCTTTCCAATTTTTATTTATTTTTTAAAATCATATCTAGTCTAGCTAAAGGAAATTTACCTCAAGAGTGAACAAGCGTGTTTCAACCACAGATTTTCATAAGGAACAAATGGCCAGACACATGACAGTATTCTTTTTTTTAATTAATTAATCTGTATCTAATATTTATGCCATATTCAGATTTCTCTTTTCTCTTCCCACTAGGGGAATACAAGTTTAGCCACTTCGTAATAGGGCAGAAGTGGCAAAATAACATTCCCAATTCTTCATTTAGTTAAAAGGCATTAAACACTTCCATTTATGTGAGAAAAAATAGGCTCAAGAGTCACAGTTTGGCAACTTATATTAATTATTCCAACTTTCCTAGAGTACTTTCCAACCAAAGCCAAAAAAAAACAAACAAAAAAAACCCAAACAAACAAACAAACAAAAAAAAAAACCCAAACACGTAGAACACAGGCAATCAAGGTAAAGGCTTGTAATCCAAAATAAAAGTTTATCTTAAAACTCTAGATGGGTATATAAATCAGACCATAACCAAAAATAAACAGCACAGAAGTTGACAGAACATCAGTACACCTGACCTATGAGACAGTTCACCTCCAAGCTGCTCCATATCAGTCTAAGTTTAAACAAAAAGCTTATGCAACTAGCCTATGTTATGTTCAGTATGTCTTACTTTAAAGTTTATTTTCATGTATTAGAAAATCTTCCTAGTTGTGCATACATTATAATATTCTGCAGATAATTTCCAGACCTATTAAACTGTCTTAGAGCACATTTTTAGAACTTAAGCAGTAGCATTGCCCATGTCACAAATTTTTACCACACTATACCAAGCTGCACATTAACTTACAGTGTCTATTCCCCTCAGCTGACATCACTTGTTTATTTTTCTATGTGATACATGTTATAACCTTCAAGTATATATGTAGGAGTTCTTTCGTTTAGGATAGCAGGTTGTCCCGGCTGTATAACTTTTTTTTTTTTTTTTTTTTTTTTTTTTAATAAAAAACTATGATTAGCAACTACCATACTGTTTTTATAGATGGGACATATTCATCCCACCATCTCCCTCCTTGTTCTTACTGGAATTCAAAATGCAAGCAAACATCCTAAGTGTCAGCCCTGACATTTTCAGAAAGAAACAAAAACACCATCTATCAGTTTTGAGCTCCTCACTTGGCTTTTGAAGATAACACTTAGGAAAATTTTTTAATTGTTTCTAAATCTAAAATAACTTTCTCTTAACAGTAACCATTAATTTTGTTAAAAAGACATCAGCATTTCACTACCTTATCACTTTTAGCTTTAAGGCAAAAGGTATTACATTTAAAAGTACATCCTGCATCAAGAATTCCCCTGATGTTTAGTTTCTGATAAGAAAAAACATCCTTTAAAGAAAATACTGACCGAGTTCTCAGTATTTCAGGACATTCTCTTTATTAATGTCACCATTTAATTAAAAGTGTATTCTTAGAACTCAAATAGAATGGAGAGAATGAATTTGTAGGAAAGCATCTCTATATATTTTAGAGACTCTATTTTTAGAACAGAACCTGAAAATCATCTTTGTTATACCACAGTCACAAATGTCAAAGTGCTGATAATAGATAAAAAATAAATAAATAAATAAATCTCATGTTTCTAGAATATTTGAGGATAGCTAACATTATATCATTAGTCTGTGGAAGCTCATTTGTTCAGTCCTTTCCTTAGGTATTTTAATTTTTTTAAAGCACAAGGTTATTATCCAAATCTTTAAAAAAACTTATTATGTAATTCTGTATCTCTTTATGTAGCAGCTTCTAATGGTACACTAAGAGGGAGAAAGATATGTGACCAGATAGGACACGGACAAGACTCTACCAACTGTGTAAGTCACTGATCTCTTGCTTCCCTCCCTGGGTAAGGGAGAGGGAGGAAACAGATTTGAGGCAGCCAAGGGCATAAAAAGGTACTAAGATAGATTTTACTAGACTGCCTCTAAAATTAACAGTAATTTTAAATGCATTGTCCAGACATCCCATTCTCTGTTTCAAAGTCATTTTTGTTTGATTGGTCTTTATGTGATGCTCACAACAACCTAAAAATAATACAATAATCTAAAAATAATACACTGAAGGACTTCAAGATAATAAAAACAAGTTGAGTGAGATTACACACACCTTATGCTTTCCTTTCTGAAGGCAGATAGGGTAAAATAGGTTGCCTTTCAGGAGCCACAACTTCGTTTAAACCTCTACTTGGAAAAACACAATTGATAAACAGCTGCTGGCACAGATACCAGTTTGTGGCTTTAAGATATTTATTTATCCAAGTATCAATTTTATAAAGTTTTAGCACTGTGTCTTCTGAAGGCTTTAAAGAGAAACATCAATCTAAGATGAAAGACTAAGTAACTATACTAGGTAAGGCATTTTAAAAAGATCAAATAGCTTAGGGAAATATGGGGAACAATTACCATTTTGAATGCGAGTACCAAGATACAGAGAATAATGGGCAATTCCTTACAAGGCAAGCAAGAACGGAGACTAAAACTTGGTGAAGAAAACAAGTTGTAGTCAGCACCTTCTCCTTGCATTGTTTTTACGGCTCATGCAAAAGGGATGGACAACTCAAACTGACAGAGAAGTTTAAAAAAATTTGAAAAAAGCTCAGAGTCAGATGAAGATACTAAATGGCTAGACCCCAATCTAGCCGAAGTAGACAAGCAATGAAGGAAGATTTTAATTAAGAAGTTTAACATAAAATTCAGTTTTCTGCATTGTGCTCTTCTTTTGTAACTGCTTCTGTTTATTTATTGTTGGAAACAGACACTATACTCTTTATCTGAGTATAACAAAATTATGTGTTCATTTTTATTATGCAATTAATGTGTAATTGCATTAATTAGGCAATTAATTTTGAGAGCACTGAAGTCTAGCTGTTCTCTTTCCTAGGGAGTGGCAAACTTAAAGAGTCTTACATTTATTTTCAAAGCTGGACACTCCACACACAAGCTTAGGCACTGAGGAAAGTCTTATTGGAGTCCGCTAAGGTGGGTGCCAAGTTTGTGGAGAGAATGGTCTCTTGGCAAGCAATAGGAAGTGGGGAGGTACTCTTCATTTGTTAAAACTAAGAGACTTCTAAAGCCTTTGAAAAAAAAACATGATCAACAATCATATTATTCTTCTGCAAGACAGCCATACTAAGGATATGACTTAGTTTACGCTAAATATCAGTGCCAGATTCTCATGCAAATTCATTCAGGACCACTGAAAACACAAATACACAGTAACAAGCATAAAAAGTGCTCCTTTCCCAATCTTCAATAAAATGTAAAATGAAACAAGATACTCTATTACACAATTCTTTGTGAGGGATAAAGATGACATAAAAATTAAATCTCCTACTGGAAGCATTTGTGTTACAGGAACAAGCCACGGCCTAAGAAAGGAACATAAACCTCAGGACTAAAGTACCGAACAGAAACAGGGTGAGCCCATCCAGTTAAGAATCTAATTTTTACTCCTAACTATTCAGCGTTTTCACATAACATCACAAGAATGTAGCTACTTAATATAGAAACAAATTAACCAACATACTGAAAATAAGCAAGTTGAACATTACTAGAAAATCACCTCATGTAAAATTTTCATGATACATTCAGACGTTGATGCAAGATCACTGTATAAACTGCGCATATTTTAAATGCTAATTGTAACATGCAAACTTTTAATAGCCATTTCCAATTTATTTCGTACACAGCAAACATGCAGCACACTAACGATGTATGCACTTTCTGCTTAAGCCACAAGAGCCATTTTGGAAAAAAAAATTTCAGTCAAGGAGATTTAACTGCTTGAGTTCCAATTTCTTCTCTTCTCCTAACTAAAAATAAAATCTAAATACTTATTTGTTTAGCATTTAAGTCATCCTGTCTTGCAATAACTGTATAGCTCTCAAAAAAATCTATAAAATCATTCAGAACTAGGACACATTTCCAGATTAAAGTGTGAAGAAATCAGAGCTACTTTAGGAGTAATGAGAGTTGCCAACCTGACAACGAAAGAGAGAAGCATTCAGTGTTTAGTTCAAGAATACTAAGGCAGACATTCACACCATTACAAGCACCTCCCAAAACAAAAAAAATATCAAAACACTTTGCAGCCACTGTGAATCCAGGGTCAAAGGCATAAAAACCTCCCCTCAAAAGACTTGCAATAAGCTTACAAGTTACCAATACTACATCTAAGCTTTAATCAGAAAACATCTGAGCAGTACAGGAGCCTACAGAAGCATGTGAGAAAATTAGGCACCAGCTGCAAAACACAATGTTTATAATCAAATTATGTAAGGCAGGTAATATTATGTAAATATTACCACTCTATGAAATCTGTGAGGACAATTTTGGAAAAAGAAGGGAAGATTTCCCTAAGATTTGTTCAGAAAATACAGGAATTGCTTATGTACTAGGTAAGCAGTACCCAGGGCAATGGAGTTGATTAAAAAAAAGAAAATACAAAAATACATCCCAACATTTTGTATTCAACAAAATGTTACGTCTCTTCAGAAGGCTCTAGCCTTCATTAGTTAACAGTTTATAAGAAGTTAGTATTATTTGCAAGGATCCTGGGGCTTAAAAGGAACACATCAAGAACAACACAAGAAATATACTCTTCAGACAGACACCTTCCACATGATCACAGAAATGACTGTTTTTATTGCTCATCTAGCTTTGTAATATTTGAAGATATACTGCCTTCCTGCTAAAACAACATCCTCCAAAGAGGTCTATGAATAACATGGGGGAAAAAAGCTGAAAAAAAATCAAATAATTAAGACTGTTATTCAATTGAGTGAATGTTCTTCAGTAAAACCCATATACCAGCGTTTAGTATACTGAGTAATTGCTGCATTGATTAAAAGGAGGGAAGTTTAGATTCTGCTTACAGTTGCAACAGAGAAATTATTTGAATTGGTTCTTTGTATTCCTAACTATAAAAATGTTTTATTGTATCAAGTTAAACCAAGTAAATAAAACAATACTTATTTTGATTTCTGTAATTTTTTCTTTCTTTGTTCTTCAGCATCAATTGCACTACAGGCTCCTGCTGCTTATTGTCCTGGTCAATTTTAAGCCCTTAGGTGACTTGTTAGCAAATGATTTGGAAATAAAAAGTGACGCAAAAAGCTGCGTAAATTCTTATTAATTGTTAACTCACTCTACCTTCAAGCCTCCTGCACTATCTCTTAAAGTTGATTATGGGATAGAAAGACGTCAGAAGGCCAAAACACTGAGAACATTCTGATTCTAGTTAAAGGGTACACATTTTTTCATTAAAACAACCTCTATTGAAATTGTCATTCAAGCTTAAAAATACTCAAGGAGTTTCACTACAGCGCTTTAACAGGTTGTGAGTGAACACTGCACAGGACAGAACAAACAAAATATCTAATAATGTTAAAAGTCAAATGAAAAAATCCACTAGTTTTTAAGAACTACCATTCTCATTCTGCATATTGATGACTTGGGGCCAATCAAGGTCTACTTGCAAAAACAAAACTCCATATAATTCTTGAAGTAAATATCTAATCCCTGTAACCTACACAGATAACTTTCTAAGACCACCAGCTATTTTAGGGAGAGACTACACTTCCTGTTACAATCATGCTTACTAAGAAACACTGAACCTTGAACTACAACTCTTTTTCTCCAAATCACTATTGTAGGTGGTAAAAGAAACAAAGTACCAAGTTATCATTCACTTCTCTCTTTACTTTTACACAAAAGCTTTAGACAAAAGTAAATAAACTCGAAAAGAAAAACTCTCAAATTTGCTGTGCGAAAAAAGTTCAATTTAACATAAAGTTGTTTAATTATTACAGCAGAGATGATTTTTTTAATGGGCACATTCAAACTCATTTCCAATCAGAATCTGTAAAAATGATTTAAGGATTTACCAGCACTAATTATTAAAATCTAGCTGACACTTTTAAAAGGAATAGAAGAATTCAGCTGAGTCCAACTTCACCTATACCGAGTATAATGTTTGCTGTTGAGCTAAAGTCAATGATACAATGCACTAATTTTAATAGACTATTTTCATAATTGATGTGTTACTGTGATTTTTCTCTGTAATAGCTTTTCTTAGTTTAAGATGTACAAATATAAATTACAACTCACATTTGTCAAAGGTGATTTAAACATCAGTGCTAGGTGGTTTAAAAACCTGCACGCATTTTACAAGTGCAAGAAAAATGAAGTCAAGCTCTTCATGAAGTTTATGGGAAATGGCCTTCCATGTATTTATTAAACTGTGATTTGCATCATCATGTTTAACTGTTCTCTGGGAATCTATTCTCTTACAGTAAATTTTACTATAAGGAAACAAAAAAAAAGGCTACAACAGATTCTGAGCTACTTGAAAATCCAAAGATCGTTTGTCTGTGTACTTGGAAAGCTCTGGGCTCACTTTGTATTGTGTCAAGTAGAACACCTATACTAACCAAGGCATAGAATTGCTAAAAACCTTTGCAGATCAGAATCAAGTATTTCAATTATATTTGAATTCAAGACATTCAACTCCTGAGAAAATGAACAGATTTTTGAAGAATGACAGTACATTAACAGACTATTCTTTACAGAACGAATAAAACTGTCTGAAAAGACATTTGAACATTGGTATCCTAGATTAGATAGAGTCATTGCTCATTCTAACACATTCTAACATTTGGACAATATTTCCTCATGAAAGTGAGGAAGAGTAGTACCAGACTAAAGGGTTCAGTGAAAAGGATTTCAGGCTGTTTGGGGAAGTGGCAAGCAGGAGGACTTGGAAAGCTGTACTGAAAAACAAAAGAATTCAGGACAGTGAGTCTATTTTCAAGACCAGTCTCCTCAAAGCACGAGAAGAATCCACCCCAACATGCTTGTTTTTTTAAAAAAGGGGGGGGCAGACATAGGAGGGAGAAGCAGGGATGAACTACCAAGAAGAAATATAAAAGCAGAAATCCAGGGCTGGATTGCACTGGGCTGGAGTTAGAAAGATGTAAACTTGGCTGAAGAAACTGGAGGAGATATGAAATGATGAGTCAAGAATTAAAGGAAGACTAGAAAAGGCACAGGTGACCTAGTAAAAGTCACAGAAAAGGTTAAGATAGTCCAATCCTTTGTCTTGCTATTTACAAGCAAAATCTGCTCAAAGTGCCTAATACCAAACACTGGAAAGAAAAGGTGCTAATGTTATACATGCAACAGTGTATGCCCAGCTGCTATATTTGACAGGTGGTCATATATAGCAGCTGGGCACACGCAAGGCTATGGGATCAGATGAGATATCAGTGTTGATGGAGTTGGCTGATGTCATTGTGAAGCCATTCTATCATCCTTAACAGATCATGGTGACCTGGGTAAGTGCCTGATGACTGGAAAAAGGCATATGTCACAACAAAAGAAAAAAGAAAAAAGTCAAAAAGGAGCATCCAGTCAACTACAGGCTAGCAGATGTCACCTTAGTCCCTGAAAAAATTATGGAGTAAGTCCTCACAGAAGCAATTCCCTGGTACATAGAAGGCAAGGATTAACAAACTGCAAATTCAATTCTGTTGCGACACAGAATTTTGGGGACTATTAAAGGGTACTGGCATCATTTTGCACACTATCAGATCACGGCTCAAATATTATTCAAAATGCTGGTAGGTCATACCTTAGTATTTGGCTCATCAACTGATAAAATCTACGATGTTTTACAAATGCAGACTGTGTAATGGGGATTTTGTATGGGTGCTCTTTTATTCCACATCTGGAACTAAAGTATGGAATATCTGGAAGGTTACACATTGCTTTCACCTGAAGTTTTGGTATTACAGGTAATTAAAATTCATTCAGACGTACAGTCAACTAAATGAGATTTTTACCCTGCCTTAGTGGTAATTTATTCTTTTCATCTGAACAGCTAGTGGTCAGAAATGAGATGAAAGAGGACAAGCTATTACCTCAAACAGATGGAAAACGAGTCTTGGGACACATCCTATTGTGTCTTGGGAAGGGATAGGAAGCAACAATGGATTAGACCTTCCCTACTAGCAGAAAGATTGACTTTTTAATGGCTGCTTCTGCCTGTTTCACAGGAAAGAGGTTTCTAGTTTCTTTCAAGGGGTAAAGGTATAGGTTTTCAGGCCCCATATAATTACCAGAATAGAAAGTAGTATTTGTGGTTTCCCAGAGATAAAGATGCAATGGCTTGGGGGATGGGAGCAGCTCTTACCCTCCTCTTTCCCTCCCTGTCCTTCCCAGCCCGCTTTAATCAAGTGGAGGCAGTAGCAGGCAGGCATAGATCAGCTTAAAGATAAATGGACAATCTGGACATTATTACCAGAATGAATTCAGTTCCATTTTCCTGATTCTTCCTTAAAAATTATTCAGAAATCTCTAACTTATCTTGATCAATTTAAGACTGTACAGTAAGTAATGTTAATATTACAGATTGTTTCTGTTGTTGAGATATATCATGTAATATTTCTTACAAATCTGTGTGAGCCAAAGTTAAGGTTATTTACTAATCAACAGTAGTCTCAAATACTTGCACCATTCAGTGGTGCCAAGGCCACAGGGAACTTCCATTTCAAGTTATGCTGTATGCTTTCTCCTGTAAGGTTTTAAGAAGAAATTCTCCAAAATCATCCCTTTCAAATCTTTACTGCTTGGTCAATCTAAGTGCATTTTTCAAGTATTAGAATACAAATCCAACCACCAACTGTCTGATTTTGCTTTCAGTCCTTTGAATATTCTGTACAACACTTAGCACGGCTGAGTCACACTGCCCAAAAATCAAATTAAAATGCAAATGATGTTTATTATGATGACAAGAAAAATAGAATTATACAGTCAAATTCAAAATAATTCATATTTATGGTTCATGTCACTTATATGCATGCTCCTAATGTATCTAAGGGTAAGAATAACAGAATTTGTGGTATAATGACTCAATCAAAAATAGTCTGAACTCCAAGTAACTTCTCCATGTATGTATATATTTCATACTTAGCTAAGTGTAAAGCTCAGTACTGGTGCAAAAATATCCATTAACAAATATTTTCATTCAATTATCTGTTTCCCTGTTTCTTTATTCAATTTAAAGAAATAAAAGTATGAATCAGAGACTAACAGCTTCTTTTGTTTATAGCTACTTAATAAATGACGTATTTATGTTAACTTCTCCTCAGTCTTGACCTTCTCTTAGTAAGTGACAAGTACCGTTTTTTGTCCATAAATTGATAGTATCCTGATTCACAGTAAAATTCTACTCTCCAAAATTACAATCTACATACTGTTGCAACAGAGTTTCGCTTTTATTGTCTGTATCTGTATCTCAATACAGATAATGTCCTTTAGCTTTGCACAGAATGCCTCTGATGGTTTTTATTCTACAAGTGAACAGTAGCCTAATCATACAGCTTTTGACAAATACCAAGCTAAAGTACTAACTGTTGCTGAGAAACATGAAGATATCACCTTCCCAACAGCAGAAAAAGATCTGTAGGCAACTGCCAGATGCACAGAAGTTAAGATAAGAACTTATGTTCTCTTCCTTCTTTGCCTTAACTCTCATTAAGCTACAAAGAACTGTCCTAAGAAACGCTCTGCATGTATGAGCTGAAACATTGAACCTGCAAGATGTTCTGAACATTTTTATACTGTACTGATAATAAATGAATTAAAATGAACAGTGACTAACACATTTGAAACTACTCCTCCTTTAAGTAACACTTGGCACTGCATTTCATATAAAGTTGAGAAAGCAGGATAGTAGATATATATGTCCTTAAAGATAAATTAAAGATCTGAATATTTGTACTGGGAAAAAATAAAACCTCCCATACCTCTACAAATATATATATATGTAAAATAAAACGTCTGCATCCCTGACCAACACCTAGAGGCTTTTTTTTTTTATTTATTTATTTCAAAAGCCTATTATCCCTCTTAATCAAGAGTCAAGAAATAAAGGTCCTTGCTGCCTTCATTCTGTACAAACAGTTAACATTTTATAGTATCCTTAGAAACACAGATGAAAAATGATGTGGCACAAAAAAAATTTTGACATTCAACAGAGCGTTTCCTGGTTTCTTTCAAGCAGTTCCTTGACCTATCTGTGGTTAAAGGTGCAGCAGCACCTCAGGCCGACAGGTAATACTGCTTGGCCTACAGCAGATGCTCACATAGTCTGCCCTGACCAGGTAAAATCTAGAACACACGGAGTAAGTGTGAAAGGATTAATGGGAATGAGGAAGTGAACTGCAGAAACAGAACCTCTGCCTATACATTTTGGATGATGATCCATTGCAAGAACTCTGGGGAGACGATGCATCTTTCTCAATTTTAATTTAAGCTCCATAAACAGTATAACCCAACATAAAACACTATATTTGATTACATCCCCGTAGCCCACCCTGGAGATACTATTGCCTGCTACAGAACATTGGTGCACAAACTTGTCATTTAATGCCACAGCACTACAGTACAGTAAGATCAGAAAGTAAATGAATTTCAGAGTTCTCTCATGCCTTAGAAATATCCAAAAAGACCCACCCATATCAGATTATAATCTACATTTTAGAAGTGTTTGTATTAAACCTGCTTTAAGCAGAAGACTGGACTAGATGACTTCCTAAGATCCCTTCCAAACTTAAAAAATTTGTATTTTTTTTTGTGAGAAATTGCCTAAATCACTGAATCAATAAATATCAATTATTTACAAAACTCTAATTTCCACTTAGTATCTAAATGTAAATGACTCAACAACAATAATACAAAAAAGAAAAGATGGAAATAAAGTAGTTCCTTGTTTCAGGCCTAATACATCTCTCTGCTTCAAGTCAACATCTCTAAGATTTTCTTAGTAAAATAATATAAAGATGCTTCTTTTCTCAAGACTATTCAGGTCAAAAACTGCAGCAACTTGTTTTCCTAAAACTGATTCATTTGACTGGAAATAACATTGTCTGACACTAGTAAATGAAATGTTATTTTTGAAAAGAAATACAAAATATAAATTTAGGACATCACATCAAAAACCATTTTTAGTAAATAATATAACCACCAGATAGTTTTGCCAAGATAAAAGAGATAAATGTATGCAGCATAAAAGGGATTAACAGAATCTAGTAAATAGAATGAGCCTGGATAGACTGAATAGTATTTAATCATTCCCCAAGTGTTTATAGTGTTAAGTAAAAGCTTCAGTGGGAATGTCAACATAATTTTACGTGTGTTGAAACTAGTGCTATTGTATATACATATAGAGGCAGTATTTGGGCACAGCTATGTTCTTAAAAGACACCTTACTCCTCCTTCGAGACGTAAACAGTGCAAATGAGGACTTCTCTTTTATATAACTAGTATGTGAAATTTAAACTCAGCTACTAATGTTGCAAATGGCCTGTAGCCATCCCACTTCAATGCATGAGCTAGACAGATCTCATAAGTTAAACAACAGTCAGGTCATGACAGCAGTTGCAACTGAAGCAGAAAAAAATAGAGCTCTGAAATGATTTTGATAAATTTACATTGGAAAATCCAGTATACAGAACTTTTCTATGTCACTCAGTATTAAAATTCTGGTTTGACACAGTGCTAAAAAAAATTCTGTGAGGGAGAGGTATGAGATGTTAATACCACATCAAAAAATTATCCTTAACATCCTACCATTGAACATAAAATGTTCTGCTCCAGTCTTCCAAACATGCATGTTAACCTGTTTCAGTCCATTGAAAATGCACTTTCTTGCCCTCATTGACTACATAATTAAAGTAAAAGTTGTTTTTCTGGCTTCTCATGCACAAAGTGGCTAACAACTCCTGCCACCGGAACTGAATACCAGTGAAGGCACCAATGGTTTAGGACTCACTTCACAGGCAATAGTGGCACACAGCAGGAAAAACAAATCCCAGTTTAGGATCTTATTAATTTTTTCCCATATGGATGCAGTCACAGCACTTTCATATCCTCGCCCACTCTGTAAGGTACAGTGTCTGAGCTGCTCACATCTCTCTCTTCTGAGCAAAAGCAAAAACATGCTGGAAGCTGAATCTGGTCCAAGAGCCACAGTGGAATATCACTACATTGTGCCTACTACAGCCTGGTAGACAGGGGCATTATCCCAGAAGGAAAATTAACCAACTTTCCTTACTACTCTTGATCATTCTGGAAAGTTTTCCTATTCTTCAGCCAATCCATGAACTTCTTTTCTCTTACCTTTTTTTCCGACTGCACCATAAAGTAGCAAAACAGGACCGTTATATCTTAAAAGATACAACAATCTGTGAATAAACACAGTACGAACAGAGCAACTTAAAGGTCCATTGGAACTACAGGGGGAGGGTATCTAAAAGATATTTAGATGCACTGTTACATCCAACTCTTTCAGCCTTCTCAAGCTTCAGGTTGACACCATCATGTCCGCTTTGTCAGTATACCTAACTTTGTCATCTTTTCACATGATCATGCTCAAGGCTTCTTACTGCTTACATCCTCCTAAACTTACTTCTAAAACCAAATTACATCCCCTTTTAAAGAAACGCTTGGACTTCTGCACTCCGTTTTTCTTCCCCCTGCTTTTCCAAGATGTCTGTTTGCCTACCTGGTCTTACATAGCGATACATTCTCCTTTTGAGTTTCCTGAGACCCAGGAAACATTTGTAATTCAGTGGCCATTTCCACATGAAACATTCTGTTCTGCTTAAACCAAACAAATACAAAACCGATCTTCTCTTAACTGCATGTTAGTCACTCCATTTCAGCTCCTTGATCTAAATCCCTAACGAAAACAATAACGTTGTCTTTCACAATTCCTTAACAGAGATAATTACTGTTAACTGTGAGTATAAGAATGCAATAGCAATACAGAGTATTACCACAGGATTGTTAGGAAAATCAAAAAAAAAAAAAAAAAAAAAAAATCCAGTAACATTTAGTGCTGCTAGTTAACATACTTAGGTACATAAGAAGTTGATGCTGAGCATAAAAGCAGGTACTTCTGGAAATTGTTGCAAAAAGTCTCTCCTACACACACACCAGTCTCTTCTTTTCCAGTATCATCTGCTACAGGGTATTGTATACCCCAAAATGAAGAGATACTGTCTTTGAAAGGCTTTCAAGGAGCAGCACAGAGGGTTTAGACACCTTCACTAATGAGTCACTTCAACCATAGAAAATAAAGAATTCCCTTTTCTGTCAAGAAATTTTCCTTTCAATCACAAAACTTGCTTTCCTCCTTTCATTGTTTTTACAGAATATTTACGGGAAGAAAGAAGATCGACAGTCTTGAAAAGGCTCAGCTGGTTTCTTCTACCAGTTTAGTTTAGTTTTTGCCATGGTAAAACTCAAGGTCATCGGCCAGTTTTGGATTCTCGACACTGTAGCGAGTACTTCTTCGGCCACTATGGAGTTATCTATCACAACAACGTATGTTTTTTATGTAAAGAAAACTCTGAACTTCAAGTTACTAGACTGTAGTCCATATCTAGTATTGATTTTGCAGACCATATAATGGATTAAAAGACACTCAAAATGCCTGTAAAGAAAGGAAAATTAAGATGTGCACATACAAAAGATTTAATTATAATTTCAAGGAGATACTGGTAATACAACATCGAAGTACACTGCATAAAAGATAACTAACACTCATATTGACAAGGTTTTAAGAATGCACCTAAAAGGCCAAGCTATAAAAGATTGTAGAGTAAAAGGGGAAGAAATATAGGTGGTAATAGTAGATCGTATTTTCTGTGCTAGAGTAACTTTGAATTGGACCCAATATTGAACCGAGAGTTCAACACAATGAAGGATCAGCTTATACATATGAAAGCAAGTAAAGGATTCTAGGCATTCTGAAACCTGTACAATTGAATTCTGGCAACAATAGAAAGAATTTTTATTCCGTGTATTTTAGAAGGAACTTTACTCATGTTTGTTACCAAATCAATCTTTTGTGTAACAAACTAAATGACAGAAAAACCCTATTCTTATATAATGGCATTTTAAGATCACTTAATGGATCTTAGTAGCATTTTTCCATCTCACACATCTAAGACATTTATCTATGCTAGCCGTATTTGAGAGAGACACGCTGATACAAAAGGAGAATTCTTTAGGAAGATTTAAAACTTGCTTACACACAACCTTGTTTACATATAGTCAAAGTATCATTATGATGACATATATATGCCTTGATTAAACAAGGCAAGTGTACCTTCTTTCAAGTCCACAGTCAAAAGCTAAAAAATAACCTTTAATACATACAGCAACAGAAGCATCAATATATTACACACTCAGCTACAATTCACAAGCACTCAGGATGAGTTTATCGTAACCTAAAAAAGCTTTTTCTTCTAGGACCTAATATACATTCTGTTCTTCCCAGAACCTATAAGATATAGCTGTAAACTTTTGTAAACTTACTGTCACCCTGAATGAAAAACCCACAAACACAGTCACCTCAAAATTATTCCAGAATTGCAGTAAAATATACGACAGTTCAATTAAGTGAGAAATTTTGTACTACCTGATCCTACTTCTGGGGCATGATTTCTTATTCTGTGCAGAGAATTACAAAGAACATACTGTCTTCCCTGCGTAGGCTTTGCGTAGGTTTCTCATATTTAAAAGCTTGCAATGATATTGGCTAATTGCTAGATTTCAGCCACCTTTCTAACCTCTCTCTTTCAGTGGGTGTGAAAGGGTTTACTTGTAATATATATTGCTACTGACAGAATTTCATCTTGTTCTCCTGGATTCTCAGCAATTCCCAAGTTAGAGGCTTCCCCAGAAAGCACGTCAAAGGATTCCCACCCACACACTGAATATCTAACCACCCTGACCCATTTTTCTCCTTATTAAAGCAGCACTACATACTTAAAAATAATAATAAACAGAGAAGCTAAATGAATGCAAGAATTGCAGTGGGAACTCTACCCTTTTCGTGTTTTATTTCTGACAAAATCACTACCAAGAAGCTAAAAGATGCATTTAAGCTACAAACATCAAATGCATTTTTCCTCAGTGTTCTCATTCAGTTACGTACTGCTCCAGCTGTCTTTTGACTAAGTACACGTGAGACTTCATTTATTATTCTGAATATAGAAAAAACCCTAATTTAGTCATACTTATCTCTTCCAACTATATCTTTGGGCATATTTATGCAGCTTGAGCTTTAATAATCTCACAACTCATTGACATAGGATATAGGATGATAACAGAAAAAAAAAATAAGCAACCAAGTAACAGTTGAAATTACAAGATTTTACTAAGATTATTAAAGTTGCTTAACCAGAATAAGCAATAGCCGTTAATATATTTATAACTAAAGATGTTAGGATAGACTACTAGAAATGACACTGCAAGATTTAAGATCTGACATAGCTGGCATGCTAAAAAAATTGAGCAGATTCATTTACATGGTTAAATAGGTACAACATTCTATTTTAAGCAGAAATAAAAGTGTAACAGAAAATTCAGTAAGTGTATGACTTTTGATTTTCCCATTGCATTCAAATTTCACAGGCATACTACGAATCTCTGATTTTACTACTTACAGTTGCATAACAGCATTTTCCCCCCTTTGTGCTATCATATCCAAAGGAAGTGAAGTACTTTGGTAAGTCAAATAACCTCTCCCAAAACAGTAAGTTAAATTGAAAGAGGTGAAAAAACAAGATCAGAAAAACAATGGAGAAGTTTATATTCCTTCAGTGTTGCAGTTCTTCAGTTTCATTTGTGTCTGTACTTACAAAAGGAACAGCCTACACTTCTCTCTGTCTGCAAATGCATGCTCCCTTTACCACCTTTATGATAGCACAACCATTTCTGTGGCTGCCTGGTGAGCCACAAGGGAATTATTTTAACTGACAGTTAACCTGACCAGATAAAAGTTTTCACCTGGATTGGTTCCCTGATCTTTTGGGGGGCAAAATGGATCTGAATTGATAAAACTATGATAAAAGGTTTATTTCTAACAGTACTAGAAATAGACAATAAAAAAATACTATATTAGCTCAACCATCTTTTAAAGGAGTAGCAAAAGAAAAAATTTATGAAAAATCTATCCTCTGTAGCACAAGTAATCTTTTATACTTCTTTATACAGACTGTTTGCAAACAGACCTTAAGTTCAACTGTTATTTATAAAATAAAATTCATATTTTCTTCTGCTCCCTTTTAATTTACAACTTAAAATGCAACTGATATCCTAAAGTAAGTAGATTACTAATAATCATTTATTCCACATAAGAACACTCATCGATCTTAAGATGACTAGCCTAATTTTCAACAGAAACTACTGTAAGACAGATATATTTCTTACCTTTTGGAAAAGGACCCACCAGTTCTTTCCACTGGTTTATAACAGAAGATGAGGGAAAACACCAAAACCAATACTGCTCTGTATCTTACAACACATACAAATAGCATGGAACCTTCTTTCAATGATTAAGACATTAACAACAGTTTAATACTAAGTCATTAAGAATCCACTTCTTTCTAATGACACCTTGAGTCAATAATGGTGGATAAAAATATATTTGGAATACTATTGAACAGATTTATATGAGTTTACAAACAAAACCACAAAGACTCCCTTTTTCATAATGCCACAGAAAGTTAAATCAACAGCAATACTACATTGATTAAAGCATAGCTCCTAACAAATATAAGTAAAGAAGAAACTGTATCAATTCAGAGCTAATTAACTGTTGGCAAAACAACATCTGATACTTGCAAAATCTCTTCATCTATCTGGAAAATAAACTTTGTTCACATCAAGGTTTGCATAGGATACTTCATGGATAAATATACTGATGAACAAAGGATTTTTCATCATTGTATTATGCTTGACAAATGTTTTCAAAAACTTTTAGATACCTGGACTACATATTTTTTTCTGTGACAGAAAATGAAAAAAAACAGTAGCCTTTACTACTCCAATAACATCTGCTGGAATGTGTTTGCAGGTTTAGTTCAAGAGAAAATGGACCTATCCTAACATATATCCTCCACGCTATGCTGTCAAAAAGAAAATTATCCTGTAATGGCAAAGTTGTATTTGAGACATGAATTCTACAAATTTATCTGTACGCACTGCATCTCACTTCAGCCCAAAAAGAATTGAAAATTTGAAGATGCATATTTAAGTGGTCTTACAAAGTAGGAAGATCAGAGAATTAGCTATACTTTCTTCTCACATGCTTGAATTTTTCCCACTGGGCCTCTGACAACAGCACATGAATAAAGGAACGCATAATTAAATCTTTTCTTTCAGAAAACATGAGGAATATCTTCTGCATTGCTTTAAGTACTGCTCTCTTAGAACCCATTCCCTTCCATTCCTGGGAGTATGTTTAACCTAGGTGTTTCTAATATGGAGAAAGCTGGAAGAGGCAGGTAAATATTGTCTTTTTTTCATGGAAAATCCTGTTCAAACTAAATACCTGAACTAAAGTTTTTAGCATGATAGTAGATGCTCTCTTCTTCCTTTCTTTAAAATCCTTAAGTATTATTTTTTCCATATTTGATTTTGTACCCATGTATTTTTACTTCTTGGTCAAATTTAAAAAACAGCTTTTGAAATGCACATACTCAACTCTACATACTGCATACTTATGCGTGATCCATTCTGATTGACTGTTTTTTGAATAAAAGAACAAGATCTTTGTATAACTAACAAAAAATTAAGAATTTGCATTTAGCAGCTTTTCATTGAATAAATTAAGCACTCTATTCAACGAGGAAACTGAAGAACAATCTTAACACAAGAAGAGGCTTAACTGATTAGTGGTTCCTGAAGCAAGTGGCACAAATGAAAATATTTAGTAAATAATACTGAATTACAATTAACTGTGTTTGCTTTTATAAAGAAAATTTTCAGAATGAGTCATATTTAGTTTACCTCATTATTTTAAAGTATATCATTCCAAACTTTCTTGTGAAATATTTCTTTGCTAACAAAATCATGACATACATGTTTTTGTGCAACTTTCATCAGAATAATCTCAAAGTAAAGAGCATGTGAATTGTTTAAAAAATATATAAATTTTAAATAGCAAATTGGCTACCTGAAACATACACAGTTAGCAGAGTATAGAACATATATTTAACTCCAAAAACCTCAGAAAAACTTGCATGCAATTATGTGAATAAATTGAACAGGATATCTTCTTTATGAGTTTTATACAGTACATAATGTCATTCTACAATAATAAGCCATTAAAAACTATATATCGAAACTATAAAAATAGGTTGAATTGGGTATATAATATCACAATATTAACCTCATCTCAAACATATTTAAAACAGCAGAAAACTACTCACGGGTAAGATTCTGAGAGTTGCTGAGCTATTTGGTAAGCCATGGGGTCCCTGTCTAGTGCGTAAACTGTAATGTCTCTGGCTTTCTGTAGAAGAGCTGTAGTATGACCTCCAGCTCCGAACGTCATATCAAGGAAACACTGTTGAATACAAAAGACAACACCATTACCTTATAATGGTGAAAATAGAAATAAGCTTACTGTTGAGTTGAACTTTCCTTAGTCAATCTCTCGTATGCTGGAGGAAGAAAAAACACTAAATTTAATTGTAGAAATATTTTCATATTTTGAGCAGAACTGCAATCGTGTCAGAGCAGTGCTTTTCTGGGGGTTGCAATCCTCTTAACCTACTTCACCTACCCTTCCAGTCCCTTCCAGTCCCAAAGCAACAAACATTTGCACAGCACCATATTCTTCCTGCTTCTTTACATTCTGAATTTAGAGGAAAGCTGGTTGTTTTACAACTTCAGATTTGCTCGTACTGAAAGATGTACGGCTGCAAGGAGTAATCAACACCATCTGATTTTTAAGCGTTTGTGTAAAAGGAAAGCTAATGGATTCGTGCATCAGGAAAAAAAAAACATCACAGAACAAAGTATGATGGCAGCACAAGCACAGATATCCTAACTGCGACTAATCTAACCAGCACAGAAAACGTAAGTTTTGAAGACACACTACCAATGATTTCAGATTCATTACACAAGGTTAAGGCTATGTACTGAGGTTACTAAGATATGCTGAAACCCATACTGTTGCATCTTCACTACCAGCATTACACGTGTTAACTAGATTCAGAATTGTACAGGAACATTTCCCTAAACCACCACCACATTTAAATTTCTGCATGTGACAACTTAAGTGCTTAAATTACACATTTTGATGAACAATGTACATTTCTATACTTCCGAAGAATATTTACTACCTGTGTGTATGTATCATGTTAAGGTTTTGGGTACAGTGACAAACTCAGATTGAAAGATTTTCAGTAGTAGCAGCCACATGTAGCCATCCTCTCCAAACTTCCTTTTCTCAACTGAAACTGAAAATGTATTCAAAGAACTTTGAACGCACTCAGACAAAAACATACGCAGGTATAGTATAAGCTCAAGTTAAGTAGAACCGGGCATTGCAATTCTGATAACGAGTCTCTTAGAATGCCGAGCTCCTGGAGATGAATGCAAATTTCCCATTTCCTTTATCAAAAACTTCACAAAAACTGCAACAACAAAATTTCAGTATCATGACTGAGGAGAGTGATGGGATCACAGAATTTTACAGAGAGATAAGGTGGCTTCAAGAGGCTGATTATGCCACACTCATGAAGGGGAACATCTAGGGTAAATCATTTGTGTGCAAAAAAGGAGATGGACTGACTGGCATGCAGTAGGTCCCAACAGAAAGGAAGAAAGCAGCAGAAGGGCGGTTGAGATAAGACACTAGAAGGAGGACACTTCCCTCCCTGCTTGCTCTACTGTTTCTGCATCCTGATTTCTGTATGCTAGAGAGGGTTTGGTAATCAGAGTACACTTGACTAACAGGCCGACCAGGTGGCTTTATTCCTGAGACTTGCCTAGGAAAGAGCTGTTTGGGACAGATAAACCACCCTGAACCAAGGCAGGTTGGACCTACAGGATGTTATAAGAGAAAGAAAGGTTTTGATATGTGTCCTCCCTAAAGGGAGAAATACAGGAAAACTACATGAAACTTAATGGACTTATTAGTCTTTTTTCAATCTGTAAAACTATACTTTTTTCTAGGAGCTGGTTTGTATTTCTGCTCTTTTGGGCGGAAATTCTAGCACTTAAGCTTTGTTGTACTGAAACAACTAGCCCTTCATTCAGCAATTCAGAGGTTGTATGAGTACACTTCTACTTAAGAAATACTTCCTTTTCAAATTACTACTAAGAGAATAACTATTATTCTACTCTCTATAGAAAATATACTGAGGCTTAGAAAAAAACCAAACAGAATTCTGTTGTTTTACAACAGTATATTTTAACACAAGTAGAACTGATATTGAACAGTATCTTCAGAAACAGTAGTTTCTGCATCTCTAAATTCCCTTAACTCTATCCTCTCACTTTATTTGTCCAAAAAAATGATGATATTAATAGGCAGACTCCATGCAAACTAAACTAGAAAAATAGAGTCCTCATATCCTTTAATATGAATATCTGATTTTTTTTTCCCTGCTCAAATTTTCGGATGATAAAACAGTTTTTGAAAACTACTTATCAAGTACAGTCAAATTATAATACCTAAAAACTTCATGTACACAAAATTTATTTTCATATATCATACACATGAAAGCTAAGCACCATTTAATGGCAGTTTTATTACTTTTATAACTAGCAATTATTTCAGATTCTGCTAGTAAGATATACATGTACGTAGATGCACTTCGAGCCTATGCAAGCCCAGAGACTTTAAAAGTTATCAAATCCTCTTAGGAAAAGTCTGCTGCACTTAGCACATTACACCATAACTTCTTTCACACTCTTTTTTTTTTTTTTTTTTTAAACAGTTTCAGACTAAACAGACTAAACATATTGTAATTTAACTGTTGAAATAAGAAAGTATCAACCACTAAGTCCCTTTGAATAAAAGCAGAAATTCAAAGACAATTAAGACCAGAGTCAGATCAATCCAAACATTTTTCTGGAAACAGTTTTTTAGGAACCATGAAGACTTTTTAAAGGACATTCCACAATAATAAAAAAAGTATTTAAGATACTAACAATCCAACACTACTGTGGCTACAAGTCGGTGAAAATTACAAACCTTTATGTAGATCTTCAGGTTGATATGACATTCTATTTAGTTTATTTATATATACACTATCAGACTTCCTCAGCCTATGCTTGAGTTGCAGAATTTTCCTATGATATTTTACAAACTTCCTGTGGGGAAAAAGTATTTGGCTCATCTTCCAATATCAAATTGCATCATTCATATGAGGAACTCACATCGAATATCAGTTTTCTGTAAACAACATGTAACACAAAGTTATGCTACTCACTAAATCATTAGATCCTTGAAAGTACTGTCGTAAGAATTGCAAAATCCATCTTTAAATGCTGCTACATTAAGATTAGGAATACAAGAAGAATCAGGTAAAGTACTAAAAACAACAAAAAAACCCCATATACTCACAAAAGCATCAGAATTTCAAAGTCAAAGTCTGTAACATAAGCAGCACATGCAAGCTCCAGTAACTTCAGCTGAAGGGTATGAAAATCAACGCAGTTTTTGAAAACCTCTGGGAGAAGGAAGAGGAATCTATAGCTTGTATTAAATGAAGCTATTATTTCCAACTGTAACAAAAGCGGTGTACAAAAATACTAATGAAGAATAAAGACATACAAAAAGTGATGGAAAGAGCTGCGATAAGAAGAAATGTTAAAAGGAAGACTTTAGTGCAATACTTTATCAATGCATGCAACTAAGCTTAAAAAAATCAGATGTAATGTGGACAAAAAAAAATCATATTTACGCTATAGCTTAAAACTTCTGAATTTAAAATGTTATTTCTCTATCACTACTTACTATGCAGCCCTGGAAATTTTCTTTGTGAGAGACAAAACAGAGTCGTGATTCAAATTTAATTTGTCCTTCTTAAATGTCCAAACCAGTTAAGAAAAAATATGGATATTTGATTCAGTTTCTCAAAATTAAGAATTAATGACTAGAATTGAATATCTATTCAAACATTTACTATTCATATTTTACAGGCTTGTGATTAAGAAAGTTCTGGGTTCCTGTAGAAACTCTCAACTCAAAAAAAACAGTACACTTCCCTTCCATGGGCATCTAAAGAAGTCACAAGAAACTTCATGAGGAAGTCCAGGAAACCCCCGGGCAGAGTTCCGTAGAGCAGAATCTGAAGCTGATTTTTGCCTCCTCATCTGGGACTCTCAAGAGTCAAGAAGCTCAATTGCTCTGCCACGGTACTGAGCAAGGCTAAACTGGTGTGCCTTTGTATTGTTCAGTTTTCGCTTCTCTTTACATACAGATAAGTGCAGCACCAATGTGGGACAAAGGTTTCTTTCTTGGGCAAATATAGGCTATGCATAAATTACCAAGCATGTGTTTAGAGCAAAATAGCTGGAGTTGAGGACTAGACTGTTACTTGTACTATCCTTGAACAAATCCAATACTAGCTATTGAATAGGATACTGGACTAATTAGCAAAATTTTTATTACCTTTCAAGTGGAAATTATTAGTATAAGCATATAATCATTAACTGTGCAATTAGCTTAGGAAATTCTAAAATTAATACAAATTGCAGAAAATATATGAATCCTCTTAAATTGCTCTTATAATTTCCAAGAGATATGCAGCATTTTTTGACTTCCACTCAAGTTATCTCCATTTAATCCTTACCAGAAGTAATGTGTATAGGCAATAAACAGCCCTTCAACTTTTATTTTCTGTTTCTTTAGAAAAATTCCTTTGAAAGAACATGAAAGAACAATAAGAAAATAAAGTAGGATTAACCCACTCATGAAGAAAGTTCACAACAGTCTCAAGCATCATGTAGGGTTGCACTATTTTGCAGTGACTTGAAACTATCAAGATCAAGCTAAATTGCACCAGAATACCTCATAGAAAACATCTATTTAATCAATACAAATAACATTTACTGTTTTCTTTTAAAAATAAAACCAGTATAAAGAAATGCTAGAAACCTAACACTGAAATCTTAATAAGCTCAACACTGCCTTTCCTGAAACTGACTTACAGTATCAGCAGAAGACAGTCAAGGAAGGCATAGGAAGTGTTAGAAGTAACAAGCTATTTGTCTTCTATTTAAACCAAAGGAAAATTAGTACAGCAATTTTATTCCACTTAAGCTCACTAGCAATGTAAAATTCCAGAAAATATTGTTTCTTCTCTGATGGGTTTATCTGTCTATTTCTTGAGGATCTGCTCTTCTTCCAAACAACTACTACTTCCTCAGTGAGTTCTGGAACATATTACAGAGATATGATCCTCTGCATCTTTTCTCTCATTAACACTTCCTAATTATGGAGGAGGTTCCTCATTTCATCAAGTCTGAAGAGGTGAAAGTGTGAAAAGTTGAATGGGGGACCTTTTTAAGCAGTATTTAATGTTGCATTTTTTTTTAATCCTCAAATGAAACTTTGAGGACCTTGTGATTCAATCAAGAATACTTGTATTCATTAGTTTGCTTTCTCACCTTTCCACTTCTGCTTCCACTTCCTCACCTTTCCACTTCTGCTTCCAGTAATCTTACATTTGTTAAACTAAGTTTGATAAGCCTTTTAGACATGCTGAGTATTGATGAACAATATAGAAGGTCTTTTACAGAAGCAGAAAATTAAAACTAGCAATGCAGAGAGATAAAAAGAAAAAAAAAATAAAGAACATTGTACCATCATATAGACAACCTCTGCTTTATTGTCAGTACATCTAAAAGCTCTAGTTAAGAATTCATGCATGCATTCACAGCAAACATGCTTGCTCACAAAACTTTATTGCCCTTTCTGCAAAAACCTTTAAGCAACAGCAGACAACTATAACACGATCTTTAATTGGTAACACTATATAATGGAATAGGCTACAGCATTCTTGGCATTCTAGCAAACCTAGTGAATGTTAACTAAATTATGTACATTTTGGTATAACTTTTTACAGTAAATAAAGACCTTTCATGGATAATCTTTGAACAGTGCATATGTATATGCCTAAACTAGCAAGTAAGAACTCGTACAGAAGCTTCATAATCTGGCTATTCCACTCAAAGGCAAAATTTTACAACTAGAATCTAAAAAACTCACCACCTTAAATTATCAAATAAGTAATTTTATTATTACTACAACTATCTGGAGCACTAAAGTAATTTAAAATTAATTACCATGCTATAGTGATTTGTAATATACTTTTCTTTTATATCCCATTCATCTTTCATGTCTGAAATAGAAGATGCTTCATTTGTTCTTTCACTTTATTTCTTGCCTAGTAGTTTCTAATCAAATAGAATTAAATGACATTTTATCCTCATGGTCCTATAAATACTGGAAAAGATTATTACATGAGTACTTCCTACAGTGACTCAGTTCCATTGTTAAGCTACAATAGCTCCACTAGGCTTCCCCTTGGGAATTTTATAATCAGTTTATGACTGTACATTTTAGAAATCATTTGGCTCTTTCACGACATACAGACAACTACAAGCAAACACTTTACAGATCTCATTTTACAGCTAGCTCCAAGATAGTTATACAGATAAAAATACTTTTGGTTTTTCTACACAAGACTTCACTTACAAGGTACCTCCTAATGAATACCTTTTAAGCACTTTATCTTACTATGAGAAAAGTCAACTGTAATTCCCCTTACCACTACAGACTGTATCTAAGAAAAATTTATTCCTCTATACCTGATAGCTTTTGCAATCATTTTCTTTTACTATGCAGCAAAAGGTGATGAGTATAAAATCGAAATTGGTATAAAACTGAAACTCTAAAACTCAACATTCATGCACTAAAACTACATGAGTCTTGCTTTAAAAATATGTAAGGTTTTCTCACTAGTTCCAGTCATTTCTAGTCTCTGCTTTGTTTTTTAAAGCCAAGAACTTTTCTCATATTCTAAAACAATCACCTGTTCCTTTACATTTACATCTTTTACTTTTCTAGTATTTTTTCCTTTATTTTTCTGATCTCGAAGAAGGCCTAGCTTTGGCAAACTAGAAAATATTCAAGCTGGATCCTGAGTTACATAAAGTATTAAGCCAAATCAGGCTTCTATCCTGAGTAGTTCTTCATGGGTAATCTCTCTCTTTTCCATTACTGACTATATGACAGGTTTCTGATGGTCACCCTTTCACCTAGACACACTCGGTCTTCCTTTGTTCATGCCTATACACCAAAGCATCATTAGCATAATATAATCGATTAGCACACATGAAGCCTTCTCCACTGCTGTTTCCACCAGCTAACAAGAATCTCTTCCAAAAACTGAAAGCCTGTTATTCTAAAAACAATCTTGTCCTGCATATAATTCATTTTTCTTTTCTTCAGCCCAGTTCCTCCATTTTTTTTTTCCCTAAAAAAGAAATCTCTGTGCATTGCTGGTAAGGACTGTCTTCTGTACCATTAACCAGTGTTATTACGTGAACCTCTTAAAGCCAAGTTCACTAAAACATCAATCTCAAACCAATCTTCCCAGTGAGATGGAGTTACTTCCTCTAGCCTATTTTGCACCTTCCCTGAGGACTGACACACCTACCAAAGGGACAATCGTACATTTATTCCTGAACTCTTGTAGCATATTGTTGGCATTTTTCTCTTGTTCTCTGAAGGACTCTTTGTTAAGTGGTAGTCAAATGTAACAGGATAATTTATTGAGGAGAATCTTTCAGGTTGTTAGAGTATCCTCCTCACAAATTAACCACTCATAAGACCTATCAAGCATAGTGCAGGCATATCACTTGTGAAATTAAAATAACCTAAATTGAAATACATGGTGTAGAGAACAGGAAAAGGTCATGTTGTAGAATGTAATTCTGAAAGAGGAATACTATCTACTCTAGATAAATTTCAAAAAATTGAGTCTAGCATTCATATTTTAACATAAATTAAAAATTATGGAATCTATAGGATTAATATCCCACTCTTGAGAAAAGACATATTTGGAGGGTTAAAGAGAGGTTACTACATTTATTGATTACAAGTGCTAACCTGCAAAAATTAGTAACAAACAAGTAAAATAACAGGATGTAAAAGTTTGTTCAGTTTTCTTAAAATAAAAAAAAAAATCAAATCCTGTAACTAAACAAAATATTCATTGCATATCAGCTAAAAAGTAAGAGCAGAACATGCCCTTAAGAACTACGCATGTACTTCACAGGCTACAACCTGTTTAAAGTAGAGACTAGTACTCAGTGAAGCTATGTTTTTTTTTTTTTTCTTTCTTTTTTTTTTTTTTTTTTTTTAAATCAACAGTAAGTTCTAGTTATAGGGCTCCATCAACAAAAGCAAGGAAGAAAGGTGGTAATGAAGAAAGCTAAAACATCAGTCAAATAGAATGGGAGACCGGCCTTGGAAAGTCATCCTGATACTGCATGCACTACAACATACAATCTCAACAAATACAGAGCTCTTACATTGTCATTTGCAATATACATATATCACACCGCAAGTTCTCTTCAGTCTTCGCTGCAAGCTTTGAAAGCGATACCGCACCTAGCACTTCAACTTTGGGAATGTAGTTCTGAGTTCTTATCTGTGGAAATCAAAGAGAAAGACTCTGTACACTTCTTGCTTATGAATGTGCTCATAGGGACTTTATGCAAACATTGATTTAAGTACATAAAATTATCTTTGGTAGTTGTAGTTTTATAAACAGGGATGACCAGCTTGCATAAGTTTTCTTTTAATATAGTACCTTCAGGTGCGTACTTTATATAAGGAAATAATAGCTGGTAATACTAACGAAGGAAAGAATGCTGGTCACTATGCTTGCATAACATTCATTTTGACAGCAAACTTCATTCTTTCCACTATTTACAGGCTTGAAGCAGACCTTCCCCCCCCCCCCCCCCCACAAGATTTATTAGAAACCAATTTAGCAGGGAAAAAGAAAAGAATGATTATGCAGTATCAAAGCTACCTTGCCCAACTACTCTGCCTGTCAGCATTAAAGAAAATGCCTGGTATCTACTGCCTGAAGAAAGAAAAATGAAATGCAGACAGACTCTTTCATACAATTGAGATATCAACTATCAAAATACCACTAATTTAATTCGGCATATTGTTATACTAGATATTCTAACAAAAAAATCACCAGGAGAAATGGTAATCTTGTTAGAGCAATGGCATATTTGTATGGTATTGAGACCACTGTTTACTAGTACCTTCTAAACCAATCAAGACTAGGTTATGATGTTTCTCTTTGCTTTTACCAATCTTTCTTAGTGGGATGACAAGCCAGCAATCTGAAAGGAATTATAGCATTTTCTTGTAAATAGGAAGTCCCACTACTATTACACTTGTATTTTGAACTGAGATGTTTATTAAGATTAACAATAAATATTTTTTATTGCATTGCCAGGCACCACTGGTAACTGTACTGTAAACACCACCACACGCCCAGAAATAAAGAAGTTTTACCATAAAAAGTTGTATCACTAACAAAATAATCAATATATTGCAAGACATTTTCTTCCTCTTCATTCTACTGCTATTACTATGATGAGTCATTCTCTCCAAACTCTAACACTTGTTGTTGTCTGAATTTCCTCGTTATTCACAACAGAAATTCTTCATTGTCACAACACTTGCTTTCCACTCGACTTTATTTTTCAAATATCAACTCTAAGTGCATTAAAGCATAAATATATTTGACCTCTTGTTCAAACATCCTGAGTTTGCCATAGCTTCCAATTTTAATACATTGTTCATGTACAAGAACTATGTCATATACATGAAAGGAGAATGACTTTCCGAGGCTGGTCTCCCATTCTATTTGACTTTCTTCATTACCACCTTTCTTCCTTGCTTTTGTTGTTTGAGCCCTGTAACTAGAACTTGCAGTTGATTTAAAAAAATAAATATGTAGCTTCACTGAGTGCTAGTCTCTACTTTAAACAGGTTGTAGCCTGTGAAGTACATGTGCAGTTCTTAGGGGCATGTTCTGCTCTTAGTTTTTAGCTGATGTGAAATGAGTATTTTGTTTAATTACAGGATTTGAATTTTTTGTTTTAAGAAAACTGAACAAAAAAGTGGGGTAGGGGAGTGACAAAGGAATCTCCTTCTCTAGCAGTGATTTTTTTTCAAGGAATTGCTACTCTGCTAAGTATACTTTTATTACCACCATATTTTTCACAGCTAATCATAGATGTATTTAAAAAAAATAACTGCTTCGTAATATAAAATATAAACTATTGTTTGGGCATATATTTTTCAAAGGACCACAGCAGAAGGAGGAAGGTTTTCTCAGTTCTGTGGTCTTTTTCTTCCTTTCCCCAAGGCTTATATCCACTAGCTCAAAATTGAGAATTATTGCTTATGGCTGGCCTTTGTTAATACCAACCTCCCTGAACCTACAGTTTCAATAAATAAAACAGAAAAATAATCAGAAATACAAACCTAAAAATGATGCTAAAAGGAAGAAAAATACATCCCTTCAAAGCAGGGATTCTGTTGATCCACTAAATGATACAGAACTTAATCATACTGCAGAAGAGGATGGTGCAAGCCCAGAAAAAAGCCCCTTCAAATCTTATTTCAGCCAACAGGCTGGACTGAGAACATGCAAGATCCTGAATAGGCTTCTGTCAGGACCTGGTAGCAAATGTCACTTTTAGAAGAAGGTTTTCTCAAAGACAATGACAGCTCACACCGCATCCATATTCTATCTATACAGAACAGTTAACAGAAATGTTAATATTGATAAGCTTGGAGAATGAATGGAAACCTCTGGGCATGAAAAAAGTTCTCTTGACTGTCTCAGATTGTATTAATAAGAATATTGCATAGCTAATGATTAGTACTTTCTGTTGCAGATTTAAGTAATAATTGTTGAGAACATATAATTATGGTTCATCTGATTCCAAATCATTTTCTGAATTTCACTAAAGTATCAATTAAAACTTCAATGTATGAGAAAAATATTTTTTATTTCAAAATACATCTGGTCAACATTATAGAAGAAAGGAAAAAAGTGCTTTTGCTTTCAAATCTATTATACTTACTGGAATTAAGTTGCAGACACTGAATTTAGGCCTTTTTACCAGGTATTCAGACATTCTTTGTGATGTAATGCAGAATATCATTGTGAATGAGTTTTTTTTTCTTTATTCCTACTTAAAGCATACTTCATCAAAATTATATATGAGATTACTATGCCCCTTTGAAAAACAGCAATTTATGGACATATTCAAGTGCCTTGAAGAGAACTGACCAAGTAAACTAGGAAAAAAAGTCTTCACAAAATATATAAAATCTATCCTAAGAGAAATAAACTTTTGAAGTTGCAACATGCAGCAGTGTACTACATAGTAATTTCAGGGACAGAATAATGAATAGCTTTCTATTAAAAAAAAAATCATTTTTAGCTACAGTATATATATGTTATTTATATATATGTGTGTATATATATACACACAGCAAAACCTACGCAGTTCAATCATTTTACAACAGACACAGTAATGATAAAATAAACCTTTTAAGTCCATTAAGAATAATTATATTTGTCCAAATTATTTTAAAACCATATCCAAAAACTGAAGTTAACTTTACTGTCCTGAAGAGTAAGTTAAACCATGTGTACATATATACATATAAACACACACAGAAATACCTGTATGTGTATTTATACATGTATGTATATAAAAGAATGCTTTTTTTATACATATATATAAACACACATGTATGTTTAATTTCTGTACATACATGCACACACACACACGACAGGTCATGACCAAGTATAATGGAAAGGTAAAATGAAATTTAGGAAGTAACACTTTTTTGAACAACTCAGTCCAGAAACTGAAAATAAAGTCCAGTAAGCTAAATCTTCTATAATTTAAAAGGTGTTATAAAAGTGTAATTTTGCAAGAGAAAAAACAGAAGTACTCTCAAATCTCTTTAAATAGAATTTATTTTAGGTATTGTGTTTTTCATTACAAGTCTGAACAAATTTAACGGTCAAGAAGTGCAACAAAAAAATAACATTTTCCTTAGTTCAAAGATCTGCAAATATTACCATTTTGAAAAGATTTATATAATAAAATAAATTTTTAAACTTAAATTAATATGTGCAAACAACAAAAAAAGCTATTATTTGCATTACCATTGCACACTTGTGCACAAGTCACTTACACCAGGCTCAGTTACGCAGAACAATCCAAAACGTTGGTGTTGACTTTGAAACATCTTATTATGCTAACAAACAATCCATTTGAGATAGGCTAATGGAAGTAGGATCACTTTTCGTCTGAAAGACATAGGGAGTCCTCTTCCTGTCAACTGAAGTTCACGTCTAGACTCAATTTACAACTTTGTTCAGAGCAATATGCTTAAAAAATATAGCGTGTATAAATCTCACAGATACTTTTCTATCGTTAGATAATAATGGTTGCCTTGCAACGCACATAAATAATAATTAATAGTCTTTGTTAAATATGTTAATAGATACTCAATTTGGTTTTAGTATGCTAGAGTAGTTTTTAAAAAATGCATAATTATAACATGGTATTCTCCAGAAAAAAAAGTTGTCTTGAAAAATAGAATATTTTTTAGTATTCCTATTTGGCTGAAGCATAAAGATGAGATTATCAATTGCTGACAGGCTACCAAGTGAACTACATTATGAATGAAAGAAGTCGTTGAACAGAGTAACTCTTAGCTTCAAAAGATTCTAGCCTTCTTAAAGATTTCTCCTAGTAGTATTATTTCCTATAATATTGCCAACTGACCATTATTTTAAACAAAGGATATTTTAAAAAATAGGTATTTTCAAATACATTTCAAATATGCACTATTCTTCCATAAGCAGCAGCATAATCTACCATCTTTATGTTAACACCCTTCATGTAACAAACTCATTTATGTTTTGCTGAGAAACAGCTAGGAAAGTTCTCTCTCCCAGACCAGTAATGTATTTAAATTCCACTATTCATAACTAATATGTGAACTTACTAAAAAGAAATGTCTGAAACTCAGTATCTAAGAGTTAATGTTTTAAGTGATATAGGCAGAAATCCAAAATAACATGGCATTTGTGAGCCAGCTTATGTAAAGATTAGTCCCAGAGTAAATGAAGCACTGTTTTCCATAAAGTTCCATTTCATAAGGGAAAAAAGAATCATGATATTCTATATGCCCCCACAACCACATCCACAAAATAAAGATCTCAGGTCTTCTATCATGAATACAGACAAACACCTTGAAAAACGTTATCATGAAATAGTCTCCACCATAATGCCTATTCAGAAAAGATGACATGGTTGTTATGCTACCTTGATCTTTCCATTTCCTAATTCCTGTTTCAATTGTGTAAACTTGAACTTCTTTAGAGTTATTTTGTTTTTTTAAAAAACATACGGACATGCACACCCCCATGAGGGAACTGGCCATAGGATTACCAGAATTAATTCTGTTCTCCAGGAACAGAGTCAGCTCAGCTGACTTACAAATGAATGGCATATTCCGCACACTAGAGCTATTTTCTTTACTTTTTTTAATAAAAGAAATTTGTCAAGCAAATTTGTACTATGCATGTTTCTTACTCAACAGGCACCTTGTAAAAAGCATTGAGCTTCGGCTCTGCTAAATACATTATTTGTCCTTTGTCTCAAACATAGGAGTGCTGAGAAATTGTAGGTAGTCATGTCTGTAGACTATTTGCTTCCTGCTCAGGATATGAACAATTCGGCACTACACTGGAATGGGATACAGCACATAGAACCAGTTGTCAAGGGAAGCATGTAATTTAGATGCTTTTCTGTTTTTAACAGGTTGTGTAGACAAGTAGAATAGATGAGAAGTTTTTAAGGGTTGTGTACACTCTGCACATTTTGCAGACAAATAAAAACTTACTTAGATGAATTTAGAAATGATTTACGAATCAAAGTAGACATTAAGTAGTAGTATTTTGATTCCTCCCAAGGAGTTAGGATTTCTTAAAGCTCCAGTCATGCAGTTTAAATAACACAAATTCTATTTTGGCATTTTCATCTGCTGCTCTGGCATTTGATTGTACATGAAGGATAATGACCACACAAAACATGTTTTGTTCAGAAAGTATTGCCTGCAGCTTCTGCTTGTAGGCAAAGAAAGATTAAGAACTATGGAATTCTCTCTTGGAACACTTCAACAAAACTTCACTAGCACTAAATATTATATTTAAAAGAAGTTACAAGTGTAACAAGTATGTCCAACAGTAATGATTCTAACACAATAGGAAATGGCATCTGAAGCCAGGCCAGGTTTTGGTCTGAGAAAATCATTAAGATTAAAAATTATTTGAAAAAAAGTTTCTCCACGCTACTACTGATCATTTTGAAAGAAGGAATTTAAGAAAAAATATTACAATTTAGATTACACTTCACCATTCATCTTTAAGATCTTTAAGGCAATTCACATTCCCAGACTTACACAACAGATACTCTAACCTGTATAAACGGTGTAAATCTTGCTGTAAATTGTGCAGTGCTTGAGAGCTTGACAGCATGTTGCACCAAACACTTCTTGATTGAATTTTGGTGGGATAAAGCAGCTGTGCAGCCTGACACATACATATATTCTTTCCACATAAATTTACAATGGCTCTCTTGCTCCTAACACACTTAGTCAATAAACAACCTTCACTTGTTAATGACGTTTGGAGTCTGAGCAATTGTTCAACAGAATTATTTCTTTATCATGTCAGCTTATGTTAACCTATCAAGTAGAATTTTCTGCATTTTGAAGTGACAGCATGCAGATCATGTAATGCTTCCCTAACAGAGACATACTGAATACTGAGCTGACAGTGCCTACTTCAGATACTGTAGAAGGCAGACTAATGTCAGAGAAAAGATGTTCTACTTGGAAGTACAGACCACTGCAGTTAATATGGTCAAGGAATTGTCTTTAGTGAAATATGGTGCAGCAGAATGAAATACCTTGAATCTAGAGGATGGAGAGAGGACCAAGGTATTCTGATGTCTCTAGACCTTGACTGATGCCCTGCATCTTTGTACTGGATGCTAACCATGTCTGCTAATATGGTGACTTATTAAAAGTTGTGGCGTGTCATATTAGTCAACTATTTTTGAATACAATTGTCTTGCGTTGAAAAACCAGTCCTTGCTCTAGCCCTCTTAAGACGAACTAGTATCCAAACAAATAACATAAACAGATACAGAAGTACAGAATAGGAGTTAAAATACCACCAGAAGTCAGATTCTGTCAGTTAGATGATCACCCCTGTTTATAACACTTCTTAGAGAAGCAATCATGCTACCTCAAACATAAATCATATATATTTGCCAAAAGGATCAGTAAAATTTATCCTTACAAATCACAACTGCATTAATTGCAGCAAGTTTTTGTATCCCCATGTCCTATAATTTGCAATACAAAGCTGATCCTATCTACTTTTAAAAACAATTTTTGCAAATCATTTGATCCCTCCATATCTCAGTTTCCTACCCACAAATTTTACAGTACCTTCAGCAAAAACAATCTCTGCCTGAAGAAGGAAAAACGTTAAGTGTAAAGTGGTGGGAGAAAACATACTACTATTGAGAATGCTAGCCATGTTACTGACCTTTTCATGAAATGAGTACATATTTTCATATCATAGCAGAATCAAGCCATGCATTTATGAAATAGTAAAAATATTCTGAAATAACTGTGGTATTTTTGATTTTACATTAAATTATAAAAAAATTTAGTGACAATTGTTTTATTTTTTGTAATTTTGTAAAATGTTCACAGCAATTGTCTTCTATATTGCCTAAAATCTTCATGTTTATAAACAGAGTGATTGTTTTATTGTAGCTAAACATAATGACTCTAAAGCAAGCAACACAAACATAGTACACTTTTCGGTAATTAGAAATGCATTGTTACTAAACTTCGCAGAGCGGAGAAGATTTAATGACCTTGAATACCTTGTAACTTGAGATCTTCATACTCTCATCTACTATGCAGATACAATACACTAATACATAATTAAAGAACAGGCAGTTACTGATTTATATTTATGTGAGATCAGCTTTACAAAAGGAACATGTTTCAGACTCATGGGCAATTAAAACCAGATTAATTTCCTACTACAAATATGTGTTCAAATTCCTAGTGAGAATAGTACAAATTATCATTTACTGTAATACTCCTTATCACATTCATATAGTAATCAAAATACAATACTGACCCTGAAAAAATCCTGTCATTTAAAATGGGGAACAATAATGAGGATAAAAACCTTGTATAACTTTTTTTTTTTTTTTTTCATATAATTCACTGATTACAGAAGGGACTAACTCTGGTGTTTAGAGTATAAAATTAAACACCAGGAACTTCCAACCTCTTGCTGCAACTTTGCAGCTGGTTCGATAGTAGTATAAAAGGTCTTAATCAGCAACATGTAATTATAGTAATAAAACGTGTTTGAAGTGTTTGAAGTGTTGACATTAGTCACTGAAAACAAGCATGTGACTGCAGTCTGTATTCTGAACAGCTGTCCTTTTAGCTCTTTTCTAAGGCAAACAGCATTCATCATCATCTTACTTAGGTATTTTAATACAATACACAATGCTGGAAATGCATTGAATATAGTGGCTTGACTTTAGATTATGCAAATTTGCTCTGGATTTTTATCTGTTAATTACAAAAGGAAAAAACAGCACATTAAGAATACCATAAATTATATTCTACATGGAAGTTATTAACCTAATTGTGTTTTAACATGACATTATTGATACCATAATAAGTCTTCATCAAAAGCTAGCAAGAAGAGAAGGCAGCATGCCAAGATCTCCTGGTGCTGACAGCACTCTTTGTTTATGATGTAAATATTACCTGTAGCATCATGTTACAAAATGAAGGGTTGCTTTGACTCACTTCTATTATTGGCCACAATAATAATAACTGTCCACCACAAGAAGTGGACAGTAACTATGTCCAAATTAATTACGTAAATTAGATGTATGCAATAGTTGCCTCAAGCATATTTAACACAGTATTAGTTTAAAACATAATAGAGAGAAGCAACGCTACCTAATATACTCCAGTCTAAATTTTTGTTCTAAAAAATACATAAAAACGCACAGGAAATGAGACAGCTTTAATCACTAAAAGCTACAGAAAAGTTTCCTGCTTTTCTGTGTCTATTATTTATTGCCTGAAAATTAACTACTTCTATTCAATTTTGCTATAAATGTGTCAGTGCGACATGATTATTTATTACAGAAGCCAAAGATGTTACCATTATCAAAAAACTTTTTTCTTTTATGAATGGTACACAAACACACACAATACGGTTCTTTTCAAAAGGACTCAATTAATTTAAGACACGATTAAACAAGTGAATGTGACAAAATAGGAAAGACTGTACAGATAAAAGTAGCAATTTTACGTAACCACACAGATTAGTAGTCATTCCCCTCAGAGCAAAGCAATTAAACACATTTATCTTTAGACTTAGTTTCATTCACCTTCAAAGGACTCCTCAAAGGTTTAATGTTGGGGTTAATGTTTAGAGCACTTAGCCGTCTCAGAATCACTATGCATAATTAAACGGTTCTACTAGTTTGACAGGTGTTAGTTTTGTCTGGTATTTCCAAAATTTGTACAGATTAAAAAACTTAAAAAGCAATTATCAGTTTGAATGCTCTCTTCTGCAATTTCCCTTAAATTTACCCCAACAATAGTTTCTTTTATTCCTTCTTCATAGCACATGACAAGGTAAAGCCAACTTTGGGAACACTGAACAAATAAGGAGAGCATGCCAAATGGAAGGATTCGTTCCTTCATAAAGAAGATCCTTTACTCTTTTCTTCACACAGAAAAGTACCAAGCTTGTATAATACTCTGGATCTGAAACTGAACATGATACCCTAGAAAGATGGGGTCAGTTCCAACATCATGTACCCCACAGGTCATGATAGGGAAGAAGGAGGAACCTGTAGCAACCTTAACTGTAAGTAAGAGTTTTCCAGCAGCACTCAAATTCATAGCTCAGCATCCAGGCAGTGAATATAGTAGCAACAGGTGAAGATATAACACCAGTTACTGAAAGAAATGAATGATTTCTGGTTATTTTCTCCAATATACAGTTATTTCAATTTTATTTAGACGAAACTTCAGCCAGTTTGCTCGATATGGCCCGGTCTGAGCCAGACATTCAATTGTTCAAACAAAATACAGAAATAAAAAGAAAACTAAATATAATAAAACAGGCATTTTTTCCCAGTAGTCCTCCTAAGGAAATTTTACATAATTCCAAACACTATTAAGCTTATTTTAAACTAAAATAAAATTTTTGAACATGCACTACATGCAGCAGCATACCATCCTCATCCAGGTTGATACTCCCGGTTACCATGCCTATACAAGTAAGAAGATATTAAAAAAAGTGTGTGCAAAAGACACCATGGGCTAGGTCATGTGTTGTATTTTTTCCCAAAGAACGGAATGATTCAAGAATGGTGAGATCTACTCTCAACACTGAAAGTATGCCAGCACCTTAAAAATCAGTATTTGAAAGAGTTAAATACCATCAAAGCTTGGCCTTGATTACTACTTTTCTGTCCAAGGCCAGGATAAATCATTCACCATTTTTCACTTCCTACATTAGCAGCAAGTTACAGGTTGACAAAGTACCAAAGTTACAAGGAAAAGCAAAGCACAACATGGAATTGCTAAGAGAGTAGTACCAGACAAAAAACAAACAAATCAAATACATGACAAAGGGAACTGCTGTCAGCAATACTGATGAAGGCTACAGCAGGTCACAAAAATAGGTAAATATAAACGTACAACTGTAAAGGCAACTTAGGACTTTTAACAGTTTCATTGATTGAAAAAATAATGTCCAACTGCTACTACCTTAGTTATGTGAGTTCTTTAAAAGCAATGCAAAAAAGGAAAGACTTGGTTTTGTCACTACAGCGCAGTCACAACTGTCAATTTACATACGAAATATGACTTTTCACCACGATAACTTACATGTTCACGTTTCATAACAGCAGCAAAGTGTTGAATATCATTAATAAAATTAAGCAGAAAAAATTCCACCACTGAAAGATATTTATCAAGTATTTGAACAGCAACATTATTTTTTCAGCACTAACGTTTGTTCTAGATTAACCACAGCCACCAAAAATCCAACAAATCTCACTAATAAGTTTTAAAGTTTGCTTCCAAGAGCAAGAAGGACATGGTCCACAGAGCCACACAGGCCATTAGTCATGTGATAACAGTGTCTTGCACAACTTTTAAAATTTGCTTAAAATAATTGCTAGGATAATTTTAATAAATTACACCTTGCATTCCATTCCTTTGCTTTTGATATTTATCTAATTTAATATACTATTTGAATAGACAAAACCTAAAACAAATAACCTAACTTGCTGAGAAAAAAAAAAAGAAAAAAGATATTCTTAAACCAGTTAGGAAAGCTTTTTACAAGACTATAAAGACCACTGGGCTAAGAATATGTTTCCAAGTGTACCTCATGGACTGTTAGATTTTAATTATTATAGCCTCTGAAGTTATTCTAAAACGATTACCTTAATGGTTTGTGTTTCATACCTCAGTAGCTGTTAAATTTTACCTACTAGATTTTCTAAATGACAGTTCTATCAGGCTCAGATCATTTACTCTTGCCCACTCAATCGACTCAGGTCAACAAGAGAGAACTTTTGCATAACATTTGCTAAAATTAAGTCTTAATTCTCTAATTATTCTCTCTACTGGTAGCCAAGAGACTAACAAATGCTTCAAAGACTGGTGTTTCTGACTCCATTTAATGATTTTTTTTCTTACTTCAGTGGAAGAATTAGGCAGTCCAAAAAAGCTCTTCTGCAAAATTTGTAAAAAGTAATCTACCTATCACAGCAAACCAAAACCACAGGTTGTAACATGCAATATCAATGTCTACAGAAGATAACCTGAAAATATTTCATTCGTGTGTTTTATTAAATTACACAGAAAAAAATATAGGCATTACCAACAGTAGTTATTTGTTTGGGTTACGAAGAATGCTTTGTGTCCCACAAAATTTAAAGAAACATGACTTCACCAGAATATGGAAATATTTATATGTAGTAAATGAAAATCCCACTATTGACAGGATGTTCCAAACTGATGTGCTGAGTTGCAGAAATCCCATTAACAAATCAGAAATTCTCATTTCGTCACCTTCAACTCAACAATTTAGAATAGATTCTGTCTAGCAACAATATAGCCCCCCCACCCCCCAAAATGCTAAGAAAACAAAAAATATGTACAAACAGTTGTGTGGGAAACAGGAAGAAAACAAATAGGAAACCATCACCCTTGTCAACTCTATATCCAAAACCATGTAAGCAGCAACATGCATGTATTATCGAAGACAAGGCTACTCCTCTTACTAAGCAAAACAGAACCTAAGAGTTCCCAAATTACTGAATTTACAATCCAAGTTGAGAGAGTCTGCAATAATATAAAAAAATCTTTCTTTTCCCCTTGCAGAACATTTAGAAAAATTTTAGCTCTAATGGAAGGTTTTAATTCAATTTTTACTTTTTCTAAAAATTTGGTATGTCCAGTAGAGCTTTATTTGGTTCAGTAACAGTAAGGTGGATGGAAGCTTTGCATTACACTTCTAATGCTTCTCTCAAATTGAAAAAAAAAAATGCTTTGAAATATACTGTATTTTTCCCCTAAATTAAAGGATTCGAGGAGGAATTTCTTCGCTGTGAGAGTGACAGAGCACTGGACCAGGTTGCCCAGAGAGGTTGTGGAGCCTCCTTCTCTAGAGATCTTCAAGGCCTGCCTGGATGCAACCCTGTCTAACATGCTCTAGGTGACCCTGCTTGAGCAGGGAGGTTGGACTAGATGATCTCCAGAGGTCCCTTCCAACCTTACTGATTCTACGATTAATTTTACTGTGAGTTTCTAGCATAAAAGTTATTTTGGTGGTCACATTCAAAATATCCAGACATTTTCACAAACTGATAAAATATAACAAATGCCTACATGGAAGAGTTTTGGCTACTTAAGAGACATACAACTCAAACACATTAAGATTTGAAAAGGTTATTCAGAAACCGATCACACAGGGGCAAACACAACTCCCAAACTCTTCAAACATCTCACGATCAAGATCAGTATGTTAAAATACTTCAATCTTTTTAAAAACAGATATGTTTTTAACATCAAAAATATTGAGCAGATACTTTGAGTAACAGTACAATTAGAGAAATAGGAACAACTGCTAGAAAAGGAGAGGGACCAGTTAAAAGCAGTGGAAAAGAAACAAAGAAAAAATGAATTGAGGAGAAATCCAATAGAAAAGAACAAAGCTGAAATTAAGCTGCATCAGTAAGGCCGGCACTGTAGGAGAAAATTGATGTGAAGGAAATGTACAACACAAAAAACAAAAAAACAACATTCAAAGAACAAATTTCAGATTTAGATGAATGATCATTTCAGGAGAAAGCAGAACGCCTTCAGTGTCTGTTGCTTCAAATGAAGCTGGGCTTAGATGCAGACAAGAAGATCCAAAATGAGGAAAAGGAGTCCCTTAGGGCACATCTCTTTGGTCCAATACAATGCCCAAAGGCTCAAGTTATTTTCTGTGGAGGACTACTAATGTTGCTTTTACACAGCTGTAGCAGATGGTATGATTCACTGTATCTCAAAACACAAGAGCTTGGGGAACCTGATGGTATTATCAGGCATTAAGTTAGAACAAATGACAGTGCTTCTCATGCAAACATTGAAACTATGGATCCCATGTTGGGGGAGCTAAAATGTGACACATTTTTAAAGGAGATTAATCAAACCTATGAAGAAAGGCCACACCAGTGGATAATGCATCCCCAACACTGCATGTTAAACTACTAACTGCCAGAAGCTTAAAGGTCATGCAAAGAAGAAAAACAATTATTCCCTAATTCCCCTTTCTGCAATCATCATTATATTGTATATAACATATAACCGTATAATTCTTATCAGCTGTTATTGGGTACTGTCAGAGGCTGGATACCCAATCAGGGGTACTTTGGGCTGAACCACTACTGCATTACTGGTGGCTTTATGACTTAGAAGATCTTTAGATACACATAGGCTAGGAGAGCCAAAAAAATGGTTGAGACAGAAGGATAACCCAAACATTTTCCACCTCCTCCTCAGGTCCCTAGAAAGAGGAATTTCTTCCTCACCATCCCAGCTTTAGTGCTTACTATATCCTGATGCAGCCTTTAGGATACTCCTTTAGAAATCAAAGAAATAAACATTCATAAAGAAACTGTAGAAAAGGAGGAAGAGAAACCCCACTAATACTGGAAACATTATCTGCAGATGCTGGCAGATGCTGAGATAAAGCCATGCATTACTATAAAACAAGGTACAACATACCAAGATGGACATAGGAGAGCTATCAAAATTCAAAATGTAATCTGCAAGTAAGCACAAAACAGATAAAATCATTGATTTAATCTGTAAGAAATTCTGCATGTTTACAAAACTTGGGAAGAGAAAAAGAAATATCCAATGCTTAAAGGACAGTTCTTAATGAAGCAAACTTAAAACCCTCAAAGGATTCTAAACATCTGTAAATTCACAGGCACAGTAAAAACATAATTACTGAATATGTGACTTAACAAGGAAGAAAATATGTGAATGGTATAAAAATCATAAAAAGGATGAAAAGAATAATGAGGACAGATCTATTCAAAAGAAACAAGATCTTTAAACATACAAATTTTAGCAGCATAGAACAATTAATGTAAGTTGGCAAAAACAAAATACTTCAGTGGGATGTCAATCAGTAACAGAGCTGACAACTGTGCTTTAATTAAATTTGAGACTGTTACCAATTAGTTAGTCTACAGCACTACAGGCTTCATGCTGCCTATGACTCAGTGCACTGAGTCATCCAATAAAACTTTTCTTTTACAGAAGAACTATCCAGGCACTCAAAAGGATGCAAGATCAAAAGGAAAGTAGTTTCACTGACCTTCTTAGCAAAAGTCTGGTGTTAAATTTAGATGACCAAAAGCATATACTGACACAACCATTCAATAAGTATTCCAAGGAGAGAGGGTATCAAGAATATTTTAATTCCATTTTGGATAAACATCATCTCAGAAATCAAAACACAAGCAATGCTTTGTACAGTTTGAAATTAAAGCACCGGATTCCCTTTTTACAAGCTGCTCAAGCAGTGGTATTAATTGTTAATAAGACACCTGTCATTTTTCATTGAAAGATCCTATTTTCCACCACTTAGAGTCCTGACTGATTTAAAAATGGGGACTGAAATTTGTCTCAGAAGTAAGATCTTCAGCTGATGGGGTGGTGCAAGGCAGAATAATAAAAAGTCTTCAGCCTTTTCCTTGGTTAGGGGAAAGAAAGGTTTGCTTAAATATTAAAACTCTAACATGAATTTCACAATTGCATTAAGTAGTAGTAGTAGTATTAAATTTGAGAATAACAAAGGGTAAAATAACAGAATTGACAGCTCTGGGTAAAACACTGTAATATTCTTATAAACCTCCAAAATTTCAATGCAAGATAGATTTAAAAGCAAGACTTCCTTCTCAGTTGTTCTTTCTGAATGCTAAGTCTATGATGTCTAAGCTAAGCACAGTATTTCAGAAAGGGGCGGTCATCTCTCCTGTTCTCTTGAATCACGTTTCTGATGGCGTCAATTCAGAGGGAGCAATCAGTCTGCTTGCTGTAGAACAGCAGATGAGAAAGGTGCCTAGAACCAAGGCACGCAACTTGCAAAGGAGCCCTGCATTTGTATCTGCAAACTGACCTAACAGCAGCATGGCTTCTCAAGACAATGGGCTGCTCACTATCATCTTCAGCTCTAGGTGCACATTCCTGATGCTGTTTTTGCATTGGCCCCTTGTCAAAGATCACATGAGCTTGTTCTTTTACCCTAAAACCAATTACAAGTAAAGTAACTGTCTTCCTTCTAGCCCTTCCCATGACTGCACAATCAGCAGAGCAAGAGAGAAGATGAGCATGTGCAATCAGAAAGAAGTATGAAATGCAGGGTAATTTGAGATCTCTTAAGCTGTATGAAATGCAAGGCCATACAAATTACAGAAAGAACAGAAAGTTAGATTTTAGGACTGGAACACAAGCTGGAAGACAGTTGGGTTCCTAAAGACTAAAACAAACATGAATCTTACAATTAAATTGAACAGAATTTTTAATTAAAGGATGTTTTCTCCAGAACCTGCAAGAGGATCTAGAAAGCCCAATACCAATACATTATTTTTTACTGATTTTAAAAAAATGTGAACTTCACTGGGAACAGGCATACCTCAGCTCCCTTTTATAACTAACTCAGAGGACAAAGCTCTGTATCAAGGATGTAGTTTGCACAAGAAATTAAGAGATGAAAAAAACTGAAGCTGCTTGCAATATTTTCTCATATTCATTACTTCTGGCTCCTTTCTCCCAGTCCTGGTGTTTATCAGGTACTTCCACAAGCCACTTTAACTTGACATAGAAAAGTAACATAGAAAAAAAAACGTTCTGCCATGTTAGCATGTTTAAGCTATTCACAAAAGTATCCAATGAGTGGCAGGGTTGGTCAGATTTGGGAGGGAAGGGAAGGGTGCCCAGGAAAGAACAATGAGGAAGGGACAGGACAGGATGGAATCACAGAAGGGCACAGGGAGAAGGGATGCCAGACTTCCACCTTTCTGAGGCAGCAAGCAATTTGATTGTTCCTGTTCCTTCAATCCCAACTCTGCATAGAGTCACTCTTCCAGCAAACTCTGCAGGAATAAACTGTTTCAATTATTAGAATGCTGGTGATTTAAAATGTATTTTAAAAAGCTAAGAAATGTTAGAAATTGTAATGTCCCACACAGTAACGAAGAAACACTCAGCAGATAGAGGAATATTGGAATCTCTGTGAAAGAGCTCCCGTATGATTCTCGACAGCTCACTTAAACCAAACAGGTAGGTCACATTATTGGCTCTCACCTTTCGGCTACCAAACTCAAGAACTCTAGATCTTATCTTCCAGAAATGCCATTTCCTCACAACTATAAACTGATGCCACTCCAATGTATTTTGAAGCAGTAAATGCCCTCAAAACATTAACCTCTTTGGAAAACCTCTGAATTAAAAATAGTTTAAATAGTGAACAGCAAATAAGACATGCATTTGTAGAAAAGACAATAATCAATAGCTGCTTATTCACTCAGTGTTGTTTGGTTATGTCTATATTAGCAGGCCTATTAGCAGAGGCGGATTCAAAGGACAAAACAACTGTTCCAAAGACCCTGTAAACATTCCAGGGGGATTTACTACAAACCAGTTCTACTTTGGTTCTTTGGGCTGAATGTTCATTAACAGTTGAAGCACATAAACATTCTGAGTACATCTGGCTTAGTCTGAAACAAGTCCAGTTTCTGCATTGAAGGACAACTCTGCAATGTGAACCAAATCACTTTAAACAGGGACGTTTTTTCCCCTCTCAAAATCAGATTCTTTACTGGAACTAAAACACTCAGGCAAATACTCACTTTTGTGCTAAAAAATGATTTTCGTTTCAAATTTATAATTGTGTATCATATAGCATGCTTACAAGAAATATGAACCTTACATTTATTTTTCCCTAACTTCTGAATGCTCCATTTCTGAAACCTTAATTCTACACTATTTTTAGATATAATTTTCATAAATTTAGAGCTAGCAAATCCCAGTGTCTATAGTCTTCAAATATTTTCCAAAGTGCACAAAAAATATAGAAACAATTGATGCAATCTGGAAAGCCTTTCAACACCACAACTCTAAGTGACCAAAATTAAACAATTCAGTTATCTTCCACTGTGTTACCTGAACACTACAGATGGGAAAACTGATTCAGACAGAAAGGCAGTTTCATGCCTACATTCAACACTTTACATTTAAAATATTTGCATTTAAAATCAAATTAAGATTTCAAATGTTCTGTAATTCTGTGAAAAAAGCTAAAATAATGGAATACTGCAAAGGACTGTGTAACACTAGTTCTTGACAAAGGACAATGCAGGAATATCATTATTCTCAAAAGAACTCCCTGTTCTCTTGAGATTCTCTAACAACTATTGCAGAGTCAATTGTCTGGATGATCTTCATATGGCAGCTGCATTTCAGGGTACCTATCCCACAAGAATCAGATTATGAAGTTCTTTAAATTTATTCACTGTACGTCCATAGTCAATATCACGTCTAGACATAAATTGAAGTCAGCTATGCTCAAAACATCTTCTGAAAAAATTCAAAAAGATTAATTATTTGCAAAAACTGAAGTTTTTAAATACGCCTCACCAAAAAAAGTAACTAGAAGGAGTAACAGCAGAGCTTGATTATCTGGCAGTATTTCCAATTCCTCAAAAATGGAAATCCAACAAGATAATGACAGCACGAGAAAACTGAGGTGAGTCTGCAATCTTTTATAGCTCCTCAAACCGTTACAATAGTTCACATTTTCAACATTATATCAAATGCTCTATGCAAAAGGAAGAAATCCTATTAGTGTTATAAAACACATCTATAGTAGAAAGCCTTCTGAAGAAGGTAAAAGTACTATAATATTTAGAAAAAAAACGAAGTGCAAGGCTGGTCAAGTAAGAGTTTTCTACTTCAAAAATTAATGGCTTATTTTCCACTAATAAGGCCTCTTCAACATTCATTTTCCCCATTTCCACAGGTCACTGTCACATACCTACCTTTCCTTGGTAATTGTTTGCTTACAAATTCAAGTCAGCAAAGAGATCAGCGTTCAATCCTGTGGAACAATAACTCTTCTACAAAATTCTTGATTGAGAGAAAAAAAATGTTCACCATGCAAACAAAACATATACTATCTTAACTCATTCAGATTTCACAGCACTAATCTTGCTGGTTTGACAGAATGGCATCTGTCAAAATCTGTATTATGTTTAATCATATCAATCCAGAACTAGAGAGTAAGAATACTTATAAAAAAAGTATTAATTTGTAGTCATATTTTTATTCATGGCATTAGCACTTCAAACTCCAAAAAAGCTAGCAGGTAATAGAATTACCCATAAAAAAAAACCAGAAAATTGCTATGAATCTTTCTCCTCTCAGAGGGAACAACTTACTAGTGCTAGAAAAAAAAAAAGCTCTCTCTTGTAAGAACATAGCTCATGTAAGCTTAAAGACATGCAGCTTTTCAAAGTCATTTAACAAGGACTTGAGAATAATCTCAACTTCAAAGTCTAGCTACCTAACCAATTAATTCCTAAACAAATATCTATAAATGTTAGTTATGACACCTCTCAGTTCTAAGCAGTTCTTCTTTGTTTGATTCAAGATTTGGTTTATGCTTGTGCTTAAGATGTACAAGCCACATCTATCCTTAAAGTTACCACTAATCTGTTTATTTCACCTACCTCTTGTGTCCTATTTAATATATGCATAGGCAAACCCTGCAGAGCAGGTTACCTTTTTTTCTCCACAAATATCTAATAATTTGTCTCTGATTACTATTAAATATACCAAAATTAAAAAGGCATACTTGTTTTATATGACTGCCAAAAGGCAGGACCTTCACAAATTATTTTAAATTAAATGGATTGTTAAAAAATGTTTGCAGTGAGACATGCTATAAAAGTTGGTTACTCATGGGATCATAACAGAGATTTGTTAGTAGAGAACTCTACTTTTAGAGAAATGCTGGAAGGGTTTTAGTATTTCTCTAAATAAAATAATAAACTATACATACTTTTATATCACAGTTGAAAAAAATTATTAAAGCTTATACACAACTGTTATTCTCATGCAATATATAAAATTATCCTAGAACTATGAAAATGAGAGGTCAAAGATAATCTCCTGAGATACTCTGGCATTTTTATCAGTATCTTTTTATACTGTAGGAAGTATTATTTAATCTTAGGTATACTAACAATCTTTCCTCTTACAAAAATTTTAAACATTTTAAAAAGATGTTCAGTTTCATAAGGTAAATGAGATATGTTTTTACACTAAAAAGTATCCATTTGATTCCTAATCACCTTCTGAAAATTTACTATTTTAGTATACATTCAAATGTCATCTCAGTTTCAATCAGAAACAAAATACTAAGACATTGTATTAGAAAATTATTTAACATTGAAAAGTAAATAAAAAAAGAGAGACTTCTGAAGAATATAAACCACCTGTGGCAAAAAGCTTTTGAGGTCACCTTCTAGCTCAAAGTAGTCATTCCAAGTCTTTCTGTAGTGGGACCTCAAAATGCTAAAAGCATGCAGAAGCTAGATCAAACTTTTCAGAACTTTGCACTTACTACCAAAAAAGTGATGCTGACGACAGCGATCTGAAATGTATAATGCGATACATTCTACAGACACAGACATACAGCAGCACGCTTCTCACCTCAGTAAGCAGAATTCTGCTCAAGTGCACACAAGGTGAACTGGATAGTAATACATACTTTAAAAGGATAAAAGGTCTTTTGCCTTATGAAATCAACTGCTAGAAAAAAGACAAAATAAAAAAAATTACTGTTCTATATTCTTGCTAACGGTAACATACTATTCTATAATTCTATAGAAACCACTTTCAGAAGACAGAGAGGCAAATGAAGCACACAACCAAAAAGAATATTTTATCTGCTAGCAAGAAACATTTCCTATCAGTTCTACATAGTACAAAGCCTTTCACCTATATAAAACTTATCACAAATAATTTTTAAAAATAAGAATTGGCAGCAAGACTATAAGCAGACTGTAGCTTTTTCCAGAAGTATATTATGTGATGGCACTTTTCAGAGACTAAAAAAGCTGTTTATGTTCCACCTCTAGTAACTTACATTACAAAAAGAAATTCAAATAAACACTTGGCATTTTGTAGGAAAATAACCCTCAAAAAAAAAATGCATTATTTTAAATACAACAGAAAATGATTTTCAAGTAGTGCTTTATTTACAGCTATTATTAACCATATTTCTGCATTTATCTCATTGGTACATTAATAGAGGCTACTAAAAAATGAAATTGCTGTACAGCTCCCATACCAAAACCTGTCATATCACAGACAAATATTCAAGCATTACACTAATTTGCATTTTGTATCAACTATTTCTACACCATCCTACTCAGCAGGGAAAAAAATTGCTAAAAATATTGTATTTTAAAGTAACCAATCACAACCACTCATCAATATCCTCAAAATTAATTTCAAATATTTTCCTCATGCAGGTTGAAATTTCCTTCTGATTACAGCTAAATATGAAACCGCAATTTATAGGCAAGATACTTCTCTACTTAAAACATTTCTTGTATTAAAATGTCAAGACAAAGGCCGTTTATCTGTTCTGTTGTTGTTTTGCCTTCTTTTCTTATTATCTAAGACTGAATACCTTTCTTTCTGATCTTGAATCTACAGAACATGCTGGAACACTCCACCAGGAAACTATCTGTAATTTACTTTAAAATACCTTAGAGCCTTCTCAGTCATCAACTGCAGCTCCTTCCCAGAAGCCTGCCAGGAGCCCATTAACTGGTAAAGCTTCTGGACTTCGAAAGTCCAGAAGGAAAGGGCTGTGACCCAGCCCCTCTCCTGTCCGCCAAGTGACAGTCCTTGCACAGCAAGAAACCTGAGGGCCAAATATCACCCGTCATTTAACTGAGTGAAAACTCCAGGAGGATTAATGGGGGCAAGCTTTCCTAAGGCAACACAACATACGAACCCTTCCGCCGCTTCCCTCTCAGAACTGGGAGAAAGGGAAGCAAGGAAGAAACCAACAGTGCCTCTGTCACCTGCTTTTAGACAGCTCTGTTAGGCTGCGCTTCAGTATGCATTATTTACTTTACTCATTTTTCTAGGAGTTATGTTGTCTCTAATTAGATTTAGTGACATTATGACTCAAGCAGGCCATTGTTAACATTTCCATATGAAATTAAAATTTCAATCTCTGAATGACTTCAGCTAATCACTAGACTTAGCAAGACAGTTGATTTCCTCAGCTATCTCAGAAAAAAACTTCCTTCCTCTATTATAACAAAGGAGGTGCTTAAGATGCAATGAAAATTTTACAAGGGCTCAACTGCAAATTTAATCCATTCTTTTATATTTATGGGTAGCCAACCTCAAAAAAATTCTACATGCATGTTTCCAATAGCTCCTGGCTGTCAGGTGCAAACAGCAATTCTATGTTAGAGAATACAACATTTTATAAAGTTATAGTCTGAACAACATTAGTTGATTTCAGTGCTTAAAATGCAGTTATGAAAAGAGTATTCTTACAAGACACTGAGCACCAGCAGACACCACTGAAGTTATGAAGCAGATCATACATTTGGATGACTTCAGGTACCTGCTAATTTGTAGTTTAACCTTTAAATTACCTCTTTATGCAGAGCAATCTGCAAAAGGAGCTACTTAAACCAATTATCTTAAATGGGAATGCAATAGAGTAAGAAAAAATTGCAGCTATTTCCTGTACTCCAATCATGATCTTAAACCCTTGGTAATATTTTGTATGGTAGAAGTCTGTATTCCTGTTTGCAAAATAGAATTCAAATATTTAGTAAGAAAGCTTAGCCAAAAGGCTGACTAAATAAGGCACACAGTACTAGATGGAGAGGAAATGAGTAGCTACATATATTAATTATCACCCTTTCTGGGATCATAGGCTCACTCAAGTTAAAATTTAAAGGGCTGAGATTACTTTCTGGTGAATTTTATTAGTTTGCCCCAAGAGGTGCAAAGACTAATACTGTTACAATAGAAAAGGAGAGCATACACAGCGTCATTACAAGCTGAGTCACCCAAAAGCATTGAATCTTTCTTTATTATAACACAGAGTCTTAAATAGTTTCCTGAAGCACTATCATTTGTTATGCGATAGAGTGGTAACAGCTAGCTAACTCAGTATTACAATAAAATGAAATCTGGTGCATCTGCAGAGCTGTTCTCAGTAGGCAGACCAAGTTCCCTTGCTAGCCTCTTTGGAGGCAGCAGCTGCAAGCTTCCCTTCTTCTACTGCAATAGAGAAAGATGTAGAATGAAGTTGGTAAGAGCTGTCATATGTTGCTACTGGGGATAACATCTAGATTCGCCTGTGGAGAGCCATGCTGCAGATGAGAAGAGGAGGAGGACTGGAGGATGTCTAAGAATTATAACCAAAAGATTCTTCCCATGCAGCTGTAGTCATCAACCTACTCTTTTTCCTCCTCACAAGTTTTTGAGTTACTTTTCTTTAGGGAGCAAAATCTTGAAGCTCTTTAAAAAAGTAAACTCTGAAGGGATCTCTTGACCAGGTCTTGTTAATGTCTTGCCATTTTCCAGATCCAATATACGAGTATTTCTAATTTCCAGGCACCACTGCAGTCTAATCTCAAATAAATCGTGCGTCTTAATTTGTCATCAGGGAATTTTTGTACCTTGTATTTTTTCAGGACCCCCTACGCAAAAACAGAAGAGCAAGAAACTGGAGAAAATTAAAGAGCATAACTGGACTTTCTTTGCACCTTCAATTGACAAGCTGTTCAAAAGACCATCTCCTGTCTTGTTTTCTTCCCTGTTCCCCCCTTTCCTCTTTCATTTCATGATGCAATTCACCCTGCCCCAGATACTGTAGAACTTGTACCACATTTGTTGCCATCACATTGGTTAAATGATACTACTCTCCTCCTGTTATTCTCTCACTTAGACTGCTCTTCACAGTAGAAACCCATTGGTTAAGAATCAATTATAAGTTAAAGACCAAATGAAAATGGTTTTCTAGTTTTCCAAATCCTCATGTAAATACTACTTTCGTAAACAGATATTACTACTACTTTTAATTAAAAAGAACAGATATTTGAGGGACTACCTATTAGTCAAAACGTCATAATTTTGCATTTTCATAATGTATTTTCAATGCTAACTTCACAAAAAGTCTTTTATATATTTATTTTAGATAAATATATTTTAAATAGTGATCCCTCTCTGACGAGATTCTATTTTAGTAAATCTCCTCCCCAGCTTAAAAAAAAAAAAAGTATTCTGAAATTTCCAGAGTATCTTCAGAAATTCTCTATATTAATTTATTGCTTTCTGCAAGTTCCACAACTTTTTTCCTCTTCCATAACAACTTGCTTATCTATGTTCATCACAGTATAAATCGCTGTGCTGTCAGAAAATTAACTTCCTAATTTGCAAAAAATATGTTCAGTAGGCTTCCCATTAAAAATATGCAGCTATTACTACAATATGAAAGATCATCTAAATCACTGGCTTTATGCCATTGGACCTACTTTCATTTTATAACTTCAGCAGGTTAAAATGGTATAAGCAATTAGAACGTCCATAGGATGCTGTGTTTTTCCAAAACATCTATTTCAGCAATTATCTTGCAACATGAGACTGACAAGCTTAGTATTCTGGGCTTTTATTTGTTATGCCGAACAAAATACTTCATACTACTTGGGAACTGAAAAGTGCATTTTTCCAGCTTGCTTTTCAGTCTTCTGTTTTTTTTTGGAAACTCTGCTGACCACATAGATCTGAGAACCCTTACAGTAAAGTGAGTTATTCCAGTTATAATTATTTGCAGATTGCTTCAGAACTATTATAAGTACATGGCCACTAGCACAGCCACATAACTATTTATACACCATGGTAGTTGGAAACCCTTCTCACAAAACAGAAGTCCACTCTGCAGGGTACTACACAGATGAAGCTTATTTTTGTCCTTAAGAGCAGTATAAAGAGAAGGAAAAAATAATACTGACATATGGGCAAGGATACAAAGACAATAAGATCAGAACAACAGACCATGCTTTTTGCACACTAGTAGTTTATCTCAGCTTCCTTTGACTGAGCATCATCCAATACTTGAGTAACTAGCACTGAGCAATAAGAAATGACTATACTCCAGACCAAAAACATCCGAGAGCAGCAACAGAATTTCAGCAAGTGAAAGGCTGCTTTCACACAACACTTCAGCGGTCAAAGACGAACATGAAACCTCCATAAACAAAGTCTTTGTGCTTCCTCCTCTTATTTTGGAAGGCCACATTTGTACCCTCTCCACTGGAAAAAAAAAAGAATCTTTCATGTAACAGTTTCATGCATTCACATAGTAGCTATTGAGAGAACAATGAAATATGTACCTGGAAGACTGAAAGGAAAACTCATAGCAAAATTGGATGTTTTTAAGTACCTGCCTCTTTCTAAAAACCTAGAGATCCTTTACACATTACTTTAAGAGAAGGAGGACGCTTTCATTGAAAGCTAAGGAGTGAAAAACATCTGAATAATTCTACGAAGAATCAAAGGGGATGCTTCCACAAAAAATCTCAACTAACTCAAGAAGAAGATGTGAAATAAGATCTGTTTGGTGAAATTAACTCTGTTGTTTTTTAATATAAATTAATTAGCTAAAAAGACTATTTGATATTAACTGGTTTTGATGAACCACTTAAAAACTAAATAAAAGGCATCAGTCTTGTCTCTTTCTCACTCCAACTTTGACCACTTATTTCATGTAGAGATATTAAAGTTTGCAAAGCTATCATAAATTAATTCACCTAGAGCCTACCGTATCTCCATTCTTCTCTAGACTACCATATTTAATATAAATCCATAGATGTTACCAGATTACCATTTTCTTCATTAAATCTGAATACAATACAGTATTTCTTTTTATTCTAGATAGAGTGTACGTTGTATGTGCTGTCTGTGCTAGAACACTAAAAAAACAGTTTCCTGGAGATATGGAACTTTTTAAAAGATTAATTATGAGACCCTGATAAGAATACTTCCAAATTTTCATCCAATGGCATTCATATTAGAACTCACTGCTAATGAAATTTTTTAACATTACTGTATCCTATGATGCAGAAGACATCAATTAAAAAGGCAAGTGAATGACAAAGGAAAAATTACAAAAAAGTAGAATGAAAATTAGGAACATATGCATGTGAAGGACAAAGACATTAATTCTGAAAAGGTATGCTTGGTTCTTTACTACCTGTAAAACTCATGAGGACAGAGAAAACTCAAGCCACTCAGTCAACTGAAGCAGCTGTCACCAAGCACGCAAAAAGAGCACTAGTGGACTGAGAAGACTAAAATGTAGTTTTTTTCAATACAGTAAGCTTAGGAGGAAATTAGTTGTGTGGATTTACTGCAACAGACTTTCACTGAGGAGAACTGAGATAGACTGGTAAAAAAAAATAATAATTTCTACATTGTGCTTCCAAGAAAGTCCTACCACAGTGACTTTGTAGAAACAAGAACTAAAGCAATAAAAGGAGACTCAAAGGTAAATGGAAATACTACTGCTTAAATTCTTGACAAACAGATTCTATAAAAGAGATAGCCAACAAGAATATTCAATAGGGGGGCACTAACATCTTTAAGTACCATTTATTTTCTTAGGAATACATATGAGGTAAATGGAAACCCTTTTCACTAACTAAAACCACAGGGAGAAGGTGTCCTTCTAATTGGATTTTCTATATATCAGCAATTCCTGGTCTTAGTACACTACAGGAAATAAAGGCCCAAATCAGCTTTTTTCTTTTTCTTCTTATGTAACAAAGAACAACTGCATTAAAGCTGAATACAGGAAATCTCCATGAAGCAGAAAAATAAAATTGAAGATCTGAACATTATAAGCATAAACCATATTTTGTTACCTTCCCTGGCCCACCAAAGAAAAGAGAAAACATTAAGTTTTGTAGTCTTGATCATAACCTTAAAAATGTAAATTGATGCAACAGTTCCAGTTCTACATACTAACAGTAACTAAGCATTCATGTCAATGGCAGTCAGTCTCTTAATCTCTATTCAAAAATTCATTGATGATACGCTAGCAAAACTTGGTTAACACAATGTGCTCTTTTGCACATGGCTTATTTTCAAAGCTGCAGACTTTGAAAAACTTTAAGATTCAATATTGACCAGCACTGCAAATACAGGATTTACTCCGTCTTAAAAACAAAAGTGCATTTAGCACTTACGGTTAAAATCTCAGGGAAAAGAAATGGGATTCTGTGACTATAACAACAAAACTTCATCCACCTGTAGTAGCAGTTCACTTTAATAATCCAATAAATTTCCTTTGAAGAATTTTTTACATTTTACAACAATACAAAGTAATAGAAACTGTAAAGTTAAAGTGAAATGTATATTTGAACCCCAGTTTAAATTGAAAGGAATCCCCATGAATAAGACTAAGTATTATTCTATTCAAAACCAGAATCCAAAATCCTTTTTTAAAAAGAAAAAAAAAATAGTCCTTCACTAGGAAACATTTACTGAAACTATTTTAAGATATATAAATTTATTTTAAAATACCTCAGCTTACTTAGCTATTGCAAAAAGGTTAGGCACAGGTTAGCCATTATAACTGCTTTTGTCCAAGATAACATGCTTTCACTGCCTCTTCTGAGACTAGTGGTCAATTACTAACTTAGGAATCTCTGCGAAGTAACATACAGAGATCTGAAAACTGAGATGACTAATACCAGTAATTAAAATTTTTAAAATCCCACCCTACTAATAAGCATTTTACGTTCATAATTTTTATTTAAAATTCTCAAGAAGTCCCTTCAGTAACAATAAAAAATTACTGTCCACAGTTTCTAACCAGGAATGGAGTTTCTCTTGCAAGACTCCCCTCCCCCTTCAAGTTTTTTTTTTATTATTATTATTAACAACCAGAGTTTAAGAAACAGCATCCCCTCCACCAGCCTTCTTAATCCTTATTTAAGTACAAACTGAAAAAATACTTCTCATATAGTGTCCTAATTTATATATTCATTTAATGTGGGAAAATTTCGTTCATAATTCTGGAGGAAATCTGAACTAAAAATTCATTACATATTTCACTAATCTGAGTATCACATTCTGCCAACAAAAATACCCCCAATAACTACATCAACAATTATAAAAACAGCTGCCATCATCACCATCATAGGCATTCTACTAGCACTAGAACTAACAAACATGACTCATATTACTCCCCCCAAACAAAATACCTACTCAAACTTCTGTTATGCTAGCGTACTTTAACTCTCTATTACATCAACTCAATTCTACAAAAGTACTCAACAGCAGACAAAAAAAAAAATTTGTTTCCCCACCTAACTGACCTCTCCTGATACAAGAAAGTAGAACCAGAAGAATTAGCCAACCTACAACTCAGTGCAGGAAGACCTCAACTTCCCTGCCTACCAGAGTAATCAAAATCTGCCTAGGATTATTCACCCTATCCATTCTCATCCTAATTCTATTCACTTAAAGAACAAAACCAAATGGCTCCAAATATCCAAAAATCCCACATCTACTTTAAAATCATTAAAAACTCCCTAACTGACCTTCCTTCTCCCTCAAAAATCTCTGCCTTATGGAACTTTGGATCTCTCCTAGAAATCTGCCTGATTACCCAAATCCTAACAGGACTGTTATTAGCCATATACTACACAGCTGACATCTCAGCCTTCTCATCTGTAGCCCACACCTGTGGAAACATGCAATACAGATGACTTACCTGCAAACTCTATACAAATATAGCACCATTCTTCTTCATCTGCATCTATCTTCACATCAGCCAAGGATTTTACTATGGATTTTACTTTACAAGGAAACCTGATATACCAGAGCTATTCTATTGACACTAATAGCAATCGCCTTTGCAGGCTACATCCTATTATGAGGACATATATCATTCTGAGGAGCTACAGTCATCACAAACCTATTCTCAGCTGTCCCTATATTGCAGAGACCTTAGTAAAATGGGCTTGAGGTGACTTCTCAGTAGACAATCCCACACTCTACACTTTCTCCTCCCATTCCTACTTGCTGGCATCCCCCTCATTCACCCCACCTCCCTACATGAATCAGGATCAAACAATCCCCTAGGAATTATCTCACACTGTGATAAAATCTCCCTTCCATCCACACTTCTTTCGAAAGACATCTAAGGATTTACACTCATATTCATCCCTTTCCTAACCTAACCTCCTTGGAGACCCAGAAAACTTCACCCCAGCAAACCCTCTAGTCACACCTCCAGACATCAAACCAAAATGATACTTCCTATTCACATATGCTATTCTACGCTGCATCACTAAGAGGTTAGGAGGAGTATTTGCCCTAGCTGCCTCCATATTAATCTTATTCCTAGCCCCATTCCTACACAAATCTAAACAACAATAAATAACATTCCAGCCACTTTCACAACTATTATTCTGACTACATGTAGTTAATCTATTTATCCTAATATGAATCAGTAGCCAACCAGTAGAACATTCCTTCATCATCATCAGCCAAATATCCTCTTTCACATACTTCCTCATCCCCTTAGTCCTATTCCCTGCCAGTGGAGCTCCAGAAAACAAAATACTTTACTAATAATACTCTAATATAAAAAGTATTGATCTTGTAAAACAAAGAGTGAAGATTGCACCCCTTCTTAGAGTATGGCAGGGAATGAAGGTAAGAAGAAAATTTAAAGAAAATAAAACAAAAAAATTAAGCAGAACATCACTACAACTTCTCCTACCAAATGTTACTTTAGGAAAAAAAAAAGGATTTAAACCTCTACCTCCAGCTCCCAAAGCTGATGTTCTCCATTACAATGTCTTCTGATAAATAACTACACACCCTTACGCTCAACACTTCATTAGCCTTCTCTTCTGTAGCCCACATACAATAGGGATGAGTTATCTGCAACCACTGTACCATGGCCAGATTAGATGCAACTTCCATGTTACTGATCCTAAACTGCTTTTGGTTACGTTAAACATCTCTTTAATGCACTACATCATGCAGAAGAAACATACCCTCATGTGATGTAGTGTTCCAAATCCCCTAAATTCATGAAAATAAGCATCTTAAAACAAGGTATGATGATGATGTTTAAAACCCATATACTTACTTCTTCATACAAAAAGGGACAAAGCTGTTCACAAATCAACAGCATAACGACACGCGAGAACTCCCTGTTACTACTAGTAATTAGTACAACCCTAGAAAAGCACAAAAGCAAGAGATTATGCAAATACTTACTGTAGTTTTAATAAATAATATTTCTATTCTTTTAAATAAAAGCTTAATCTGAATTGAAAATCAATTTAGGAACTTTAAAAGGTACAAAGGATGTTTAAAGTGCACACGTTTATTTCTCTGTTATCCCTATACTGCACATACTTTTCTGGACTGCTACTGAATCGGAACTGTAAATTATTATTTAACTCACCTGGCCAGGCTGTGGGGATAAGAAATTAATAACTTCCTCCAGCATCACTGGTATATGCAATCTCCCAAAATTTTTGTTTTCTGCATTTTGAGGCAACTCTTGAGTTTCATGTTTTTGTATGGCTTCTTCCCTTAACTTACATTCAGAAAGCTGTTTTACTGAAGAATGGATCCTTCTGGTGAAAGTAATTACATTTATTGAGCTCAGTTCTAAATTGTGTAGAAGCAAACATTTGTAAGCTTGGCATAGACACTGCGATAACATTTTGAAGTTGGTCAACCTAGAAAAAACAGTAAATGTTCAGAATTATTTTAGAAAAAAATATTTAAATAGTAGGTTAAAAAAAAAGTGAAAATGTTGTAAGAACATTGTTACACATCCCAAGATAGGTGGTCCCACAGAAACATCACATCAGCAAAAATTTCATCAGAATCTCTTGTTTAAGTCTTTTTTTCAGAAATTTCAAGGCCACCTACCCATCAATCATGTTCAATCCATAACAGTTTTCTTCTCACAAACACCTTCCTTTCTTTTTCATTGGACTTTAACAGTGTTACAAAGTTCTGAGGTTAATAACATTAAACAACAGTAATCAAATTAAGCATAAGTAAAATACTAACTTCACTTTCAAGTTGCTCCTCCTCCCTCTTTTGCTGAAGATACTAAGACACTTGAATTGAATAGTAGCACTTTGGTTGCTAAGTTCTCCATATTTCTAGTTAAACCAGGAATTGACAAAACATTGCAACCAGATTCAAAATGGTGCTATAATTACATAGTGTTACAATTAACATATGCATAGTAAATATATTAGCTTTATCACACATTGTGTCTTGTAATTAAAAATACCATCAAGCACATCTACAGGAATCTCCAGAGAGAGAACTGCTAACTATGACTGCTACTGCTAACTGAAACAGTAGTCTTGTTCCCAGAAATATCAGAACTGTTAGATATAATGTTTTTAAAACACATATTTTAACCACCTGACAACTGATGATTTTTTCCCTATGCCCCAATGAAAAAAATAAATCAGTGACTTACTAGAAAAATATTGTATTAAACAGATTTTACCTTCCATAACCTAACTTTCAATTTGTTTTAACACAGGTAATAATAAGGCTTTATTTACAAGTTTTCTATGTTTTCTTATGGATCAGAGATCTTATATAATAGTACATTTTACACTTGCTCTTGCCATCCAGGAAAGTTGCAAATTTTAACACATCATTTGAAAATATGGCATCCTGTATTTAAACCATTAACAGATGCGTAATCCTATTTACCTATCACATTTTTTTTTGCATGTTTTGTTTAGATTCAGCTAGCCAGAAGTTTTGCCCATTTCGCATGCAGGGATAAGAATGTGCAGAGTCATCATTTCTGGGAAGTTACGCTCTCAGAGCACTTTAAGCCCCGACTGGGCACTACGTCCCCCCGTTTTAGATTTCAAAGCATGCATCACCTTGCAGCCTTAATCAGTCGTGTCCCGCAGTGAACCACCTCTCTGTGGAGATCACTGCCAGAACAGGGAACACATGCGAGTATGATCTAGCCGCTCGCACGCTCGGTGTCACTGCCTTGCGATACTACAAGCCTCAGAAGATGTTACTAACCCTAGGGACACAGACCGCTTTACTCGCACCCGTTCTCACTCTGCACGGCGCGTCCGGGCTTTTTCAATTATGCTATTTTTAACACTGCGAGAAGCAAGCAGAGTTCTTCCCGTTTCAAGCGTTAACGCGGCTGGCGGGCACGGCGCGAGCCAAACGCCCGCGGAGCGAGGCTCGCGCTGAAGGGCCGCCGCGGCGGGCCCGGCCCAGCAGGGCGGCGCGGGGTGCGGAGCGGAGGGGAAGGGAGAGCAGCCCCCCTCCCCCCCGCCCCGCGGGGCTGCGCGGCGCGGCCCGCCGGCGCCCCAGGGCCGGGGCCGCCCGCAGCGGGGCTCCGGCCGCGGCTCGCCCTCCCCGCCGCACCGCGCCGCCCCCCGCTCCTCCCCCGCGGCGCGGCGCGGCGCGGCGCGGCCGCCCCCGGTGCCGCTCCCCTCTCCTCCTCGTGGGGGAGCGGGGCGCCCTGCCCGCCCCTACCTCGGCGCGGCCGCGGAGCAGCCTCCACCTCAGCCCGGCGCCGGCAAGCCCGCTCGGGGCAGCCCCGCGCGCCCCGGACAACAGGGGTCCGCGGCCTCGGCGCAGCGGGAGCGCCGGGGGCGGCTCCGCCTCGCCGGCCCTGCGAGCGCCCCCGGCCCGCGGGGCAAACGGCAACGGGCGGCGACGCCGCGCGCCCGTTCGCCGTCGCGCCGCTGACGTCACGGCGGCGGCGGCCAATGGGGAGGCGAGGGGAGGCGGGCCGCTTGTGTTTGAATTCGGCGGCCGGGGCCGGGCGGCGGCGGCCGTTTTGTTCCGCTGGGCTGCTCGCGGCGCGCGCGGAGCGGAGGTGGGCTGAGGCGCCGGGGTTGGGGGCTCGGCTGCCGCCCGGGGAGAGGCGCGTTTCCTGGCGGCGTGGGGTGGGGTGGGGGTCGGCGTGGCCCTGCCCCGCCCGGGGCCTGGCACAGCCCCGCCCGGGCCTGGCGGTGGCGGGGCAGTGCCCCCCGCGGGAGCTCTGCCCGCGGCGAGGCGGGAGGCCGGGGCGGGCGGCGGCTCCCCGCGGCCGGCTGAGCGGGGAAGCTCGCCCCGAAGCCGGGAGCGGTGCCGCGGGCACGCGGCAGTGAGAGCCTCTGTCGGGGGGGCCTTGCGGGCTGTTACCGCTGAACAACCGCCCGTTGCAAGTGGGAAGGGCCCGTTAAGAGCAATGTCTTGTTGGGCCTCTCTGCTGAATTTGGGTCGATTTCCCCTGCAAATTGTGCTGACTTTTAACTATCCTGGTTTACTGCTTGTTTAAACATACGTGCAATAGGATTGAACAGATACACTAGAGAAAGCGGGTGGTCTATCCTCTAACATAGTTATGTTTTGGTGAAGGATAATAAAAGCATTAGACTAGGTCAGGAGAAGACTGATGGGTCATATGCACACCACTTCTAAAATAAAGGAAAACAAGTGGTTTTTATTGTTGTTTTTTAAGCTGGAGAAGTAGGCTTGTGGACTTCCTAGGGTTTTGCCGTCCTGCTTTTTTGAAGCTCTCCTGAATTCTATGGTGAATTAAGACACCCTTTCAGGCCAGCTCAACTGCTCTCTAAAGTTGTGTGAACACTGCAGTACTCCATAGAGCTAAGTAACAAGGGCTGGACAGGTCCAGCACAGGAACAGCTAGAGAGCTAATTGGAAGCTATATTTGAAATATAAGGCCCTTTCAACTTTTTTTTTTCTTTGCATTTGCAGAAAGGATTCAGCTGCATGATCTAAGGAATACTTAGAAGCAAAAAGGGAGAGAACAGGACTATTGTTATGTCTACTGCTAAAGAAGAGGATGTCTGTAGTCATGTGAAAGTGGTGGTCCGCGTCCGTCCAGAATCCCAAAAGGAAAAAGATGGCAACTTTAGCAAAGTGGTTCATGTTGTGGACCAGCATATATTGGTCTTTGATCCAAAGGAGGAAGAAGTTAGCTTCTTTCATGGGAAGAGGTTAGCCCATAGGGATATCAATAAAAGAAAAAAGAAAGATCTGAAGTTTGCGTTTGATGCAGTTTTTGCTGAAAGTTCATCCCAGTTAGAAGTTTTTGAACATACTACCAAAACTGTACTTGATGGCTTCTTAAATGGATATAATTGCACAGGTAACTTTTTTTCTATTTGTCTCCTTCTGTTCATTCAAAACCCCACTAAATTCTTGGAAGTTTCTACTGTTATATCCAGATGCCTTAAAAAAGACTGACTTTTAAATAGAACATTTTATTTATTTTATAGAAATGGGAGGGTGACTTTTTTGTGATATCCTATAGAAAATAGGATAGCTATACTCCATTTTGAAAAAAAGTTTATGCTAGAGTTGTTATTTTCTCTATAATTTGATCAGAAATAAAATGTATAGTTGGCATAAGTGCTCAAGAAAGTTATTCAAACAGAAGTGGTTTTCTCACTTTAAGAGCTTCTCTCTTTTTAATTAGCAAATGAAACATTGTGAGGAAGTACAATATTTGCCTGCAATAAATTGATGGCTTAGGGCTATGAGAGTAAAGAAATGATATTTTTCATGTAAATTGCCTGCGTATGACTTTTAAACTGGAAATTTGAGCATAAATGTGATTCTGAAATAGCTTTCTGTTTATGGTACTAAAGGAAAAGCATAAGAAACTTGATCAGCTTATGAAACAGCTATGCAATATGATAGGTGTATGTGAATGTGCATTTGAATTTTGTATTCCTGATTGGCTTACTGGTATAATAGCATACGTTCTTGTTTTTTAATAAAAACAGTGCTTGCGTATGGTGCAACAGGAGCTGGAAAGACTCATACAATGCTAGGCTCCCCTCAAGATCCTGGAGTGATGTATTTAACTATGATGGCACTTTATAATTGTATGGATCAAATAAAAGAAGATAAAATATGCAATGTTGCTGTTTCTTATTTAGAGGTAAGCCAGTTCCTGCATTTAGTGTGTTGCTTTCAATAAAGCATATTCTTAAAAACAGAGACAAGCTTTTGGTGGGGTTTTGTTGGTGTCCCCCTCCTCCCCCCCCCCCCCCCCCCCCCCCGCCCCAAGTCAATAATTCTGGGACTTGACAAAACAGGTTCTTGAAAGGAATGGAACAGAACTGTGCTCTGCAAATACGTTTTTATAGACACTTGTTATCATACAGCAGACTGCTAAAAAAGGACAATCTCTTCTAGTATTTTTTATTAAACACTCAATGAATCATGTTTTGCTGATCAGTTACATCCCCTTGAATATCTGCTAATGTGTACAAGGAAATATCTTTTCAAGCATATGTTTCAGGACTTAGCAATAAAGTCATGTAATTACTGAAAAATCTCACAACTCTATATCTAGTTCCTTTATAATTAATTTTTAAAGCTTTCAAGTTAGTAGAACTGTATTTTAGATTTGACAAACAAACCTAAATAATTAGACCTGCTGTGCCAATGGTTATCTGTCTCCAAATATTCCTTTCATTCTTTATTGTCAGCCTCTCTCTTTTTTCTTTTTGCATCAAAGTCCTGAATGCCACTGCGTTGCTGTCATGTGGAAGGAGCAAAATTAAGCTATGGTTAACTTCTATCTCCTATTAAGTCATAGTGGAAGAGTAGTTGTTACTTGGCAGTGGCAGGGAAGAGGGCGGAAGAAAAGTATGTTTTGTCACATACTATTTCAAGTGCTTCCACAGGCCCTGAAATATAATATGGTAATTATCAATATCATTTGGATTAAGAAATCTTGCTGTAGTATGTATTATGAAGTCTAATAGAGAAAAATAAGTGTTGTATATTAACACTCCAAAAATAAGTCAATTTTTTTTACTAAAAAGAATGACTCTTGTTTCAATAGCTAAAAATATATGCACAGTGAATAAGTTGAGTGTTTGTCTCCAGTGTAGGAAAGCTATTTGGCAAAAACTATACGGAATTTGTTACTTTATCTTAAGTCTCTTAAAAAAAAAAAAAAAAAAAAAAAAAAAAAAAAAAGGCATAATCATTTCTGTTGAGTTAGGTTTACCCTGTCAAGTACCATAAGCTATTTTTCTTAAAAGACTGCAATTTCCTTTTTGGAGGTCTACAATGAACAGATTCGTGATCTGCTGGTAAACTCAGGACCTTTGGCTGTTCGTGAAGATGCCCAGAAAGGGGTGGTCGTTCAAGGGCTAACATTGCACCAGGTATGTATACAGGTCTTAACTTAGTAAGCCTCACAACATGTTTGGGAAAGTGGTGAAATTCTCATACATCTGTGAAAGCTGGATACCGAATAATAATTTCCTTGTGGGCTTTTTTGTGGTAGTAATACTAGTGTCTAAATAACTTGCAGATTTAATAAATTTTTTATTCAGAAGCAGGCTGTAGAAAAATGCCTGCTGTTCAAATATGCATATTTATTAAAACATCCAGTCCTTATTATCCAAATAGTGCCATTAATTTAATGATGTCTTCTGGTTTTGGAAGATTAGCTTTTGACTAACATACCTTAGCACTTCTGAAGATATTTTCTGCTTTCAGTGCTTGTATGAGTGTTCAGCACCTTTGCAGATCTCTTGCCTGCATCTCAATATTTTTCTTTTTTTTTTTAATAACTGCATCTGAAAATTTTATGTAAATTTTCCAGCTCAGCATAGCACTTCTGTGGCGAAATTGGTGAAAGAATTCATTTTTTCAATCTAGAACTCAACTTTCATGGACCTCACTTTCTCTTTCTTACAGTCTCTTAGTGTATGTTATACGCTACATAGCTTCCAACTTTTACATGCTGTGGTATAATGATTCTACGGCCAGCAATCTCATCAGTTTGGTTCACTCTTTGAACACGATACTTTCCAAAGCCTGGTGCTCGGGAGGTGGGCAGGATGGGGGGGGAAATAATATATTATTTAATGCATTAGTACAAAAAAGATGAATTAAGGCATACTTAATTAAGACTTTCTTCAACTGTAGCGAACCTTTGAGGAATTTGAGCACTGTAATAATAACTAAAAAAAAGTTTTAAATTTCTGCAATTAAGCGCTTGCTCTTTGAGCTTATAATTATTTAAATAAGTTTGTTTGAAGTGCCTCAGTTCCAAAACAGGAAGTTTCTCTCTTATTTATTTTGTAATCAGGATGAAATCGACTACATTTAATGAAAATTTAAGATAAATGCTTTTTCCCCCTTTCTCGCTCTACATACAAAGCCTAAATCTGCAGAGGAAATCCTCCAAATGTTGGATTATGGAAATAAAAATCGAACACAACATCCCACAGATATAAATGCCTCCTCTTCTCGATCCCATGCCGTCTTTCAGGTAAAATGATATAGCAAATGTCATCGTTCTTTTGATTTTTAATTGTTGATTAATCTTGGATACAATGAAAGGGTGGGTGGGTTTTTTGTTGTGTTTTTTTGTTTAACTGTATCTAATTTTTATTTGGATGGAAGGTGATAAATGATTGTTCTTTTTTGATTTCTCATCCTTTGTAACTGTAAATGTTCATAGTGATTATATCTGACAAAGTGAAATCAATGAAAAGCTTTCTAGCTTTCCAGCTTTTTTTTTTTTTTCCAGTGTGAGCTAATTTTCCTTAGAGGAAAGATCTTGTTCTGTAAAATTGTAGTTTTGAGCTTTGAATGCTCTTCTATAAATAGAAAGATTTCTTGTATGTTACTCTGACTTGTTTCTTCAACCTCTTGATATCTTGTTCAGCATTTTTCTAGGAAAATGTTTTATAAGGTGCAATTACACATCCAGGTATAAACTGAGTACCTCAAGTGGTACTTTCCCATCATGCTTATTCCAGGTAATGCCAATTTTCATGTTGAGTGATTTCTTAACATTTGAGTGTGACCTGAGTTTGCATGCATTGTAAAAATCTGCTGAAACACGAGACTTTTGTAGAGATTATTGCTGTTTACAAACCATCACTGTGTCCTTCTGACTCCTCTTAAATACAGCCTGTGATATGAAAAATTTAAAGATGGGTCCTGTTAGCTAAAACTTCATTATCCATTTGCTAGCACATATTGCAAAGCACGCTATTCTTTGTTATTTATATGTTGCTATTCTGAATTGCAAAATATTAAAAAATAATTGAACTCTAGTCCTTCCATTACAATTCGATTATTTTTCATCTGTTTGACAGTTCTTAATTCTCTCTACAGACAATGCTTAGTAACTCTATCCAAAGTTAATATTTTGAAATAGATGACAGTAATATAAGCAGCTGTAAAGCTAACACAATAGCTTTACTCTCAATATTAAGGAAAAAAGATTAATAATGGGTAATAGATTTTCTATATTTAAAAAAAAACATATAAGGGAGCAAAAATCATTCCAACCCTAAAAGCTTTTGTGTTGTCTTATTTACCTCAGATTTTTATTTGAATCTCCTTCCCTCTCCCTTCCCCATTGCCTTTGTAATCTTGTCCTGATCTATATCAATTGTTACAGAGCATCGTGCTTGGGTGTTTGAAGCAAAGACTCAGGCAAAGTTGTTCAGATTGAGAGCTGCAATGTTGTATGTGTGTGCCGTCTTTTAATAAGGTGCAACACAGTGGTGTAGTGGCACAGAATGAGATCAGTGCAATAAAGGAAGAAACAGAAACCAGTACAGTTCACTTGCTGGACTGCCTTACCTTATCTCCCTCATCTCTACTTGGCAGCAGGAAGCTCTGGATTGCTTTATCTGACAGACTTGGCACTGAAAGTGACTAGCAATTAAATCAGACAGATATTGTTGTCTAATAAGATCTTTAACAAGCTAATTATGTGAACAGGGATGCTGGAGAGTTTATCATCTTCAGCCTGTATTATATATTCCTGCAAATTGGTCAGACTAACCTCTGTGGAGTTTGTTCTTTAGTTTCTTCATGCCAGGGTAGTAGTAGTGGTACCTAGCACAGTAGTAGTAGTTGCATGAAGTGCACTGTCTGTCCCTTAGCCAATCTTAATATGCAGTTGCAGTCTGTTAAATGTCATGCTTGGCTGAACTCAATACTCATGGTCAAATGCCTTGGTACTATAACTTCCTCATGAAGGAAAAGACCTTTCAGCCTAAAGATAAAGTTTGGGCATGTTACAGCTTAAAGTGTGTTTTGCGCTGTTCTCTGTAGTCTATCCTAATACATAGTTAATTCATGCTGTCAGACTGATTCTGTTTGAGGATGGTATCACCAGATTATTGTAGTTAGTCAGAATCTTCTTTTGGCTTTCTCTGCAATATTCCTAATCCATTTAGTCCTTGCAATGAGATAATCCTGGCAGTTTTGGCATTTATTGTCTTCTGAGATAGTTTGTCGGTAAATAGATTTAATTATTTTTCTCCTTAAATGTACTTTTCAGTTAAGTGCATAAATTATTACTAAAAGTCATGATTTCTTCTCTCAGAAAAGTAATTATTTACATAGGACACGCAGTCCTATACAATCTACTAGTATGATGTATTGTCAATGGAAAAAATAAGCTGATGCAGCCTTAGAATAATACTTCACTTAACGAAGAATGGTTTTTAAGCTGTTTTCATTGTTTTATTTGTTTGAAGAGAGAGAAGGGATTATGCTATTTATAAGAAAGTATGTATTAAAAAAATGCATGCCATAAATATTGAATTTACACGTAGCACTTAAGTATAATTCAGTTGCAATTCATTGGCAGTCTGGTTAGCAACTGGGAAGTTTAACAGATGAACGGAAAGTTCAGAATCTAATGAGTATTAGTATATTAATTTTTTATTATTGCTGTTATTTGGGAGGACACAAGTTGACGTAAGGAATGACATGACTTAGTAGCAGCATGTCTAAGTAATGTGAAACTCTGCAATGTGAGCTAAGTAAGCTAAATATGTATGCCCTTGATGCACTTGTCGCCAGGGGCAGATTTGTTTGGCTCTAAGACTTTTTCTGCCTCTGCTCATGATATTCTTGTATTTATTAGATGATACTGCACCAATACGAATTCTGTGAATACCAGTGGGTATAAGACTTCACCATCTGCTGACATTTTAACAGTTAAAATAGTTTAAACGAGGCAAATTTTTAAATATGCAGTTTGGAAAAGTGGGATCATAGGTACTTTTCTGCTTGAGGAATTTATACTGAGTGTTGGCATCTGTAGGAAATAACTACAAAGTGCTCAGTATTACAAGTGATTGCTTATATCGGTTCATATGACATCTATTTACGTTACCCCCATATATATGTGACATTCTAAGAACCATGTCTTAAAAGTGGATATCTCTACTACTGTGTTGATTCTTTGCTTCCCTCTTTGTGGTCTGGGGTGCTTTTCTTTGGGGGGGGGGAGAGGAGGGGGATTACCACTCTCCCTACCCCCCCCCCCCATTTTCTCCTGTTGTAAAGGTGGTCTTACTGTAGAGATCAGTTATCTTGAGGCTAATCTTGTTTTTTGTTGTTAGCTCTATTGGCGTAGGACATGTTCTGGAACTGACTCAAGAAGCAGCAAAGTCTTGGCCCAGGACATTTTGAGCTGATTTGAGAGATGCAAGTTTTGCCTTATTATACCATCTGTCTTAGGTTTGAAGTCTCTATGTAGGTCAGGCAATTACTGCATCTGAAAGTAAAATTCTGAATTGCCACACTGTTCTGTTAAGTGTTCTCCTGACAGACAAAGAAATAGAAGAGATTCTCCTTTGGGGCACTTCCTGTGTCTTTTGAGTTTTTTATAGAAGCTTGGATCATACAAAATAGTTGTATGCCAGCTGTCATACCAGCTTTACTTACTATAATGGTAGTTACTGGGTTCTGGTAGAGTACTACTAGCTTGAGATAGCTCCCTTACAAAGATAAATACAGGAAACAAAAAAATATATATATATTATTATTATTTTTCATTTCTTGGCATATTGGCTGTACTAGAAATAGTGTAACCGGACTTCCTTGGCTTATTTGATATAAAACTTTTCTTGGTATGTCATAAGTCAAATTTCTTCTATTAAGCATTGCTGTGAAGACTTTTCTCATAAACAGCCTTAAAGATATAGAACTGGTGAGATATACTAGTACGGCAACTCTTTCCCTATTTTTTGTCAGAAACGCTTAGCCTTGCAAGGGGCAAGAGTGGAAATGTATAGAGAATGCTGGAAAAGTAAATGCAAAGTGAAAGTAAGGATAACTAATTCTTGTTATTGATTCTGTGATTCAATAGCTCAAGCTCAAGCTGCCCACTTTCTCAGAAACCTGGGTAAGGACACCTTCACTAGCAGAAGCAAACAAAAGCATTTTGTTCCTCCTGTATCTCCTGTACCTTAAACTTCAGGAAAGAAAGAATGAGGATAAACAAATGGCTACAGGAGTCTTTGCTCTCTAGAGGACTCGGGCATAGCCTGTGATTTCACAGGAATAAATGAGTACTAGATTCAATTAATGTCAGTCACAGATGAGTCAATTGCTGAAAGTTCAGCCTTTTTCTATGACTATCCTATATATATGTTCTTGTGCCATATACTGTTAATGATGCCTTTTAAAAATGAACACCTTTTACACTTGAAACCATGCTAGTACAATGTACATTCCTCCTCCCTGTTCCCTCAGTTAATGCCTGGAGCAGATGAATTCAAGAGGTAAGTGTCAGAAATGCTTCTCATACATGTCCTTTGGGCAGCCTCTCATCTGTATCTCTATCTTGATGGGGATAATACGCATCTCTGAAAATACTTTTGATACTGTAGGATTGATTTACTGCTCAGAATAACAAGAGATTAATTAGTGGTTACTTCTTAATTCTTTTTCCTTTTTTGTACTTGCAGATTTATTTGAGACAGCAAGATAAAACAGCTAGTATTAATCAAAATGTTCGCATTGCCAAAATGTCTCTTATTGACCTGGCAGGATCTGAACGTGCCAGTGCTACAAATGCCAAGGGGGCTCGTTTTAGAGAAGGAACAAATATTAACCGCTCCCTGCTAGCTCTTGGAAATGTCATCAATGCTTTGGCAGATCCAAAGGTATGTGCTGTTTTCGCATGCAGTGTCCACTTTCTAATAGTTTAAAAAATAATTTTTTAAACAATAAATATCAGATGTTGCACCATTGCTTATATCTTTTGACTCTTACTGTATCTTCAGAATGTATTCCTAGTTATCCTTATGGAATATATTAGAAAATGTTTACATATCAGGTTTTTTATTTTTAAAAATACAAAGTCTCTGTAGACTTTGATTGTGAAAGTTGCAGGTTGAAGTTTTGGGTTGCTAAATCATCTGATGTACCTTCCTGTGCTAATGTAGCAAAAGTTGCTAAAAGTAACTTACACTTGAAGTAGAAACATTTTATGAGGATCCTTATGTATTTTAATTGTGCTTGATATTGGTTGCAGAGCCAGCATCTCTTTGACTGCTTTAATTCGAAGGTTAGTTAGTTGAAGTGTAGATAGGTCTTCTGTGTGCTTGGATTTTTTTGGGGTTTTTTTGTTCTGTTTTGTTTTTTTATTTGGAGGAAAGTGTCCCAGTTTTGGTTGTTTACAATCAGGAAAAACAATGCTGAGACTTTAGATGCTTTTAAATCCTTTGGCATCTGCCTATTGTCAATAATACTGAGTTCTTGTAGAGGTAAGTGGCTTTTTTTTTTTTTTTTTTTTTCCCTGCACTTCATAAGTCTATAATACATATGGTTATAATTAGAAAAGTTTTGTCCTCCAGTTATATACACTCTGCCCTTCATCTTAGACTATCTCCTCTAGATAAATAAAAGCACTATTTCAGAACTAAAAGTTTTTCTTAATATTTAAGTCATTTAATATAAGTATACTTTTTTTGTTTCATTTACTACAACAACTAAAATTAGGCTATAATATCTTAAGTACCTAATATTGAAAATCCTGCTCTTCATACTGTATTCCCTGTAAACTCTCCTTGGTGCTTACAGAGTGAGAGAGGGCATTCTATCTGCAGCTAGCAGCAGGAGTTGATGCCTTAGCACAGTTTCTGCCTGTAGTGCTGTAGGTAGTTAATTCAATCTTTTATTATCTGGTCTCAAGAAATTCCCTGTTTACTACTTTGTTTAAAGAATATTAAGCATCTTTTAGGGCAATGATGGGGGTAGATACTACCTATCTATTCCCTTCTGAAATACAGTCATGTTAAAACCTAAAGTCTAGGAGAGCTCTCCTTGAATGAGGGAGATTACCTTGTTTATATTTTTCACATCATTGTTTTTGCTTATGGGTTGCCACCATTTTCCTCTAGGATATCTGAATGAAAGAACCTTCTTGGGAAATGGTTGTCAAAAATAGTGTGCAGCTATCTTTGGATAATATCAAAAATGAATGAATGATTTTTTTTTCCAAAATCAAGCATATCTAAAGAAGATTGTGTAAATAGCCTACTGAAGACAAAGATGTCGGAAGCTGTGTGGCTCCTAATCTTAAAGGAGAAGGATTTTGTAGGAGAAAACATCTATTCAGAGCTCGCACTGTTAAATAATGTCTGACATTTACTGGATTTGCAATAAACATTTATTCTTTTGGCATTTAAAGAACACTTAAAAATGTCCTATTGGCTCGGATCAATGTCTGCCAAACCCAATTCTCTATTTCTGACAGCATCAATAATGAAGTTAAAGCTCACAAACCTGGTCACTTTCTGTGGTCTTCTGGCCTATTGTTCTCCCTGACATCTGAAATCCTTGCATTAAGGATCTTAGAGGGTACACCCACCTAGTTTTTTCAGTACCCATATATGGACTTGTCAAAAAAGAAATTGTTTAATCTGTTTTTGAACTTGCTTCCCCTTCTGCCACTGCAACCTGCTGTGGCAACAAGCTCCAGAAGTTCACTAGCTATTGTGTAAAGAACTACTTCCTTGCTAGCTGATCTCCCACTAGTTTCACTGAGTACCTTCTAGTATTTGAGGATTTAGTAAATGCATTTTTGTGGGGGTTTTATCTTACTGTTTCTCATGAATTGTAAATCTGATAGTTGTTCAGATTCATGGCACTCCTTTATTCAACAATCTTTCTTTTGATTCTAGAAAGAAATGAAAAGCTCATCTCTGGAAGCAGTCTTTCAGAAGAGGGGCTTATGTCTGGGTGATCTGTAGATTACAGAAACATTTTTATTAGGATGATGGAACTGTGGAGCACAACTGAGGACCTATTTACTTTCCTAACTCATGGTTAAGAGACATGACTTTACCTTTGCTATTCTGCTTTAAATTTGTAAAGCATAGCATGTAACTTGTACTATAGCAGAATTCCACTGCTACTCAGAGCATCCCTTAGTGCTCTAACCTCTGAGCTTTTATATCCAGTTATGACACTGAGGAGTATTTTTAAACTACACCTATGCTTTTTAAACTGAAATTTCTGAATCAGGTACATTATAACATGGAGGAGTTAACGTCATCTGTTCCATAGCTGGAGTTCTGCTCTTTTTGTTTTTGTTGGGGTTTTTTGAGTGTTTTTGTGGTTTTTAAAATACTCTAATGCAACTCATGACATAAATGTATTTAAAGGAACAGAACTGGAGCACAGAACAAAAGTGGATTTAGCAATCTGTTCTTGTCTGTCTGTCATGGGTTGCTGTGAGTCCAGAGCTTTGCTGATTTGATCTGGATCTCACCCTGAAGTTGAATTATAAAAACCCAGGCTGGGAGAAAAAGGTATCATTTTGTCCTAATGACTTGCCCTTGGAATTCCTCCTTTTCTAGTGACTATCAGCCATAGGAAGCTTTTCTATAGGTGGCTTGAAGGGTCAGGAATTTTGACTTTTCTTGCTGTGGAATCAGTGACTGCTCTGAGTAGGACAGACATTATGCAGAACTTAGTAAGCGGGAGGAAAAACAAAAACTGAGGCTTAAGTCATTGTCTAGTATGTTGATTGCATTTATTGGCACACACAAGAATGTAAAATTAGAACACATGAACAAGCATGTACAAGAGACTATCTTCAAGTCCTCATGGACTTACAGGCAAGTTTTTGGTTGTCCTTTAAAGTAAGTAAATTATAGGATATATTGTACTATAGTAAATATTCTAGAACCGTTTGGGATAAACGGTTCATTCATCTAGGCCAAAACTCTAATCTACAAGTGAACTTTTCTGTTACATTCATGAAGTTTGCCATTGTATTTCTTTCAGACAATTTCTTGCCTTGTTATTGGCAATAAAACAAATGAGCTCTTTGCCCTTAGTAGCCATCTTGTTCAACTTGTTTCTTACCCCTTAATACTTGATGTCTGTTACATAAACCAGGTGTTTTACTTGATCATATAAATTAATCTATAATTTTCAGGCCAACTTTATTCATTTGTTCATTTCCTTCATTTGTTGAGGGAGCTTTGTTTTGTGTGTAGGTGATTGCTTTCAATTGAGATAACTAAAAGCATTGTTCTGATCAAAAGGAAAAAAGCCACATATGATTCCCAAAAGTGTTTTGGAAAGTTTTTTTTTTTTCCCCCCTCCTTTCTTATTCAGGATAAAGTCTATGAACTCAATCTGACTCATCATGCATTGCATTCTCAGTAGTGTGAGAGAACTGCCGATCTGAAATGTAAAAAGAAAAAAGTGACAAATACTTCCAACAAGATGTATACACAAATAAAAGTAGTATGCTAGTTACATGGGCATAGTTGCTTTTGTGTTTCTCCTGTAGTTAGTCATTTCTGTCTTTTTAAATACTTAATTACTGCAAGCTGCTTCTCCTTGTCCTTTTCAAGTCAAGATTGGTTCCCCAGAGTATATTTGAACACTACTGCTAATGTTCTCACCTGTCAGCTAAGGTATATTCTTCTTTCCAAGGTTGTCATCTTACCCTTGTATTATGTCCAAACTTGTCTCATCATTAAATCTCATTTATGACCTTTACTATGTGCTTTTTCCCTTGATAGTCAGGACAGCCATGAATTTCCTCCTTCAGTTTTCTAGAGAATGCCTGTTTGTTTCATGTTATTTTCCCCTATAGGTTATTCTGGCTGTAAACTAACAACCTAACAAGCTAGATCAAACCTCTCTATTTCCTTTGTTTTTTTCCAAAGAATTTCTTTTATTCATCAAATAATTAGAATTCTGTAAATGTTCTCCTTATTCTAGTATTTTGTTGGACAAGATCTGGGATGTAGGGTTGGGGTCTTTATTTTGAAATCTCCTGAGGAAAAGCAATATGCAAAGAGAGAAAAGCCAAGTATGTTAGGAGTTTCATGTGTTTATTGGATTCCTCAGTTTTTGGTACTGAACATTCATAAAGTATATCAAGGCAGGTTTAAAGATATCTCAGCTGAATTAAAATGAATGTACTATAAGGTGGATGCTAAAATATTTTTCTTTTTGTTGGTTCCAGTTGCTGCCAATTATTGTCTTATAGGCCAAGAAAACAAGCATCAAAGTATGGATTTATGTAAAATAAAATTCTAGTAATAGCTGGGTGTATTATTGCCTGAGAAGGGGTGGGGTGGAACATCTGGGTTCTTTAGACAACATTACAGAAATCTTGCTTTTTTTAAAAAAAAAAACAAAACAAAACAAACTCCTCACATAAATGTGAGGACTGATTAAGTAGAAGCCTAAAGAGCAGAGCAGGATACCTCTTTCAGCAATGGTAAATTGTTAAAATCAGCTCACTTGCCATACCAACTCTTCCTTAGACTGTGGTTGTACAGATGCTTGAATCCAGTCAAAGCAGTGATCCTACCCTCTTCTTGCTTTCGGTTACTGATTTTTCACTTCTGTGCTGGCTTTGGCTAGCATTCGTGTAGCCGTGCGAAGAGTCACATCAGGCAAATGGGCTATGTGACAACTAACTTGTTGAGGGGAGCAGAGCGGAGTGTTTCTTGTGTGTTTTCATTGTTGTTTTTTTGAGCAAAGTTTTGTGTGTTTTGTGGTTGTGATGGGGATGGTGTTGCAGCAGGAGTGAATTAGTCCACTGATTTGGCTTGCCACGGGCTCTGCAAACCCGTGACACTAGCTGAAGGGAAGAAGTGGGAACAGTTGTATAAGAAGATGACAGAACATCCTGAACTTTGCCAAAGTCAAGTTCCTATGTGACTGTTGCCGCCAGCTACACCGTTTTGTCCTTTTGGTCAGCTATCAAGTTGCCCCTTCAAATATGTAAAGGGGATCAAAGCTTAATTTTTCCTTCCTGGTGCCAAAAAAAGGTACAGTGTTACCACTGTCTTGTTGGGAAAGGAGGGAGAATTTGGAATCTATACATAAGTTTCTTCCCGTTGACTTATTTGGTGTAGGATTTGGGTTTTAATGGCCTTTGTCCTGTGAGTTGGAGATTTTGTAGATGAAATTGAAAACTTTACAAAGCAGGCATTGAGTTGCCCAGAGATGTGGTAGAGGCTCGGGTTTTGGAGCTATTGAAAGACCCAGCTGGACCCAGTTCTGGGTAGCCTGCTCTAGCTGACCCTGCTTTGGGCCGGGGGGTTCAATTAGCCAGTCTCCAGAGTCTGTTCCGACCTCAATTCTTTTATGATTCTATGAACAGAAAATAATTTAATATAGTCCACTTCTTTATTGGTTGTCCACATAACAAAAATAGTTGTTAAATATCCAGACTCTGAAAAACAACTTGGCTAATGTGTGTGCCGTAAAGGTATAAAGTGGGTTCTGAGAGATTTTATGAAGGAGACAGTTTGATATGTATGTGTAATTTTGAGCAATATTACTTATATAAATGAAAAGTTATATGCTGTGTTTTGTGGTATTGTTGAAATGCTAAGCAGATACTTTAAGCAGGTCAATTCTTAAAATACATTTATGTAATCCAAAAAAAAAAAATGCATATAATTCTTTCCAGAGCAAGAAACAGCATATTCCCTATCGAAACAGCAAGCTTACTCGTTTACTGAAAGATTCTCTTGGAGGAAATTGCCGAACGATAATGATAGCTGCTGTTAGTCCATCTTCCATGTTCTATGATGATACATACAATACTCTTAAGTATGCAAATCGAGCAAAGGATATTAAGTCTTCTGTGAGTATATTGGTATTTACTGATGTTTCATCAAAGTATACTGTCATAGTGCTAATAGAATGAGCTGTTTCTTTTTTTTATTACAATTTATTTAATTTTAAAATACAATATTTAGTAATACTTCATCAAAGAAGGAGCATTACTGGGACTATGCCTTAAAAGGCTAGCCTGCAATTTGAAAGAGATTGTTTCCATAAGCCTCAAATTTTGAACTAATAATCTCTTAGCTCATATAACTCATACTCAGCTTCAGGATCTTAATACTGTGTTCCCAGATGGAGAATTAGGAAGCATGTCACAAACATCTGAACAGTTGTACAAGAGCCAGACTAGGTTTCTTACAGGCAGAATTCAGCTGGAGCTAGTAAGCTCAACTAGCTTATAGTGACGAATGAAAAGCTGCTGGGGTATCTTGTCTTCTGTTCTCTGGTATTCAGATCGTTTTTTTCATAATCCTATCTATTTCAGCATCCTATTTCTTTTGCATAATATGGAGCTGATTGCAGTTTCTATTTGCTGCATACTTTTAAATTAAAGATAATTTTTATAAAAAGATCCACAAGGCTTACTTTAAATGATAAAGCTAGTTCAAATAAATGTAAAATTTGCTTGTGTGTATAAATGTAATCGCTTTTTATTGTGCTGTTGAGGGAAATTACATGAGCAGTAGATTACTACAAAAGCTAAGAGAATCACAGTTTTGGGCAAGTCAGCCATATATTTATCTCTTTTTTTATTAAAAAAAATTACAGTACACATGTAATTATGCAATGCTTATATGTAGTATAAGTATTATGCAGGAAAAAGTGAAGGGGTCTTTTTAAATTTTAACTTATTTCTATTCTTTAACAGTTGAAGAGCAATGTTGTTAGTTTGGACAGCCATATAAGCCAGTATGTTAAAATCTGCAATGAACAGAAGAAAGAGGTATGTTGATAATTTTTGTTGAGTTTGAAAACAAAAGTTTTCATAAGACTGGACCTGTAGGACAAGTGTTCTCCTAATGTTCCTGTATTGTCTTAAAAGAAAAAATGTGTTTTTTATTTTTAAGCACAGAATGATGATTTAAAAACAGGTTGACAAAAGCCAAATTTATATTCCAACTGAAAGGTACTTTTTTTTTTTTTTTTGTTTAAGATCGTAATGTTGAAGGAGAAACTGAGAGAATATGAAGAAAAAGCAGCCGTTCCTGAAAATCCTAGTATAGCAGTACATTCAAACTACCAAGAGGAAATACAAAGGTAAACTGATCATAGTAAGGTCTTACTTTAAAACTGGAGTTTACATAATTTGTAGAGCAAATTTACTTTCTTTTCAATATTGGTTTCATTGTTAACATTGTTTTATTTGGCATAGGTGTGACTTTGCATAATTATTGTTTCTTTTCAGGATAACTTGAAGGCATATTTAAACTGAAATACTGTATATGTGAGGAAGTATCTTTATCAACTTTCTAGGAAAATTATACAATAAAACACCATAAGAGTAATCATGTACTCTGATAAAGAAGCTGATGTGATTCACTCTGACATAACAATTTAGGTCAGTGATGAAGGTCTGGCATCTCTAACTACTTGCTTATTAAGAATATACTAGATTGACAAAAATGAAGCAATGTCAGCATGCTGTAGGTTATGTCTGATCCCATCAAATTTTCACTACAACTGTTGATATCAGAAGTATTTATTTATGATTGGACATTAAATCTTACTAAAAAGAATGAATTTAATCAGTGAGCATCTGGTTATTAAAATGCCAGTATACTGTTTTTTGTTTTGTTTTAACTTATCTATGCTTTTAACTATTATAACGATGCTAAGTTTCACAGAAAAATGATATTTTTGTCCCAAGACTACTAATCTTATTCTGTATTAATGTGCAAGTGAAAACCTACAATTAATAGCACTTAGTGCAAGCCTTCTCCTAGCCAGAGCTCTGTAGGGTTAGGAAGTTCATATTTCAAAAGGCTAAAGATTTGGGGGAAAACCTAGAATTCTAAACAACCTTCTTTAATTTCAGTTGTTTAAAGTACTATATTGTAATGTGTTTCAGAAGAACTAAAATGAGAAGTAAGCTTTATAAATTCTTTATCCTTTTTGGAGCTAATACTTAAGCAATGTTACTGTAAAATGACTTTGAGTCACCTTGACTTTTCCTATCTGATTTTTCACTGTTATTCTTGTATTATAGGAAGAACCCTCATCTGAAAGCCCTGTCTCTTTAAAAAAAAAGAATTTTCAAAACTAAAGCATAAAGATAGTGTACCACTAGATTAAAAAATGCGATAGCGTTGCAAAAAGCTTGGTAGCAAAAGTATTCAGTGCAACTCTTGCCCTTATCTGAGGGAGGTACAGAGCTGGGATAGGATTATTCACTGAGGTGATCCTGTCAGGAAGAACACTGACAAACTGGTGAAAGTTCTCTAATGAAGAATGACTCCTAGCCCAGATAATCAACTAAAAATCATCATAGAATCAGTGAGAAATCCTATATAGCCAAACAACTGGGCTGTATGTAGACTAAACAATCTACTACAGATAAAAATTGAATGATAGATGTACAGTATAGGCCAGTGTTATATTTGGGAAGTTTGTAATTTAAAAGTAATACAATTAAGAAAGGGGAAAAACTTGAACATAATTTCAGAAAGGTCTTTCTAATACATCTGTCTATAGAACAGTCTTTCCTGGAAGTCCATTTAGTTAGACTTTGAAAGCTAGACAGTCCTGAAATAAGTAACAGAAAACAATCCTTTTTTGGTAGGAAGCTTATCTTCATACAACAAGAAATGTGAAAATATCTTGCAAGTAAGAGAAACTTAATACAATTTTTAAATTATATTGTTAAGAAACTAGTCAATATCTAGACTTTTAAAACAGTGGTATGACACTTAGGAAGGGAAAGGGAAATATTTATAGGCTCTCTTTTAATGCTCCCAGAAACATTTTACCAAATAGAAACTAACTTTTTATTGAAATATGTAAAAATCTCAAAGCTATATGCTAGGTTCTAATGCTATTGTTTCTGCTAACAGTTTGATTTTACTTGTAATGCCTTCTTTTTATGGAAAATTATAAGAATGCTAGCTTTCAGCAAAGCTACTTAAAAGGTCATTTTTGTGGGTAGATAGAATGCAGTTTTCATAACTGTCAGCAGCTGCTGCACTGCTGGCAGGTATTTCTTCAATAATATCCTTTCTTTTGAGGTTTAAGAAGGGCAAGAACAAGAATTTCACAAAGGATTTCATTTACATCTGTAGGCTGTTTTTTATACTTCTCATTCTGTTTTCTTCTTGGTGGTGTTCCTGCCTATCTTCTGATGGCCCTTGAACAAACTGGCATTCGATGTATAAATTTGATGCTAATGTCGCTCTTCCATAAGAAGGTTAAGTTTTGGTCTCAGTGTCGTCTTATTGGATCTGTCCTTGAATATTTCATCACAAATGTATTTCTGGGAATTATTCAACTAGATTTATTCTTTTAACTTTTTTTGTTGGCCCTTTGAATGCATTTTTTTTTTTAATCTGGAGTACTACTTGAAGAGAAAGCAATACTCCATTCCTCCAAAGTACAGGATTGCCTAACAAAACGAAAACATTAGTTTAATAATACACAACATGATTCCATCCAAAATAAGTAAATATAATATCTGTGATATTACAAACAGATGTTTGTTTAGTAACAGGTTAGAGCCTTGGAGAATTTTCAAGGGAAAGTAATCTGCTAAATTTGTTTAGCTGAACTTGAGCCTGTTAAAGTTCCTGATGTGTGTCACTAAATCTTTGTTTAGAAATGTATTATTCCCAACATGTGTCTGGATGAAATCCAAAACAAATATAGCTGTTATTTAAATAACTCCTTATTGTGCTTATGAAACCTCTGTAGAAAGAAAGTGTGTGTATATGTGTGCAGATACTTTATCTGCTGGACACAGGTTGTCTCTGAATTCATCCTAAAGTAAAAGACTAGGAGTTTTTTGGGGAGAGGTGGCAGACTGTCTTCCTCATCAGGTAAATGTAAACAGTTAGGGCAAACTTTTTTAAAATACCTGTTTCATAATGGGTTAAATGGGCCATCTTCACAGTAGCACTTTCTAGTGTAGCATACACACCAAGAGCTACCTAAATGAAAGGAAACTGCATTTCTATGCTTTCTTCTCTGCCTTCTGTTATGACTGTGTCTGACTCTGAGACAACATAATTTCACATATCCTGAAGTTTGGGATGTCAGTTATAAAATACCTCATATTCTAAAATTATTTGGGAATTTTGTATTGTTATAAATACTCCTGTCTTACTAATTTTAGTGGCAAGGGGGTAATTGTTTTTCTTGTAAGCATCAGAGCACTCTTGCAGTGGTTATTTTCTGTGGAAAATGCCTTCTAACTCAAGTTACTCCTATTGGTATTGCAGAGGCTTCCATAAACCTCTCATTCAGGTTATTAAAAATTCATTTTCAAAAAAAGCATTAGTTTTTAAGTCATGTTTGTACTTCAGACAGTTTTCCCACGTTTTGAAGGGGGCCCTATGTCTTAAAGGTTAAATTAATTTGTATGATTGCCATTTATTGCATTGTGTGTGTATGAGAAGAATCAGTCAAGGGCAAGGTCAGTTCAAAATGCTGGACATAAGCTATGCAAATATTTGTTTGTCAGAGAATATTGTTAATCTTACGGTGTAGTCATAGAGACACATAAGCCTCTCCCCTTCTTTATAAAAGTTAGCAGTAAACATGAGCGTTGCATTCTTTTCCTCCTTTTGAGGATCCTGACAAGTTCATGTTACTCACAGTGCAGGTGTGAGTTGATTTCACAATTCATTCGCCAGCTTTAAAGATGCTCTGTTACCTCTTTCCTCCTTTTTGGCACGGGATAGAGAGCCCTTATTCTAATACATTGCTTCTATCAGATACCAAGAAATTCTTAAAAATGTGTTCACAAATCGTGAAGAAATCAGAAAAGAATATCTCAAGTTGGAAATGCGTCTGAAAGAAAATACACTGAAGACATATTACCAGAAACAATATCATGAACAAATTCAACTAATGTGCTCTGAAGAAAGAGTAGAAAAGGTGAGTTGTCAGTAATATGACACAATATGCCATACCTTTATTTTGTTATAGAAATGTATGGAATTTTACTTAAATGTTTACGTAATTAATCAGTGCTAAATATTTAAACATAAATAGAATAGATAGATAAAATGGGACACTGATTATCACTCAAGTAACTTTTTTTTCTATTCATGCAGAAAATGTTTGTCAGGTGTGGTGGGCTTTTTTTGCATATTACAGGAAAGTATTGGGTTTTATATTGCTGCTAATCATGAAGAGTTTACAACTTGTCCTTACGTAGGCTTGACTGTCATAGTAACATATCTGACTAGATCTGTGAAACTCATGCTGCTTTTTTCCAAAACATATTAATTTACCTATGGTGCAGACATTGGGGCCATTCTAAAAACTGAGAAATCCATCTATGACACGAGTAATACTTTTTAGAAGGAAAAGCATTGACATTGTGTTAAATAAGACAGATTTTTATTGTTGGTGGTTTTGATTGTTACCTGCAAGCTTTTGGAGACTTACTTAAGAATATGCAAAGAATACTTAAGAATATGAAATAAACTAATCATGTTGTCCTTGATTTTAAGAAAATAATTTTGAGGCCTAGTACAAATAATTGCTGTTGCACAGCATTGAATGCTTACATCTTTCTAGAAGATTGAAGTATAGACAAGTAAGCATTTAGCTTAATCAAATTTTTTGATGAGACTTGCTTTAAAGGAATATATGTTTTATGTAGGTATGAAGTTGGGGGTGGGGCTGGTTTTGCTTAGTCACAATAACAATCTGTATTTGGCCAAAAATGATATAGCTTACCATATGACAATTCCCCCCCACCCCCCCACAGTGATTCACATGAAATTTGATCCTTAGATAAATGTCAAAGTGAAAATATATCTTTTTTTTTTTTTCAGGCATATTTTTTCATGTCACTAATAAAGATGTTTCAAGGGACTTAGGTATTCTAGAATTCTCTTTCATGTCATAGAAACTCTGAAATAATATCTCCTATCTTGTGCCACTTTTTTAAAGCTTCTTAAAATGGAGCATAGTTGTATTTTTATTTATAATGTAGAATGTTATATTCATGCACTATATTTCATATGAGCACTTCTTATGGACTGATTTACCATTTATATCAAACATTGCCACTGCTGCATCAGATGTTGTTGTTTTTAGTTAACTTGCATGATTTAGTAAGGGCCAAGTGTCACTGTCCCAAAAGTACAATGCCTTATTTATTAAAAAGAGTAAGTCTCTGTAATGGTAAAATTAAATGTTCTTTCGAGACTGCTTTGGTTGGAACAAATTGGATTTTAATTTGGAATTCAGTCATTTGATTATCAGAGTGACTGCTCACGTTTCCCTTGTGCACTGTAACGCTTCTGTTCTTGCATGTGTTTTTTCCACATTTGCTCTTTTCCTAAATGCCTCTGGGTTTTCTCTCTGTAAAATACATTGCGAGACCGCATGGGATATTTCTGAAATAATAATTTCTAAAGGAAGATACTTATAAAGTGTTTTTATTTTACACTTAATTGTTCATACTTGGTAACTAGCTATAATTGCATTAGGTAAGTTAATGTGAAGCAAAGGTCTTGCCTATGTTTGCCCAACCCCTGTTTGCAAGTTTCAATTCAAAATGATAATTTCAGGAAGAAGGGGAAAAAAAGATTAATGTAGGAATTTAGACTAGCTGAATCTGTTTTAACAATCTTTCTTGTTGCAAAAAAGTTACTGTAAATTATTTTTAACCCATTCTGGACCACTACTAGATCATTTCCTTTTTAAGAGCTTGGGTAGTACCCTTGTATTTTAGTTATTTTTAACAACCTTAGTAGAAGTAAAAGTTTGTGTAGTTTTGCGGTATGTTATCTTAAAGTTCTCTACTTCTAGTGCAATACTCCATACTTGGCAATCCTTTTTGTTTTGGTTTGTTTTTTTTTTTAGATGTGTTCTGCACTGGCAGGTGGTGGTTTGTTGTGATCCCAGTGAGAAAGGCATTCACACTCTAAAGAGCATTTAAAATGCAATTTGTTAGAGCTAACACTGTAAGGAGAAAAAGATTAGTATAGATAAGTTTACTCCTCCAATCAGGGCACAGTAGAGCATGCAGATCCTGTTCACCAAAAAGTTATCCCATTTGGTCTTTTAAGCTTTTATAGGATTTTCTTAAGACACGTTTGATCGTTATCTAATGTCAAATGAAATGGATGTTCCCGTGAGAATTTGTTGCTGCACTTTTAGATAAAGACAGATAAAGGTGGTATAATTGCCAGTGCTAAGTGGGAGCTGCCAACAGGTTTTCATTAAACTTAGCTGATGAAGTTTATTCTATGGCCAAGAATATGTGCGGCACAGTATAGGCCTGGGGGCCAAACTATATGTGCAACAGAGCATAGCCCAGCACTAGCCTGTGCTGACTCAGCTTAGCTGTTATGCAGATCATGAGCTCTTCTATACAGAATGCCCTTCTGATTAGGACTACTGTATCATGAAAAACACTAATTCTTCTCTGATAGGCTTTAAAAAGTATGTTAGGTGTGAAATCACTTCTGCACTTCCAGTTGTCACTTCCAAGTGTTTTTTACTGTCTGGGAAAGGAGCATGTTCCTGGAAAGTAGTCAGTCCATCTTGCTTTCAGATATTTTTATTTACTGTAATTGCTCATGCTGGATGCAGATTTGTGTGTTAAACATATCCTGGTTCCTCAGCCTTGACGGGCCAATTTATTCTAGATCACCTGTGATTTCTGCAATTGCAAAATGGACTAAGAACCAAGTGTCTTCTCTGGGAGTACGTGTCTTCCAGATGTCATGTCCTGTATCAATATTACAGTTAGCATGCTTGACTCCACTTGTCACTGCAGTGCACTAACATGTCCCTGCTTTCTGGGAATCTGCTGGGAAGGTTCATCAAATAGCAGAGTATTGTCATTATTACCTGTAGTCCTATCTACTACCTCTTTCGAATCACGTAAATGTCAAAGACAAGCCTGCAAAACAATGCATTTTTCTGCTTCAGTGGACCTGAAAACTTTCCCCTAGTGTCACTGATTACAGGGGACCAGAAGTTTAGGGGAGCTTTAGTCTAGCACTGGTCTTTTCCTGGTACTTTTCTTAAGGGTCTGGCACTTGCCTGGTAAGTGCTGGGAGCACTTGCATATTTCAAGTTTTTCTGCTGTGCTGGTTCTGTGTTCTGCACACCATGTATTGAAGCATAGGTTTTGAAAAATCATCTTAGGAAACACTATCTGCATCTTTCTGCATACTGCTTCTGTTTTCTCTTCCCCATTAGCTTCGAAAGAACAGCAGTTAGTAATCTGTGCTTCAGCTCAACGTGAGGGAGCTACATACAGACTTTCCTCTGACTTGTTATAGTGGAATCAGTTTGGCCTACTCTTCTAAATACATAGGTTTATTACAGTCAATGCTCTTAGTTAGAGAGTTATTCTTGAAACTATCAACCTAGAGATTTAGGTTACATAGTTTATAAAAACTGATTGGGTTTTCTATGTTCATTTTTGCTGAGTGTAGCAGATAGACTTCAAATGTGTTTTTCTTTTAGCTTTTAACTACTTAGAGTTCAGACATAGCTGAACTCTGTACACTCTGCCTATAGTTAACATTCTCTGTGACTAACTGAAATCAAGTGACCTAATGTTGAAAGTATATTGCAAGTTACTGTTGTTCTCTGAAATTAGAATAAGTCTCCTTTACCTTGTTGAGACACTGCCTTGTACCCAGCTGGCTTTTGCTGGTTTTGTGCTTTTTTTTTTTTTTTGTTGTCAAGCTTCAGAGAAGCTTTAGGAGAATTTTGATGCTTGGAGGTAGAGGGTTTTCCTTTTGCAGAATGTTTAGCGCTTCAGTAGGCTTTTTTAGGTCATATTGCATTAGAAAAATAAAGTGGATAAAATTCCTTCATAAATGTATATACTTGAGTTACTAGAAATTCTTAAGTTATATGTTATATCTAGAAGCAAGTGTATGCATTTGTGTGTATATGTGCATGGGCATTTTTTCTAGTCTTCCGAGTTTCAGACAATTTTCTGAAACAGAACAGAAATTGATCAAAAACAGTATGTCATCCCTTAAGAGAATGATCAAGTGACTATCCGCTATTGGAAGGGCTTCCATAGAACAAGCATGACAATATTTAAAAATCATTCTGTAATGTCCAAAAGTAGGATGCACTATTATTAAACTAGTCAAAAATGTAAAATGTTTATTATGTCCTGTTAAGTGTAGAAGTCTGGAAAAATCCTTGTCGCATAGAGATGTCTGAACACCATTTGAAAGTCTCCCCTTCGACATTGTTCTTTTAGGCCACATGCAAGCGGGATCACAGGCTTGCAATGCTCAGAACCCACCATATGCATGTGCAGAAGAAGAAAGAAGAGGAGGTGAATCATTTTGAGGAAAATACAAATTGGCTGCATCGTGTTGAAAATGAAATGCGCCTCCTGGGTCAAGATGGGTGTATTCCAAAGGTAAAGTGCCTTTTAATTCAAGGGCAGGTTTCATTAATTGTAGGTAACATTTGACTATAGTTAAGAGTAGATTTTCCTTCTCTCTCCCCTGCTTTTGTTCATGTGACTTCTCTGGGGTGTTTTTAAATTCTAGTGTTAGCTATTTCAGTCCTTGCGTCCTAAAAGTACTTCAATGTTCATGCAAGTATTTTTGTTCATGAAAATAGACAATTGCACACAAAAATACCTGCTGAAAGTGAATGGACACAATATGGCTGAGTTCAGAGAGCTTCTGGAATCTTGATCCTACTCCTGGCCATACGTTTCTACTTTTGCCTTTACAGTGGCTGCTGATGCTTGCCTGACCATATGGCAACCTAATCTGCTAGCCTGGCAAAGAGCATTCCCCTTACTGGGGATTAGTTCGTTGGGAGGGTGCTAGGAGAGAGGAGGGAAGAGTAAAAAGGGTGGTGAGTAAAGTTCTTTGCCAAGTTTTAGGAAGTAGAATCAGCTCAGTTCAGCCTCCGTCAAACAGAAGAATTGGCTGAGAAGAAGGGATGAGAGTATGTGCAGGAAGAAAGCAAAGAGGAAAGGGATGGGAAGTTGTTCCTCCCACCTTTCAGTTTAAGTCAGGAATTAGATTGGCTCAAATGATATAGTGTAATGAATGCTTACATGTCTTGTGAAATGGAATGTATATTTTAATGGGGTGGCTAAAACTTTTTGATACCTTAAAAGTGAGCTTTATTATGTTTCAAACAAGATACCAGCATCTCAGGAAGATGACTGAATGTAGTGATCCAAGTTATCCAAGACCGTATCACTGAAATCCAGATGTAGAGCATGTGAATATGAAAATAGGCAAGCTTGGGTTTAGGCATACACACATAAACATATAGTTGTGACTATTGTGTTCTTCATGCTAATTGCAGTACACCCGTATATTTCTGAAAAGAAATCTACCAAACAGTATTGAAGTATGTAAATGAAAATCAAGTAATTATACTTTTCTACTGTAAAATCTTATTGTAATAATATAGATTAATTCTATCTTAGCTCTTTAATAGGACTCATTAATATGCTTATTTATAGTTTAAATTTCAGTTTCTTACTTTCACTTTGTTTAGCACTATTTTTGTTGTTAATTTCCCAAGGAACTCTCTAAAGATCTTCAGTGTTGTCATTTAAACCTAGAAGTTAAAGACCTGAAAGCCCAGATTGAGCACATGTTGTCTCTGGTGTCTCTTCAAGAGCAGCATCATAAGCAGACAGAAAAGTAAGTACATTCTCATAGTGGTCCTAAGATGACATCCATTCTGATAATTGTAACTTCAAAAGGTATATCTGTAGAATTTAGATTTAGTTGAAACAGAAGTGAGATTTTTCTCAAACTTTTCTCTGAGTTAGAATTCTAGTTTCTTAGCAAAAAATATATGGAAAATAATTATCAGTTCATAACTCCTGATCTCTGCCTACCATTGTTTAATAGAAGCTAAGATTATACTGTAGAGCCTCTCACTTCCATTTCACTTTTGTAGTTTTTACAAGTTCAAGGTGATTCATTTTCCACTTCTGTGCTGAAGAATGGTACAAATTTTTAGATATGTTATCTTTTAATTCCCTGATCTGTAGGCACTGATTACATTAAAAATTGTATTAAAAATTGTTACTATAAAACTGCTATATAGCTACTCAAACTCAAAAAAAAAGTTTGGTGGTATTCATCAACTCTTTTTCAATTATCAGTTGCTTGAAGCTGTTCAAGATTAACTTTCAAGCATGATGAAACAAAAGGGAAGTAATCACAAATCTGTTTAGTAAATGAAAATTAAATTTTTAATGAAATAATTCCAAAATGACATAACTAGATTTTATACATTCTTGGGAGGGTAGGAGAAAGTTGTTACATACTTGCTTTCTTGTGAAGTTTACTGTAAACCTGCAAAATGGAAATCAAAATTTTTAAAACTCCATGTTTGTAATTACCAAGTTACTTTGCTTTTTTCCTAATATATTTGTATATATGCGTGTGTGTTTGTATATGTATGTGTTTACACCCCCTCCCTTCTCTGTTGAATCAAGAGTTCAATCTTGCAACTGATTCTGCAGTTAAGGCATTCTTGTGTTCACGTAAAATTCCCAATTTTCTCATCATAATTTAGATTCTAGTTGTGTATAGATCTAAATATGCTCTATTGTATAATTTAGGTTCCTAGTGTTCCAAATTTTTTGGGATAGTGTAGTGGTTATCACGTCTGCTTTACACGCTGAAGGTCCTGGGTTCAAGCCCCAGTGGAACCAGCACCAGGAAATCTTTGGGAGTTTGGACTAGAGGATCTCCAGAGGTCCCTTCCAACCTTACTGAATCTGTGATTTCTGTGATTTCTGATTAGGATCTATGTACATTTAAATTGTTCATCTATCTAGTAATTTTGAAAGTAAGTATTTAAATCAAGGTATCTTGACTGTCTTGACTGTGTTTTGGGGGGAAGTGAGGGACTGGAAAACTCTGAGATTAGGAAAAACAAGACATAGCTAGTTAATTTTTTTTAAAAAAAAATCATAGTCCAATGCAAGATTTGACAAAAGAGAAAAATCACTGAAATAGTCATAAATATTTCTACTCAGTGTTGTAATGTTTTCCAAAAATTAGTTCTGCAACAGAGCTACTGAAGTTAAGCAGAACAAAAAAAGAAAAAAAAAATTTCTCATAGTGGCAGTTCTAGTAAGCCTCTGATTAGTTATGAAATAGTCATGTTTGTCTTGCCTTTTGTTGTTTATAGAGTACTAAATGCTTTGCTTCCAATTCTTCGCAAACAATACCTGACTTTGAAAGAAGCTGGATTGACAAATACTTCAATAGAGGCTGAATTTGCAGAAGTTGAGCAGCTGATTCAAAGACAAAAGTCAGTAGTTTGGGCTGACCAAACTGGAGATGAGGTACAAAATCAAAGACATCCAGAGACATCAGTTATTTTTGCATTTCCACAACTTATGAACAATCCAAACACCCCATGCCGTAAGTATATAACTAATTTGTTTTCTGTTGGAAATATTTTTAAATGTCTCCCAAAGACTCTGTTATCCATGTATGTAGTGGATACACACTTCTGCAAATATTAAAGCCAAAAATAAAAGCGAGTATCAGATTAATCTTCTATAAATTATATACTATTTTTCATTGGATGTGGGAAATAGCTTGACTTTTTCAGTATACATGCTCTGCACACAGATAACACCATTCTGTTATTGTAACATGCCTCATATATCAGTGTTTCCAGATTTTATGCATGTTATTAAAAAGATTAATTCCATTTGAATCTTTCATATGATGCAGATGGAAGAGTATCATAGTGTCGTCAGTAAGTACTGTTGCAGTGATTTTGAAAAGTTGAGCAACTAAATGTTTTTAAACTGTTCGATGTAACAAGTTTGAGGGGGAATGAGCTTTGCTGTTTGTTATAGGTTGACATAGAATCAATTTAATACAATATTTTATAAGTTTACTTTTTGAAGATATCAAAGGAGTCGGCATTTCTACCATGAAATTATGCTGTTCCACAGCAATGGCTATGCTGCTGCATCCTGGTGGCCCTGATTTTCCCCATTACTCTCTGTAGCTGCCTTCTCTTTTGATTTTCCCACAGATAACTATTAAAGGAGTTGCACTGTACTGTAGACTGTGTGCAAAGGGATGAAGAAGCAAGCCTTAGAGTAAGCTTTGCTCAGAGAGATGAGAAGCAAAATCTCAAAAGGACAATTCTCAACAGTTCAGATGCTATGGGCCACTGTGTTGCTGCCTAGCCAGAATGAAGATGCTCAACACATTGGAGCTTCGTAATAATAGTTATAATAATCCATAACAGTGGAAGCTATCCATAGTTATCCAGGGAAAAGCATATTAATAATTCTTCAGTTTCTCAAAAGCTGGTAGACATGAAAGAGCAGTGACCTCTGGAGCACCATGCAATTAAGTTACCTTCTTCCTTTAGTCAGTATTCTACATAGCTAGCTGTAGGATTGGGAGTTATTCTGCAAAAGCCTATTCTTTCTCTGATCCCATTAAATGCACTATAGTATTTTAGCAGATGTTTGTACTGCTATTGATTGTATCAGAGAGGACTCACTATATTTGGCTGTCCTCAATGTAAAGGTTAGCTTGTGTTAGGGGTCCATTAGGTTGGAACTCTTAGCCCTTTAAGGGAGACGATGGAAAGGAAGATAAAGGAAGATATTTGTATTACTTGCTCTGCCCATCTCAGTCAGAGGAGGGAGAGATACAGCAAAGCTGAAAGCACTTGCTGGCTTGTCCTGTTTTCATTTCTGCCTGGAGTGAGGACTTTTGTGAATTTTAATTCTTACCGCTCACTGACACTAATACGCTTCTGGTTTTCTTTCATAATTAATTTTACTTCTGTTCTACCTTTTTTCAGATTCTGTCTTCTAAGAGGTCAGATCTGTTCCTCCTGAAATTAACACTAAAATTACTATTACTAAAATTATTCAGGAATTTTAAGGCATAGACTTAATTTGAGGGATTGTATTGGAAGTTTTATGGGGAAGTTTTCCAATTCTCTTGTTCTAATTTTTTTTTTAACTGCATGTGCGCTGAAGTAAACACTCTTTTCAGTTAAAAGGCAGTTGATTTTTTTTGGCCGTAAACAATGTCCTTGCCTGAAGATTTCCATGGAAATCTTTTGCGATGGTGTGGGATTTTTTTTGGTTTTTTTTTTTTTTTTTTTTTTATTGATCTTTGGAATGGGAAGTATTGGTTTCTTTCCTTTTCCCTCTTGATAGATGCAGCAGAAAACATGGTAGAAACAACTGTCTTCCTAACAGTATCTGCTCAGAAAAGAGAAATTAGCAGTATTTTTATAATACCATTTTAATCTTAATATGTCCTTACATAAAATATTATTGACATTGAGCCAGTCATTTCCATACATATTTGGAGGTGGGAGTGGGGAAAAAAAATCCATTTACCAGCTTAAAAAAAAAAAAGTGTTATAAAAGTTATTTGATAGGACACAAACACAAAGAAATAGCTCTTCCTCAATTGTTTGTTAGATTTCAGTCCTAAAAGATTGAACTATTAAGTAGTTGTTATGCTGTAGAAATACATTTCTCTTGAGCAGGACATAAATACTCAAACTTTTTAGAGATAAACTTTAGCATGGGAAAATGTGAAGTAGTACAAAGACAACATCCTAATCAGAAATAGGAAGGATGTAGTAATTTCTCTTTTCCTTTAAAGATGTAATAAATTTTTCAAGAATCCAATTCCTTCTCCCTAAAGTCATTTCAAAAGTACACTTGCAAATGTTAGTAAAAGCTGACCTAAGAACTTGGTGAACAAATAAAAAGAAAGATTTATACAAATACACTCACCTTTGGTACATTGATACTTTGTTGTTTGTAATTTATTCAGGACGTTTAGAAGGAAATAGTGTTTCACGTCCACGTTTAAAAAAAGAAAGAAAAAGACCCTGTTACACAGTGGTCGTTATTCCTCGTTAAAAAATCTGTTTTTCACATATAACGTAATTACATGTACTTCAGCTTGTCAACAGGAGAGAGCAATACAGTTCATTTCTTGGCTTTTGATTATTTTTCATGTTGTAAGTTGAGAACAGTTTTTGTTTTACTGTAGTCTCCCAATTCAAATAAATTTGTGTTTAATTGTGGTAGTATCTTAGATATTTCTTTTTGAAATAATTTGGGAAGAGGGATAGGAAAGTTGATTCGTGGCAATAATGTTTCATATTACATAGAATTGTGTATAATAACTCTTTAATGTACTATGAGCTCCTAACAGGAGTTAGAGGATCTAACAGGAAAGATGTGTACTAGATCAGCTGGTAACAAATGTGATGTATCGTTCTTGAACATACGTACAAGCATACTTGAAAGAGTACTTGAGGAGAGAAAACTCTTTGGTAAAAATGATATATACTAGTCATGTAGAAAATAATGGCTATATAGTAAGACTTGGGAGGAAAATCAGCTGCTTCTCCAATGAAGGCATATGAAGTTAATAAGTTCAAAAGAAATGTAATTAAGTATTTAATAATATAATTGGTATTTAATGATATAAATGGTAATAGCCATCTGTTACCCATAATTGGAAATTTCAAATTTGTTACTCTAATAATCTACAAGTTATTATTTAGTCACTATGTGTTTAACATGGTAGCAATACAGAAAAACATCTGTACTTAAATGAGACTGCTGAATTTTCCACCTCATAAAGCATGAGGCACTAATCATTGCAGAAAACTTCTTTATGATATAGTAAACTTTTGCTGGCAGCCCTCTTAGAGGGAAACTGAAATTTGACATAATTGAAATACAAATTGTTGTTGAGTGGTTTAACAAAAAGAAGACTGGAATGCTCTAAGCCACATAAGCAACTTTTTTTTTTCTTTTTTTTTTTCATATGTAACTTTTCTGACTATAAGCACTGTCCCCAAAAGAACTGAAACAGCTGAATCATTTCTGTGGATTAGGAAAAACTATAAAAGCAAGACTTCACCTTTTCATGGGTTACTTTGGGAATTAACTACATTCCACTAGCTGATCCTAAAGAAGGAAACCAAAATAGTAGTTGATCTAGAAAAAGAATCTAAAGAATGGAAGTGACAGTAAGGGTGAAAGTGGAGATTTTTAATCCAGGTTTTGCTGAAAGCAAATTTCTTACGAAATTACTTTTTGAAAAATATATACCAAGTGAATTTACCTTATTGTGTGAAGGTAAATAAGTTTAAATGTGTTCTTGATATTAATTTTTTGTAAGATATTTATTTCTATCAGGATCTTCAAAATACTGAAGACTTCACTATTTCCAGTAATGTATAAATCTTTGTTTCCAGTGAAGACTTTTTTTTTCCATAGAAAAGCTCCCCTATATATTAAACTGTGTAAAGTCTAACTGGAAGAGAAGAGGATCAAGATCCTGTCTGGCCATTCATTCAATATATCTGCTCCTATATTGAAATTATCAAGACGGCCAATTCTTGTGCTAAAACTTTTTTTTTTTTTTTTTTTAAGGAAAAGCTAGCTAAAGCTTATTGACAACTAACTAAAGCTTAATGTCCTTTGTCAAAGGTCATGTATCTTTTCACTACGGATTTTAATGTGTTTTGTTAGAGTTAAAATGTGCAACTTCATGAACAAGCTAACCATTATGTAGAGTAAAATGGAAGCTATGGAAGCAGTGTAACTTTATTTTTAAAAATGTTTCAGGCATCCATTTTAGGGTGTTTGGTTAATGGAGAGCCATATAGTATTCACAGAGGATGGACTGTTGGGTAGATGGAGAGCTATGACTGATATTTACAAGTATTTCTATGAATGGGAAAGTTCTTGGCATTGTTTCAGGCATACCATTTCCGGAAGCCTTACTGTATATTAGTATTGAGAGAACAGAATTGATTTACAGGAAAAAAATGGCATCCATTACCTCTCCTGGTGACAAACATCTGAAACTAAAGTCAATTTATTACTTTGCGTGGCAGTTGGAATGTAGTTGCATGTAGTAAAAGCATTGATTAAAACCAGGAGAAGCGTAATTCTTGCGTGCTGGAAAGACTTGTCATATGTTGAAGAGCTTTTTCACACCGTATGTCCCGTATGACTTTCTTGTGCTATGTGAAATAGTACTCATGACCTCTAGAACCCACAAGAATGCACCCTGGCTTTTAGCCTTTTTTCCTCATCGCAGCTGTTTGCAAAATTGTTGTTAAGTTGGCCATCACACTGATGCCTTTGGGTCACATGAATATTAAGTAATTGAAATTCATTCACTAGACCTCATTTGCAGTTTGGAATTCCATGACTCAGTTGTTAGAAGAATCAAAATGTATGATTAGTGTAGTAATTGGATCAATCATTGGTAGCCCAGGAATGGTTATTGAAATGAATATATTAATATTTGATTTCACTTTAGCAGAACAACCTGGCAGACTTAATTTAGCACAGTTTCCAAAAATAATCCCCTTAAGCATGTATTAACATAAGTTCTAGAAGAAAAAAGTCTTGACTGTTATTTTGTCCTGGACCTCAATTAGAACTCACCCAATTCATCGCAGTTGTCTTGTCATGAGCCTTGCTTACTTTTGCTGTGACTCATGTTTTCTAAATAGCGTGCCCTGCTTTTCATATTAACTCTCAGTGCTGTAAAGAGCTAATACTGGTATGTTTCTTGAAAATCAATTCCTCTGTCCTCTGAAGAGTTTTGGGGGACAGATAATATGACAAACCAGTGACCAAAACCACCTCATACCTGCCCACCAGCAGATGGGATGATTTTTATTTTTAATTTTGAAGTGACAAGTGGTTAGAAAGATGAATCTAGTAAGATAAATAATATCTTAAAAGAAGGCTGACAGTTATCTTTTCTAATTATCAACCTGAAATAAAGGATTAGTAAATAAGCAAGTGATCTGGTCCGTAAAACACATTTAGAATAATTCTTATTTTTTTAAAGAGTAAGAGTTTTAGACAAGAATGCTAGCTAAGAAGATATTTCTGCATTTTTCTGTTTAGTTAATCCTTTTACATAGTGATTCACTTCTGTATATGAAATGAAAATAAATTTAATATTCCTGAAGCATGATGGTCATCTGATGAAGAATATTGAATTGGCTGCAAAATATGAAGCAAATAGACATTTCTTTTATGCCTTACTATAAAAGAAGTTTGAGGGAGTTTTTAGAGGTGGTCGTGTTTGTTTTTAAGTGTTGCCATTAATTTTCTGCTTAATGGCTAGCACTGGACATTCATTTAGGAATCAATTCAGTTTGTTCTGAAGACAATATGAGTAGCTATACTTGGTCCATCACTATGTCTTCTTCAATATCCTATGTTCAGAAGTTGCCTGTAACGCAATCCTAAGAAAGACTGTGATAACAGGGCAAGTCTAGAGTCAGCTGACTTGCAATTTCCAGTTCAGGAAGTCTCATTGGAGCAATCATATGTAATAACTGCAAGTAAACCTCTATCTTATGAGTTTGTTTTAAAATAATATGTATAAATCCCACAGGATATTGCAGTGAGTTCAACAGCAAAATTGTACTGTGGGAAGTAAGTATTTATTTTTGTATTAAAATCACTATGTTTTTTTGAATATGGTAGTCTGATTTTGCAGGAAGGAAAATAGTTCTTTATTAACCTTATATATTCCCTTTGAGTTTTTTAATTTATTTTTTTTCTCCTACACAATGGTATGCTGTTATCCCAGTTTTCTCTTTACTCACTGATACATTTTAGGGAAAAAGATAAAGCATGTGTTATGTATACATACATCCTATCTACAAGCACTCAACAATATTATGCTAATACTGTGTATACTGGGAGAAAGCGTTGTTTGAAATTGTCATATAAATAATTTTATAAAGAAAAATACATTTTCACGCAAACTCCAGCCCAAGTTGGATATTGTTTTGGCTGTCCCTAAAGAGACTTTAAGGAAAAAGTATAAAAAGATAAAGTTTACTTATCCTTTTGAATGCTTGTTTTGAAATCAGAGTTTCAGGGTCCTGCTGAGTGGATTTGGGGTATCTTGTAGCTATTATGAATGTGTACTATAGGAAACAGTCCAGTTCAGCATCATTTGGGGGGAAAATGTTAATGTAAGTGTTCTCAAGGGCAAAGTTAAGGAGTGAAGGAAGTTTAATACTCCAAAGACTGTATTTGGTCACTTTAGTCCATCTGTGTTTATGCAGCCCATGCAAACAATAAGTCTTCAGTAGTCAAATTTCTGCAATCGAACTGAGTCTGTCAACCACACTTAGATGTGCCAAACGTTTATGTTCTCAATAGACTAAAGCAACTCTTTGCTTGTTTCCTCAGTGACAGTGTTAACCACAAAGCCTTTCTGCAAACTTTATATGGTTCTGGTTTTCTGTTTTATTTTCTTGGAGAGATCCTGTGATTAATGAAATGCAGAAACATTTCTGATTCTAGATTTCTAGATATGTAGATATATCTTTATATATATATATATATTTTATATATATATATATATATAAAAAATCTATAGATTTGGACAACTGTATGCATTTTCTTCCCACTTTTCTAGGGGTCTGTAGCAAACTTTGGCTTAGTTTTATGGTCTGCTGAGCTGTCCCATTTACTCTGGGCCTAGTTTTCTGCTCTATCTATCAAGACTATGTTTCTGGTTTTGGTAGACATGACCTACTGTGAAATCACATTTCTCAGGTCTTTTCTGTGTTGTTTTAACGCTGAGTTCATATTTGCCACTGATGACATTGAAGTCTGGAGTTTTTTCTTTTTCCTATTCCCTTTTCAAATTGGATTTAAAGAACTAGTTCATCCAAGTTTTAACTGCTCTGTTACAATATAAGCCTAGTGGTGACTGATATCACCCATTTCCCAAAATTATTTACTAAAATGTTTAATGCTTGTTTAGACAAAGTTATGCTAAGATTAGGAAATAGAAGGTGTGCTGTGTAGACGTTTCAGTTTTAGATGTTGTATTTGTGTCAGCCTGCAAGACTAATCTTCTCTTTCAAAAGTAATTTTTGAGATATATATGTCTGTATATAATTTAAGAAAGTATACATCTAAATAACACTATTCTAAAAATTTGGGGTAACCTTAAGTATCTTAAAGTAAATTTGCACAAAAAAAGATATTGGCTATTCTCCAGAATATATCACACCAGATATGACCATCTGAACTCATCTGAAATCTATAGGAGTATTGTCCTTGTAGCAGCTGTTGTTGTCTGAGCTCATTTTATTTAACTTTTCAGTTGCAGATATTAAAAGCATCCTGAAAAAATAGCCATTGTGTCATAGCTGGGCTTTCAGTATCTTCTTTCCTTATTAGGATGTAAATAAGAGAGAAATGTATTGTTATTTTGTAGATTTTAATGTGTTTTTCTTGCAATATTAATGTTTACTTTAGATCATAACTGGTTTGATGTGTATGTACAACAACAAACCTGACTTTTGAGGTGGTTGTCCCATTAAAGAGTGACAACGTTTTCTTCTGACATAATGCTGAGAAACTAGTGATGTCTCACAGACCAGACAGTGAAAATCAGAAAAAGAAAAATGCAGACTGTGCATTACTACGAGACAATTGGACACAACTTGTCAAGCCTATGTCCACATTAGGAAGTAGAGGGATCAGTGAAGAAAATCAATACCTGATATCAACAACATGTGCATTTGGGGATCTCTTTTTTTGGTTGATTTATTACAAGCTTGCTTTGATGTGATCTCATAAGTGAAATATCTCTTTAATGCTAGACTGTGTTTGGAAGATACTTAGTTTCATCCAAAAGAAATACAGTTTGTGTGTGCTGAGAAACATGCCCCTCTCTGAACTGGAATGGGGATACCTATCTGTGACAGAGGGTATCAACAGCCTAGTGCTAACAACATTTTGAATCTACAGGAAGTAGAATAAGCTTGCACTTGTCAAGACATAAAGGAAGGATGTTGGAGTAATCCAATGGATGAAGTGTGTAGATTCAAGGTCTGTGTGAATGATTAAGAAAAGTGTATCAGAGGTTGGAGTGAGGGGGAGATTGCAAGCTAGACACAGCAAGTACAAATCCATAGAGAAGAATGATGTGGAGATGATGACACTAATGGGTTCAAGTGAAACCAAGTTAAATATGACATTGCTTATGTGTATGGGAGGGGGTTGTTTTTTTGCTTTTTACTTTTTGGGGATTTTTGGGGTTTTTTTTTTGTTTGTTTGTTTGTTTGTTTTGGGGTTTTTTTAGTACGTTGGGAGCAACTTAATACTTTCAGAAGAAGCTTTGGGAAGGGACACTTGAATATTTCATGTGCTTTCCACTATTTAACTGGCAAGAGGAGCTAGTTTTATATTAACTTGTTCTTGCTATGAATTTTATTCCAGTGATAAATAGATTTAAAAAATAGGTCTGGGGTTTTACTAATGGCTTGTATTTGCCCTATATAGAATTGTTGCAATTGTCATTTAATGTACTTGTATTACAGTATGAAATACTGCTTATTATGATGAAATTCAACAAATTATTAATGTTGGCAATACTTTTGTGTTCTCTACCTATCTGGTTCATGGTTTAAATGCTTGCATTTACGGTTAATTTAAAAATGCTTCCAGTACTTGGTCCTGGAGAAGCTTCTAAAACTTGGCACTCACACCAAAATGTTTCTCTAACACAGACTTCCTTCCTAGTAACTTTAGGACATTAGCAAAACCTCAGTGCCTTACAGTAAGCAAACTTTCTGAAACTGGAACCTCCCTGTCATAATGTATGAACAAATATAATTCTAGCCATTATTTTTCCCGAAACACATGCTTTCAGTTGCATATAAGCAGGAGGAAAACATAATGAATTAATATTTTAAAATGAGTTCTAAAATGCTTAATGGATAGTTAATTCAAAGACTAGACTGGAATCATTTGATAAAGCTTCTTGTGTTTAAGAATATAAGCTATCCAAAAATCTTTAAAAGAAAATGCTAGTCTTTAATTCTTGGTTTTACATGAGTATAGTATTCTTTTATGCAAAAGACTAACCTTTCTTTCCCTCAAAAAATATTTTCTAGTAATCAGAATAAAGATTAAGCACATTAATAAAGCATAGGTTTGTTGGTAATGTCATAGGAGTACACACTGAAAATAGTACAAATGTCTTCATTAAAGTAGGCCTATAATACTTCTAGAGAAGGCTAAAATTATTTAGGGAATGTGCAGGTTCTGTCATGATAACAACCTGTGATCTTGGAAAGAAATATGGCTTTATTCTGCTCTAACATTCCCCATTGTCCTTTCCATTCTACTGCATGTGAATAATAATTGTTAATTAGCTTAATCTTCAGCTTAGAATCAAGTTACTCTGTCTCAACAATTTGCACTTCTGCTGGTGAATGTTGACAAAGAATTACATTAAGATGAGGTAGGTAAATTACACATATGCACGTGTGTATACACATATAGTGGGGTTATTTTGGTCAAACAGACTTCTCGCCTGAATTTTCTTTGTATTTTTTCAAACCTGAAAACAAAATGGTAGAATTGTAATTTCTGCACAGGTATCTCTTTCCAATAAGCGATAGTTTAACTTACCTTACTTTTAGTGTGTGTGCTGTTGCATTACCTTGCTTTTATTGTTGGGTAAGACCATGTTACGTATTTCTTGAGCCATAATAGCGTAAGCATCGTTCTTTGTAAGACTGAGCTTCTAAGTTTGGGATAAATGGCTGTTTTATTTTTCAAAGGCTTCATAATTTAATTAAGTTCTGGCAACGTAGAGCAAATTTGTCCTTTATATATTAGCATCTAATTTACCTATTACTTGTAATGTCTTCACTACTACTTGTTCCGTCCTCTCCAAGATGTCCAAGTCTGAGATGGTAGTCTTCCTTCCCTGTTTCCTCACAGCACTTAAAACTCTAACTCATCCCCTCTAAATGGGAATCATCTGCTGTAGCTGATGATGTCATGTGTTATGACCATGAGAGGATCTTGTGTGCAAATTCTAGGTCAAAAAAAAAAAAAAAAAAAAAAAAAAAAAAAAAAAAAAAAAAACGACAAGAAGTGCTGAGAGTGCTGAGATCATCCTTTGAAGGCTTTCCCTCAGTGAGGTCCTTGTTTGGGCCTTTTCCTTAAGACATCCGATTTCTGATGCTGATTGGAGATTAGTTTGCTTGGAACTTTTGCATATAACAAATTGGGTTGCAGCTGGGCAATGATGTCAAAATGAAACCAGGGCTGAGAAGTAATAGACAGAGACATAATCACATAAGCTTTGCTTTCCAAGGAAATTAAACATTAAATGAGGGGGGGGAAAGGATATTAAAATATTTTTGTTAATTAAATTTTCTCTTTTAAGGAATTTCATGGAAGTGCTAACATGCTATAGGTGTTGAATGCATAATAGCAAACTAGAGTCATTTAGCTTGAGTAAAAGCTAACTTTCTCACTGAGGCAAACATGAAACAGAATTTTGCAAAAAATAAATATTTGTGATCACTTGAAGCTATAGTTATTTCCTGAGTACCTTTCTTTCTGCAATTTAAAAGTGCAAGATCTTCTTACAGTTTAGTTGATCATAGAATAGGCAAAGCAGATGCAGCTTCAGCTGCAAGCTGAAGAGGGGCCAATCCACAGTAATTTTAAGGATGCTTGCCTTTTATTTCATCTCTGAAATTTGCAATAAAAGTTGAATATAGAAGCGCTTCCCTTTTTATGACTACCATCTACTAGTCTTGAATTCTAAAATAAGAATTTGGTTAATTTTCCATTAAAAACTACTAGTCATTGACCTGAGTTAACATTAGCCCAGCTATTAGAACAGTGGTCTGTGTATTAGAATGGTTCTCCCTCATTTAATTTAGAATAGAAATAAGACTTTTTAATCTTATGTTTTGGCGGTTGGTTTTATTAGTGCATACGCAAAATTAAAAATATTGTGGCACTTCAAGAAAAAATGCATTAATAGGGGTGAATGGACCAACTGCTGGGTCATTGCTTGCTTTTTTAATTCTTTTAACAATTTTTAATTCTTTTAACAATGTATCATAGTTACAATTATAGTGAATGTAACTGACAAGACCCAGGTACCTGCTCTCTTTCCCTTTTCCCAAAACACTACTTTATCATTTACAGCGTCAAAAAAGTTGTCCTCTTTTTGTGATACTGTCTTCCTTCATAACAATCTTGTTCATTCTACTGCATGGTACTTTCTAGGAAAAATGGCTATGGTCAGAAGACAGTTGCAGGATTATTGTGATAATACCATCTTAAATTAAGTGTTACTGAAAATGATACTGTTATCATGACAAATTTTTACTTTTCCATGCCCTGTCATTGTATCTTGTATCTTGTGCTTCCTTGTAACTTTTTCTCTGACATTAACTATATCGGCTTGTGCATATTTACAATCCGTCAAGTACCGCAGAACAAATGCTACCATACGGACAATGCGACAATAGAAATAATTTAAGTCATGTGAGCAAATTAATATGTAAATGAAATCAATAGTATTTGTAGTAACTTTTGCTGATATCTTCTGCAAAAGAAAACTTATTTAAGGAGGGAAAAAGAGAAGAACAGCAATATTTAGGAAGTAAATGTAGGTAAATGTACTAACTACTGCTAACTGTTGTTGCACAGGTACACTTTTTGGCACACCATCAGAAGAAATTAAGAAAAATACAAAACAAATAGTAGAATATGCAGTCCCATCACAGAAGAGAACTAGGAGAAAGCTAATGGACTCTCCAGTCACAGCTCAAAGTCCTGCTGCTTCCAAGCTCTCCAACCTCCACCATCTGGAGGATTCGCTTAGCAAGGAGGTTCGCCCTATTGTGTATACACCAGAATTTTGCAGAAAGCCACTACAGAGTTGCTGTACACAGACTGTAGTAAAGCAAGATTTGCACACTGCAGGGCTTCAGGGAGCAAGTGATTGTAACATAGATATGCCACTGAGAAAGGACAGTCTTACGGACTCTATATGTAATATTATCCCAGAGTGTGGTGAAGCTGACATGGACTCTACAGTAATTCTCTATCAAGGCCCAAGTAAAACAAATGAAGCTTCTACTGACTCATCTGGAAGAGAGTCACAGCCATGTAGCAGTAGCATTTTGCAAAGGTAATTCACATTTATATGGGCAAGGAATACTACCTATTTTTTCCCTATTTCTGTTTCCTAAACATTCTGCTTGATTTCAAAGAACTAGTTAATGTCCCTGTTGTCAATTTTTATTTGTAAGCCTAACTTTTTGAAAATCAAACTCTAAATTTTAATCATCATATTCAATTCTGCCACTATTTGAAGTCAATGGTACTTGAGTGGTAACAGGAAAGGTTCAAAGCTTATCTTGTAAGACAAGATATGTGCCAAAAAGAAATACAGCACTTAGAAACTTGTGTTTATGGGGCTTCAGACAAGTTGCTTTCTTTCTCTAAATGTCAGTTTTCCTGTCTGTAAAATGGATACCTTAACCTCCTTTGGAAAATAATTGTGAGATGCTATTGTGCAAGAAGCCCTGTAATTTGAATTCCTGATATTCATAGTATGAAGTCCTTATCTTTTTTTTTTTTTTTTTTTAAAAAGGAAACTCTGAAGCAAATAATATTATCTAAAAAAAAATTCCATTATTGTTTTTCAACTTTAGAAAAAATGTTTGTTCACAGTGGAAAAACAATTCCATTTGACTTCTATCCAGGATAGATTTTAAGTAATGTAATACTTTGGTTTCAGACTTGGTTTCTCTTCCTTGAAAAACAAAAATTCTACTTTGGTACATGAAAGGCCTTCATATATGGCAATGACATCTGCTGCTGAGAGAAAAAGAAAGATATTAAGGTAAGGTGAAACTAACTGTTCTAATTCCATGCAAATGAGTTTATTTCTTATATTGTCACTTCAATTCTCACTGTAATTCTAATATTATATCCCAAATCTGAAGTATGTCTGACACAAGTCATCTGGACCTATATGAGATGTCAAATATGTTTAACATTTTTTTTTTCTTGGGAAGTTGAATAGAAGCACTTTTGCTGTGTTGCATTTTGTTCAGCAACTTCTGTTGTTTTAATAGAACAAATATAAACTAATTTCACGTCTTCCATAAATGCTCTATACCTGGAATAGCAAGATGACACATTCTGAAACAGTTTCCATCATCGATTAGAAAATCTAATTTGTCTGAAAATGTTATGCCTTTGCTGGAAAACACTAGAGACTACCAAAATGGAAAGAAGAGAAAATGTTTGACAACACTTCTTATGTGGGTAGTGCCTTTGTTTTTCTGATAATTCATTTCCAGTCTCAGTTGTTATGACTTCATTGTTGTGGTCTGCTCTGGGAAGAATTCCCATTTAGTCGCTTCTGTTTTTAGGCCCTGAAAGAGGTTGGTTGTTAGGAACAGCAGAGAAGCTGAAACTGAAGAGATGCTAAGTAGTAGAATTGCCCTTTTTGGAGGGAGGGGAGTGATTATATTTCAGGGTAAGCTCTTAGATCATTTTTGGTTTAAAAAATTTTGGTTTTAAATCGAAAGCAAAAAAATCAATGCAGTCTCTTAAAATCGTTATTGACTCACTTGTCACTAAACAGTAATGTAGCTGCTACCTTGTAGATCTTTCTCTAAAGAATGTTTCAAGGCTGTTCGAGCAGGTTCTATAGATATGTCACAGGACATGGAAGAAACTTCAAGTACTCTTGATTTATTTGAGATAGAAAAATCTTAGAGTAAAAAGTTTAGATTAATTCTTAATAACAACTAGAACATGAAATTGGACCAGGTAAATCTACAAGGCTCTAAGATGAGAAAAGTGATGCTTCATTAATGCATTTTTCAAACTTTTCAAATAGTTAATTATGAATTCAGAAGAACAGGTCACCCACCCTCTGAAATGAGCTAGTTGTCTGGATTATCTTTAGAGAGAGGAGTGGGATTTTTTTGAAGCCTGATTTATCTTATCTTAAGGTAAAAGTTCTAGGATAGGCTGTAGAAGTACTCACTAGGTTTAATGATTTGCAAACTTATGCATGCTTTTGTCAAAAAAAAAAAAAAAAACAAAAAAAAAAAAAAAACAGCTCTTTCTACTCTGTCTCCTTTCTTCAGTCTCACCAAATTTCACTTCTTATTTAGAATAACTCTACAGGAAAATCCCATAACCCTTATTCCTTTTTTGGGATTATTTCCTGTGCTTAGACTACCTGTCTTACCGTAAACCAAAAATTCTTTACAAGTCTGTCTTTCTGTTGGTGAAGAAGTAAGAAAAGGAATGAAAGCATTTTCCTGTCTCTTTGAAGCAGAAAAAGAATTTACACTGAATTTTCAGACAGCATCTCCTTTCTTTTCTCATTTTTTCTTTCCATGCTTTCCCTACTTGAAGTAGTTCATTCCAGTCATTCATCTTGTAATAACATTAGAATAAAAATAAAGTTATTCTTTCTGCACCATAAATATAACTGGAAACGGTTCTATTGCTAGGACCAAGCATAAGAGACAAGTCAGTCATAATATACAGAAGCCTCTCTCTTTTTTTTTTTTTTTTTTTTTTTTTTTTTTACTAAAATACCATTACATTCTTGTAAGTTGTCTTTCAAGAAGCATTTATGAATAGATCTTAGCACTGGCCATGGCCGGGACTAGTATTTACTGCTTGCTATGTATTTTCAATTGAGTATAAGGTGATTATTAAGAAAATTAGTATAAGAGGACTATAGAGTGAGAAATGAGGAAGCATAGAAGCCTGGATATAAATAGAATTAACATGTTTACAAAACTGTTTTACAGAGTGGAACCACAGTGAGTTAGTGAGGCAAGTATGAAAGTATGAGATCACAGATAAGTTAATAACTTTCAGTGTAGATCGTAAGCCCATCATCTAAAAGGCTATAAAATACAGAAATTTGTCTTAGTGAATCTAAAGCTATAACAGCTCACTTGTAGCTTAGCTGAAAAGTATTGCCATGCTATAAAGCCACCCCCAGCCACTGTGTTTGGAGGCTCTAGAATTATTGTAGCCATAAAAAATGTGATTGGATCAATAAATGCAGCTTGGTCATTTTGGGAATGTCATACATGTTATATCTGTGATAATTTCCTAATATAATTTGTGTGTAATCACTATAAAGCTGGCTTCCGCAGTTTTGGCAAAAATTGTTGGCATGTTAGTCCACATTTTAACATTAAATGGCAACATTTAATTTTCATTTTTTTAATCTCATTATTAATAATGTCCTTATAAGGATTTAAAAGGATACAGAAAAGAGGAATAGTATCCTTATATGTGTAAGTGCGTGTGTGCATATGTATACATACACACAGACAGAAATGAGTTTCTTTGCATTGTTATGAACTGTAAATGCTGAATAATATTTTTTAATGTATTTGCACGTTGTAAGGCTTGAGCTACTGTAATAAAGCATAATCACTTTATTGAAAGCAAATTCTTTTTGACTGTTTTTTCCAGTTCTTCATCAAACACTGGATTAAGTAACCTGCAAGATCCTGTTTCTGCAAAACGTTTTCGACAGGAGATCTTGTTAAGCCGTAGAGCTTTGCGAGTACCCAGAATGGCAGGTAGGTGTCAAAACTAGTGGATGACACTACATTGTGTTTGTATAGGAAGTGCAAGATTAAGATTGATGTTTACAGTGTTGTCAATTTAATGGCATGTGTTGTTGTGATCGCTACACTAAGCTGTTAGTTTGCATAGTATATCTATTCTTTTAAAAAAATATCTAAATATGTCTGACAAGTACAGAGTTTTGATTAGATCTGATCCAGATGTTGAGAGCCTGTCAAAGAAAACCTTGTGCTGAGTTAAGGATTTAACACTAAAAATTGTGTATGTACTTGTTGATTGGAGATTTGAAATTTATTATGAATTTTATCTTTGCTTATCAACTTCATCTTTACCAAAATCAGTTGCTGTACCCATATTATTAAGAAAGTACCTAATAAAATACCAAATTCTGAAATAGAAAATCAGTTCTTGCTTTTCAAAGTTCAATTTTGAAGACAGACTACATTCTGCTTTCAGAAAGGATCTGTTACAGGTGAAGAATGAAATATGGCCAAATTCCTAACAGGAACAGCTTTTTTCAAATTGAATAGAAAAAAGTTCCTCAAGTGACATAATTTCTATTTTACAGTATTATATTCTATATAATAAAGAATAAAACACTTGCTTATTTTTATTTTTTAATTAAATAGACTACTGCTCCTTTTTCTAGCATCTTGTATGTCAGCTGAGAGTCACATCAGTGGACCTGCTAGGGAACTCACACATGGGATTATTGAGCTGAGAGTCAAATCAAAATAGCTTTCAATAGAGACAAGAAGTATCTGTTAAAGTTCTCAGATTTCCTCTGCAAAGGAGATCCAGGTATACCAGATTCTGCTTATGTTTATTGGATGAAAGTCTCATTTATAATATTTCTTTCCTCATTAGGATCTAAAACAAGGAACTGGAAGCAAGAACAGGATATGCCAAGAAACCTCATTAGAAGCCTTTCAGAAGGAAATGTAGTGGCGCATGTTAAACCAAGGACTTCAAAGAATCTTTTACTTCATGTTTGTAAGAAGAAAAATAGGATTTAGCCCTGAGTTTATATTTCAAGCAGGACTGATAAATAACAAGCAAGAACTGTGTGACTTTCATTTTCCCCTCATAAACTATTTGTTGTTGAAGATACATATCAACTTATGTCTCTTTCAATAATGCACTATTCTAGAACAACTGCTTCTTGGAGATATGAGGATTTTATTAAATTCTAAAATAAATTAATGGGTTTTTTGTCTGCCTTTTGAGCTTACAAATATCTTTGGTATGTTAACAATTGAATAAGAAATTTCATTTGGACTTGGCAATAGAGAAGTGCATAGTATACTTTTTGCCATATTCTCTGTGAGCTTTTTTCCTTATGTGTGTAATTGACAGATCAAAGCTTTGCATTACCTGAGGTGTGAAGGGGCTGAATGGTGCTATAATTTTTCTAAAGTTGCTTTAAATTGCTTACCTGTGTTCAGTCTTAATTTTCTAGTGATAATTTGTGGTACAAAAGTTAGAAAATTTATTTTTACTGGCTAAATTGCTTTCACTGAAATTTCATAACGTTAATTTTTTCATTTGGAAGTGAAGCATGTTTAATCTGTTAAAATACATTCATATTGAGTATTAAGATGCCAGTTTAATCTTAGATATCAGTGTTAATATGGACAGATAATGCTAATGTAGTATAAGGAGACAAATATTCACAAAAAAAAGGTTTTAAATGAAGTATTATATCTAATTTTTTTTTCCATTTTTCAGCCTGTTACTTAGTTGAGTTGTAAATGTTCCTTCTTTGTATTTCAGTGGGGATTTTTAAGTAATTCAGTTGTAAATAGAATAATTACTTTAATTTGAATAAATTTTTAGCAGTTGTAAATCAGAACAATATAGCATGAATTGAGCTTTTAGAAGAATGAATGTTTCTTCTATTGTGAAATATGACAGAATAATTTTGACAGGTATTATCATAACACCTCATAGTTTGTACTGTATCTTCGATAAATGACTAGTGTTCAAAGGGATGTCATTACTATATAGTAATATTGCAGTCCTGATAGCCTGTCCACTTCTAGGAACATGATTCTAGCGTATAGTCTATACAAAAATAAGTACATGAATAAAATTCACCAAACCAAGGAATGCTAGAAAAGACGACTAGGTGTAGCTATTTCCAAGAGAGTCCAACTCCTGTCTGAAGCAAGCAACTTGGCAACATGATGAGTGACGGAGAAGAATGTTCTGGCTTCCAGTGATAGCTATAGGCTCAGAAGAGTTTTACAAGTTCTTAAAAGAATTGTATCACATGCTTTCCTATGAGAGCAGATGACTGGAATCAGCGATTAGTAGCTTTTCCAAATTTGTTCCAAAAATATGTTTCTAACAATTATCATATATTTACAGCTTTGTAAATATATTTAAATTTGTTCTTTATAGTCCTTTCTTTGGGTCTCTTTCTTGAGGAGTATAGGTCAGGAAGCCACTGTGGTGGGCAAGGGGTCATGCAGAGAGCATGGTGTAGACTGGGAAAATATTGAATGTGGAAAAGAAAGTTGCAAGCAATGTCCAAAACATCAGAAAAATCAAAGAAAATTGAATTTTAAAATGACCATGCTCAGGCCAGGTGATGTAAGAAATTTCAGTAGAATGAAGGAGGAAAAAATTATTTTAAATTTACTCTATCACAAAAAGCAACAAGATTTTGGAATGAATTATAACTTCTTACAAATTTGGCAACAAGTGTAACTAAAGCCATAGGGACCAATATGTTCTTGATTTGTGGTTTTTCTTTTGAATTTTTAGTGTTCAATACAAAACGTTCATGGGGAGCTTATTCACAGTTTCACATCTACATGGGAAATGTTGGGCTTTGCTTATAAATATAGTTAGAATGCTCTTGTGGCATCTAAGGCTCAAAACTCACATAAATGTTCCGAGCAATTTTGAAAGATTTTTATTTTTAGACGAGCTTGTGCATGTAATGTTTTGATGCTGGATCAAAACATAGAACTGATGGGTTGTTATCTTTTTCTTAATGTTTTGCATACCTATGAGTGGAGCTGATTTGATTGACTGGTGACATTTCTAGAGACAAAAAAAATTGAGAAAATTAGTGTGCAGAGATGAGATATGACCCACATTCCTACTATCTATTATCCAAATATGTTGATTACAAGTTGTTGATTACAAGGTAGGTATTTTGTTAGTTATAACTAGCAAAAAAGCAAAACTATTTCCATCCATTATATCAGATATCTTTTTAAGCATATGTTTGTATTGTGTACTATGAACACATCTTTCAGACTTTGTAAGCAGAAGGTGCTTCAGAACCAATATTCCACACACATTACTGGTACAGAAATTTTTAGTGCTTAATAAGTGTGGGGGGTTTTGTGGGTGTTTTTCTTTTTTCTTTTTTTTTTTTTTTTCTTTTTTTTTTCTTTATTATAGTGCCAGTCTATTTTAAGGTGGAAAGGAAACACTATTTGAGTAGTGGAGAAGGTATAATGCAATAAACTTTTTTTTGCATATCTGCACTGCTTGTTACCTTTTGGCCTACCTTTACAAACTAAATTAAGTAATAGCTTTTTAGATTATATTAATCTGAATTATACTTTCACTTGCTTTCACTCTGTTGTACCATGTGGTGTTAAATTGTGCCAGATGGGATGAAACATAATATTGCACAATATAACATGACTCAGACTGAATCAAGAATTTAAATTATTTGGGTCAATTTAATCTTGTTTAGTGTTTTAAAAAAAAAGTTTAAAAAAAATCACTTGAGGAAAATGTTGTGCTCCTTACATATTCTAGAGTCTGATATCTTGGATACCTAATACTTCACAGGTAACGAATGATTCATCTTGCTTTCTCATTTAATACAGATACCTAGTTTATTTAAAACAAAAACTCTAGCCTGAATCAAAAATTTAGATTAATCTTCATGTCTCTACCTATTTAATAGTGTTCATGAGTTCTGTGTATAAAATCAACAGTGTATGGGAGGTAGTCCTTCATACCCAAATGTCCTAAAAAACTATTTCTAAAAGTTCATGTTAGATTAAGTATTAAACTGCCTGAAAATCTGTTGATACAAAAGTTGCAATGATATGATACGTCATTTTGAAGAATGTGAAGAAAAATATTTCACAGTGATAATTCTTCATTTAAAAAAAAAAAAAAACTTTCTTTAGAATATTTGAGTATACTCTGCAAAACGCAAGTATAATTTTAAAAGAGCAAGTACACATGCCACTGCTGCCATAGCCTTTCTGTGTGTGTAGTTTGAACGTGAACAATACTGTCTCTAAAACAGTGGTATTCATGTTAATCTTAAACACAAATACCCTTTCATAGCTCAAAATTTTTGCTTAAATCTTAAGGGTGTAGTATATTTGAGATATTATTTTTTTTCCATAGTAGTTGATTTTATTCCTAGTTAGTTGCATGGTAATAATCTATAAACTCTTCCTAGCTGTCCATTGCTGTTCCAAAATTTTTAATGAAAGGGAGGAGAAACATGCAAATTCTTGGACTATCTTTAAGGAGCAGTTGCAGCTTGTGTACAAGTACAAACTTGTATCAAGCCTTAGGATGATGGAGTTTTCATTATAGATCAGGAATTGTTTTATGTGTCCTCTTAGATTAGGACACCACGGGAAAAGTGACACTCACCTTGGAAAACTTGTCTAAATGACTTTTTAAATGTGGACATATTTATCCAAGACCCAGTTCTATAGCAGCTAGAAAATGCTTAAAATACATACGTTGTTGCGGGGTACTTCTACCTAAATTTATCCGAACACTAAAACAGTCATGAAACCATCTAAAATGCCTAAAAATATTTCTATACGCTGAGATATGTTGTCTAGGCTTTCTTGGCCAAAAGTTTTTTGGTTTTTTGTTTGTTTGTTTTAAAACATGTTTATCTACATCAAGCATATGTCATATCCCAGTATGTCCTTTTCTCTCTGAAAGTGATGGTAGTCAACAACCTTAATGTTTTACCTCTAGCCACTGTATTTGGTTGTACTACTGCTGGTACAAGCTGATGGTCCTAATAATATCTTTGAGTCCAGGCCAGACTTTTGGGACAGCTTGCTATTATCAGCTTTTCAGAAAAGCTTGTTTTGAGCTCTTTTACTTAAGAGGTCAACATTTCCCATGACCAAATAGGTTGAAATGTTCTGAAAAGCATTTCTGTGCAAATATGAAGAGGATGTTAAAGATCGACTCCCACTGGGAAATTCTGAGGGGGAAAAAATACAAAGGCTGCAAGATATAGTTTGTACTATGACTCATTTACTTGCTTATTGTCATCACAGGAAAGTGAATTTATAGGAGATATCTGAAGCATACTGAGACACTTGTTAACTAGTCTTGGAAATCTATGAACTTTTGTTATTGAGGATGGAGTTGGGTACAGGAGAAAGAAATACAGCAAAGAGTGAAAGTGGTATTGTTATCAGTGAGGCTATAGAGACTACTGAGTCATTTCTAAAGGACTTGTATCTTCGGACTTGTTTTGCGTAACTTGATTTTCATAACTAGTTGCTATGCTTTAGTGTGCGTATGTCAAGTACCTAGGTGTGTTGAAAGCCAATCATATCTGTTGATCTTGCAGATTTTTAATGAGCTTTGTTACTCCAATGGTAAACAAAGACGTATACAAACTTATATCCAGAGATACCTCTTGATATTTACAGGTTATGTGAAATAAGATTACACACACAAAAAAAAAGTGTGCTCTCGTGTGGCTAGCAAAGCACAAGAACTTTATTGGTTTATTGGGAAAAGTCACTTTGACATGGGTGGAAGAAGTTTCTGTATCAGCCTGAAGGTGAGGAAGTTTGTATTTATTGGGACAGTATTTTGGAAATGAGTTCTAAAGTTCAAGATTGACAGTCCTTTGCTGGGACTGCTGAGTCTGTCACACTTGCAAGTTGCAGTACTCTGGTTCCAAAAGGTAGATAGTATTTGGAATCGTGACAACACAAAGTCTTAAGGTAGCGCAGTGGTCCATCTTGAGAATCATTTGAATTCCCAAGTAGCTGTTGGGTTTTGAAAATGCTTTTCTGTAAACAGACATGAGAACATTAGTTTTAAAAATTAGAGAAGGTGAATATTGCTAGAGAAAGTGAATATTCCTAGAGAATTTATTTGCCAGAAATGTAAAATATGTGGTCTTCCCTGTAGGAATTTCTAAGACTCTTCTTAATAGAGTGTAGACGAGTAATGGTAAATGGCCTGTTTTATTTCTCTGTTGTGTAATTAATCTCTGTAATTAATTTCCCCTTTGGGAAAAATATTCCTAATTTCTCCATTGCTTTCAGTTTGGTTTTGCTATAGATGTTAAGAATTAAGGTTTTACGTAGCATGACTATTGTACATCTAACTTCTACTGGGGAGTGACTACATCTGCCTAGCACCATTAGTGGAATAAATCAAGCTTTGAAACTGAATAAAACAGATCTCATTTTGCAATTTGAATTTTAGCACACCAGCATTGCTGATACTATTTTTATACTGAATATATTTAATTATGTTTTACAAAAAATAAGATGGTGAAACCACTATTTTTACATCTTTTTACCAGGTGCACTTAGACTGCCATACAGTATGGTATTTCCTTGAAACAGTTAGTTCCATTTACTTAAAGATATATTAAAGATAAATTATTTTTATACATGACAGTATTTCGATATACTAAGGGAAATTGAAAACTAGTGAATGAGCTAACCATCTGATTAACATGGAATACATTTCCAGTGAAAGTTCATAGATAAATTCCTATTGTTTGTCCAACCTGCACTGTGTCAGCGACATGCTAAGTTGAAACAGTCTGTAAAGAGCAGAAGTAATAATTATCATCTGTAGTTGACTATGTATAGATGAGATAATGTCAGGAAGGGCTATGATGCAGATGATATTTTAAAACCCCCACCCCAAAACACTTGCCCTGGTCCTGAACAGTGCATAGATGATGCCTCAAAGTTTAATCATTATTCTATAATACGCTCCCATTCAATATCCTTATAGGAGCAAAAAGTGAAAAATACCCACTATTATATTTAGCTAGGGAAGGGGAAAGTAAAACTAAAGTAGAAATTGATTTAAAAAGAAACTAAAAGGGGCAAATAACTGGTAATGCTGTTTACCTGAGGCATCTATCAAAAACAGCCTTTGAGGAACAAGAGGAAAAACAAACAGTCCAAAACCAAAGTAAAGGAGATTGTTAGATATACTGGAAGTAAAAATGTGGAAGCTGTGCTCAAATAAAAGTAGACTTTTAAATATGAAAATAATAGAATAACTTGTTAAAAAGAAAAGCTAATAGTAAATCCTTTTTCACGTATCTCAGAAATTGAAAGCCTGCTAAAGCATCTGAAGGCCTGATTCATAATGGTTCATTAGAAAGAGTAATCAGAAAAGATAAGGCTACTGTAGCTATCTTGAAAAAGTTCCTAAGATGTATTAGGCAAGACTTGCATGTCAAAGTATTTCTGACAGGAAATGGATGAATTGTAATTTAAGGAGGAAGAGATCAAATGTACCGTTATCAAGTCTATGGTGGATACCAAGCTGTATTTGATGTGGTTGATGTGCTTGAGGGCAGGGCTGTCATTCAGAGCTCAAGGAGTGGATCAAGCAGGATACTTGTGAAATTGAACAGGATAAAAACAAAGTCCTTCTCCTGCGATGGCTTAACACCCTGCATCAGGACAGTCTGGGGACTGACTAGATGAGTAGCAGTTCTGTTGAAAAGCACCTGGAGATCCAGCTGGGCAGTAGGCCAAACATGAATCAGTAATGCATCCTGGCAGCAATAAAGAGACTTAGCAGCACACTGGACTGCATCAAAAAAGAATGGCCAGTAGGTCAAAAGAGGTGATCATTTCTCTTTACTCAGCACTGCTTAGACTACATGTGGAATAGTGTGTCCAGCTTGATGCTACTCAAAGCAAGAAAGATCATAGAATCATGGAAGGGGCCTCTGGAGATCATCTAGCCCAACCTCCTTGCTCAGCAGGGTCACCCAAAGCATGTTAGACAGGGTTGCATCCAGGCGGGCCTTGAAGATCTCCACAGAAGGAGACTCCACAACCTCTCTAGACAACCTGGTCCAGGGCTCTGTCACTCTCGCAGTGAAGAAATTCCCCCTCACGGTCAGGCGGGACTTCCTGTGCTTCAATTTGTGCCCATTGCCTCTTGTCCTGTCACACCGGGCAACAGAAAAGTGTTTGTCCTCGTCCCTCTGGCACCCTCCCTTCAGGTACTTGTACACATTGATAAGATCCCCCCTCAGTCTTCTCTTCCCCAGGCTGAAGAGGCCCAGCTCTTGCAGCTGTTCCTCATAGGGCAAGTGCTCCAGCCCTCTGAGCATCTTTGTAGCCCTCCACTGGACTCTCTCCAGTAGCTCCATTTCTCTCTTGGACTGGGGAGCCCAGAACTGGACACAGTACTCGAGATGAGGCCTCCCCAGGGCTGAGTAGAGGGGCAGGATCACCTCCCTCGACCTGCTGGCAACACTCTTCCTAATGCACCTCAGGAGACCATTGGCCTTCATGGCCACAAGGGCACATTGCTGGCTCACGGTCAACTTGTCATCCACCAGCACTCCCAGGTCCTTCTCTGCGGAGCTGCTCTCCAGAAGGTCAGCCCCCAGCTTGTACTGGTGCACAGAGTTCTTCCTCCCCAGGTGCAGGACTCTGCACTTGCCCTTGTTGAACCTCATGAGGTTCCTCTCTGAAGATGCTCATAAATGTAAGCAGAGGGTAATCAGTATGGTCAAGGAGCTGGAGCATAAGGCTGAGGGAATAGGACTTGCTTAGCTTGGAGAAGAGAAGGCTTAAGGGAGGCCCAGTAGGAGCATTGCAGTATGTCAGAGGTGGTTATTGAGAAGATGAGGCAAGGCTTTCTACTGAAGTAGGTGGTGGAAGAAAAACAATGGTCATAAATTGAATCAGGAGTTTCTGACAGTGAGAGTAATTAAGCATTGGAACAAGTCACCCAGCTGTCAGTGGAATCTCTGACCTTGGAGGTTTCGAGATTCGACTGGACAAACAACCTTGGCCTCATCTGAAATAAGTGTTGACTCTGCTATGAGCAAGCGACTGGACTATATGACTTACCAGGGTCCCTTCCAACATGAATGATCCTACAGTCCAAGGGAATAAGATAAATTGTCTGAAACTGAACAGCTAATAAAAGATATTTCATAAAAAAAAAAAGTAATTAAATGAGTAGTAATAGATCATTTGTGCTAGCCAATAACACTAATGGTCGAATATGGAAGAGCTGAATAACTGATACAAGTTCTATCAGTTCAACTGTCTTTAGTATCAGTGTATTGGAAAGAGGCAAATATGGCTATTTTAGAGGTTCTAGGGATCTACACAGAAATTTAATGAATATAATAAGAAATCTGTTAGGAAATACAGTTAAGATGTGGACTAACCTATAGAGAGCTATAATGGTAACAGCTTTCTGTAGAGGGAAATCCTGTCTCACAGAGCTATTGGATTCCTTACAGACTCTGAGTGTGTAATTAAAATAGAACTGCTTGGTACAGTCCACATAACTTCTGACAACCTGTTGCAAGTTTATCTCATTGAAGGTTATTAAAGAAACAAAGAGGCTTTGGGTAAAAAGGAAGATCTTAATATGAGTTAATAAGTACTTAAAGGTTGGAAAACAAAGAATGGGAATAAAGGGTCAATTTTCAGAGCACAGAGAAAGATTACTGGTGGAGTCCTGTAGGTAACTATGCTAAGACCTGTATGGTTCAACATACTCAGATTGTTTCAAAAAGAGGTTCTATTATAAAATGACAAAATTATTTATACTGAATTATTCAGGTAGTTTTAACTATCTGTGAAGAGTTGCAGGAGCATCTCAGTTACCAAGTGACTGGGCAATAAAATAACAGATGAAACTGAATGTCAATGAATGCAAAATAATGCACAGAAAGGAAAACAACCCAAACTGTATATACATGATGATGGGTTCTCAAATAGATATTGTGACTCAGTAAAGAGACCTTGGAGTTATTGTAAAAATACCATGAAAACATCAGCTCTGTGGTCAAAATAGCAAGAAAAAGAATAGACAAGAAGTCATTGTATAAATCCTTGGCTTATGAACAGTGTTGTCCTACACATTTCAAATAAATATAGTAGAACTACAAAAGGTATAAAGAAGGGTGAGAGGAATGATTAAAATACTGAACAGTCCAAATACAGGGAATGATTTAAAAGATTGGGACACTTCAGCCTGGAAAACAGGTGATTGAGGAGTTGCAATAAAGGCATATAAAATGAGTCACGGTAAAAGGGACTAGGCAACAATTATCTGCTGTTTCTTACTGTATGAGAACTAAAGGGCAGGTTCGAAACACATGAAAGTTCTTTCCTGCACAGCTTATCCTGTGACAATGAACTCTGTAATTTAATATATATGGTGGGTGCCAAAAGTGATTAGGCTGATTGGGCTCAGCAGATTCCTAAAATGCATTATATGCATTTTAGATAGGAGGGCACATTCTGTATCATTAGTATGTTTGACTGGTTCTGAAACTTCTGTCAGTGTCTACTAAGAAGTACTCTCAGAAAGAGGAGGCTGGGCTGACCAGACTTTAACTCTAGCATGGCTACGAGTCTCGCTTAATGCTGAGGAACTAATTTTCCCACCACCTCTAATCAATAGAGACACAGAGAAAGAGAGAAGAGACTCTCTCTCTTCCAGAAGGCAATTCAGGATGGGAACCTGGGCTGAATTCCTTTGGCAGTACACCTGGCAATACACCTAGTCTTGTTCCTTAAGGACCTTAATATTCCACACTCTGAATATCTTCTTTCTTCCAAGCAATGGTTATATTTACTCTTCAGAAACTGCAAAAATTTGCAAGATTGCACACTAACAAAGAGAAGAAATTTTCCATGTTTTACTTCAATTTGTGACAACTTTTCCTAGATTTGCTAAGTCCTAGGTGTGAGTCTACCCTAGTTGAGGCAGAGGTCAAAGCACGACACTAGACACTAAGTGAGCTAGTTTCTAATCTCAGCTAATGATTTTGTGTAAATTACGTTGTCCCATTTTGAAAAGAGGCACCAGATTATGCAATGAAGAATACACAAATATCCCCATATTGTTACAAAGCTTGGAAATAATGATATTTTTATTTTCTTCATTGCATGATCTCCCTTTACTTTCTTCGATTCACTGAGTTTTTTCCTTTTGTTGATCTTTGTCATGCATTTTTTTAGCCCTTATGATATTTTGTAACACTATTCTGCTCATGTATTAGGGGAAACTGAGAAGCAAGTGTATATGTTGGACACCGTAAAAGAAGATATAGGAGATAATTTTGTGTGTGTGTGTGTTTTTTTTTTTTTTTTTTTTTTTTTTTTTTTTTTTTTTTTTTTTTAAGGAGTATTTAATCTGAGCCTTGCTGACACATTTCAGGTTAAGAACTTAAGAATGAATTATAAAATAAGTATTAAGTACTGTGGATTCTGCTGGAAAAGTATATGGATTGTAATACTTGCACACAGTCTTTACACCAGTGGATGGAAAGTACTATGGATATACTGAAATCATAAAATATTTTCCATAACAAACCAATTCTCATGTGCTGGGAGACTTTGGCTCCTGGGTGGGAAAAGATAACTGTATTTGAAATTATTCTGAAAAATGTTAGGGAATATTTTATTTGAATACTCCTCTACAACTTTATTTGCTTCATTTTTTTTCTCGTTTTTCAAAACCGATCTTTTCTACTGAATCTTATATTTGCCTGGAAAATCATTAAAACATGTTTCAGCCATCTTGGGCTGTGTTCAAGTTCAATCCATTATTTTTTTGTGTGTTCTCAGCCTGCTAGTTCTTTCTGTAGAGTTTTTTGGTTGGTTGGTTGTTTTTTTCCCTTGACCGCTCTCAATCAATAACAGCCCCACACCATCGTGGTCCGTTAGGAACGGCGGAAGCTTAATGAATCAAAATAGTAACATTTTATTTCAAATCAACACTCTATTTCTACTAAATTTTACAATGAGGAAAATGTTCTTTTGATAATTTGGTTTGCTACTCTGATGAAGGTACATCTCTATCTTTTTTTGGGGGATGGCATTTAGTTTTTTGACAAAAAACATTCAGTTTTATTAAGACTAATCATGGGCTTGGATTTACTGTTGCTAGTAGTTATAGTTAGAGTACTGAGTAAAACAATTAGAAATCTAAACAAAACACAGCATAGGCTTTTGATGACAGAGGGATAGTCTAAGTGTGATATATTTCTTTGTGGGTCTAAATAAATCTCTTATAAAGCCCAAACTGACTATTTTTCACATTAAAGAGGGAGGGAAGAAGCATGGAACCATTTGTCACAGGTTGGAAAAAGCTCTTTAACTTTTGAGGTTAGCTAATGGATAAATAATTATTTGCTAATATCTTGAATCCTGCATATTTTTTAACTTCATATACTGAACTGATATAAATATTTCATAAGGATGAGTTCTAGTATCCTCCTGTTCACAGATAGGAAAAAATTAAGTTGTTATAACCTGTTTTTGATAGACTCTTTTCTCCACTGCTGCCAGAAGGTGGAGGAAAATCGTGACGTGGAGCACAAACTGGAAGCTGTGCTGGGGAATAATATCAGTGCAAGTATGGACTTCAATACTGAGTAGAATTTGAGAGAATGCAAACAACTTGGGCAAGTATATTCAATATTACTAGCTTCATAAAAAGAAAATCCAATGAAAAGGGGACTGAAAAGAATTAGAAACAAATAAAAGTAGACTGTTTGATTTGTGACCAAGATCCAGGAGATACCGAAGGAAGATTAGAATTACTGAATACCTATTTAACTAAATAGATAGCAAGAATCCTTTTTATCAAAAGCTGAGAAGAAATATCTGAGATGCATTTCTTGCAGTATGAAATAAGTGAATACAAACGTATGTTTTCAAACTATCTTATCAGACAAGCGGTTAACATACAGTTACTAGCAATGAGAGAGGCTGATATGATTAATAAGGGAGAGATTATCAACAGGCCTATAGGCTGTTTGCCCCTAGCCAAAGTAGAGTACTTACTCATGTGGATTAAGCATATGACTTCATTATTTCTGATTGTTAAAAAAAAAAAAAAAAAAAAAAAAAAACAGATTTTAAGTTATACTCTCATCCAAATTTAAAAGTATTCAAATCCAAGCCATCAGCTCCATCCCAAGAGGTTATGGAAGGGAGATCTCTGCATACAGATCTTTCCAGTAAGGTTCAGATTTTATCTATTATCTGAAGGGAGATACAAATCTCCTTTGATAAATTTTTGTAAAAGCTACAGAGGCTGGCAAAAGGGTAAATAATGGAAAGGAATTTCGCATGCATTCGGAGCAAGCTAGACCACTTAGAAAAGTGAACACATTCACAAAAAATGCAACAAACTTATAGGGTAAGTTTTATGCTCAGAGGGAAAAAAGACCACCGTTCCTACACAGGGCAGGGCAAGTAATAGCTCTGGAAAAGCAATCAGGCTCAGAGAGAACAAGCAAGCTGATAGACATCCCCAGTGCAATGCTGTGGTTAATAAGGTTACTGCAATTTTCTTTATGATTGATAAATGAAAAGTAGTAATTTTACCTCTCTTCCTGCCCTCGGTAAGCAAACTGTCCACTTGTAATACCTAAGAATTTAAACGTTAAAAAAACCAGAAAATATGTTGAAAGAACAAAGCACGATTGTAGGACAGGAGACAGTGCCTTGCAGAAAGTGTGAAAAGTCTTGACTGCAATAAGCACAAAAAAAGAACTCCTTAACTTCTGAGTGTAGTACCTTCGTGATGGATGTTGAGAGCTTATTTCAGTCTAGTTTAGGAATCTGTAGCAAAAACAAACTAAGCAAGCTAAAACCAGGGTTATTTAAATCATAAATGGGCCCTAGGCTTGGCAGAAATGATAAATAACAAACATTTCGAGGAGATGATGAATTTTCCCTCTCTTGCAGTTTTAAAATAAAATCTAGCTATTTTTCTTAAGATGTAATTTATTCAAATACATGTTACTGGTGTCAATGAGGTAATAACGAGATCAAAGTTGAATAACTCGTGTTGCACAGGAACTTACGTGGGACAACTTGTAGACCCTTTCTGGTCTTAAATTATGTGATTCTGAGATATCATCTATTTGCTGTACCAACATAAAAAAATAGTTTCACTGCCATAATTTTACAGTAGAATAAGGTCATATTTTAAAACAGCTTTTCTCTACTTGTTACTGTCAGTGTAATATAGATTTAAGCTGAAATTCAGGTCCCACTGAAGCCAACAGAAAAACTCTCATATGTTTCACAGCAGCCTCAGTTTTTCACACTATGCTTTTAGATGACTGTTTTTTCCTTGGAAAAGGTTGATTTACTTCTAGGACTTAACATCTCTGCCTGTTGCTGATGACTATGATCAGCTATGGAGAGCTATGCCCAAAAAATGGGGTTGGTGGGATTTTTTTTTTTCCCATGGGCGGGGGGGTGAGAAGGGGGAGGCGGCGTTGCTGGTACTTGGCAGATGTTTTTGCTTTGTGTTTATGTGTACGTGTGGCATGAGCTCAGAACTTGCTGTGCGATTTTTCACTTCCTCTTCCATTTCCTTTTAATAGCATAAGCTTCACTGAGCTCTCTAAAGGCACTGGTGACAAAGCACTGAAATGACAACTGAAACCAGACCTAAAAAGTTAGCTTGCAGAAAGGTATATAAACTTTACTTTAGATATTTTTAAATACAGGCAGTTAAGCAAATGCATTGCAATACATTGAAAACAGCCTGGTTTTTAGAGGTGCTCCTTTAACTTCCTCCCTTCACATCTGAGGGTGTATTAGGTTTTGTCATATGTTATATGTAAATATAACAATTTTTTCATGTTATATGTAAAAAGACAATTGCCCAAAATAATAGTCTATATAATGATTTTAAGAGTTGGTAATATATGCAAATATATTTGTATATCTGAAAGCATTTCTAAAAAGTTATTTTAGGTCTTGTAGATAACAGCACTTACATGTCTAAGTGGCTGGTCATACTGAAAAAATTAGAGAAAAAAAATCTCAATATGTGAGCTTGCAATTAAACTCCAGTTATGTGTCTCAGCTTCTGTCTGACATAGACCTGTCTGTATCTTTTCTTTGGTCCCTGGTTGAAGATTTCAGAGTCACAATCAGAACTTTTGCATGTGGCAATTCATGTGTCACTGTAATTCTTTCCCTTTGCATACAGGCATCTTGTGTAGATAGTACTATCTTGTGTAGTAAAATATATATACACATATATATATATATAAATTTTTGCACAGGATGGACTAGTTTTAGTCGTGGCCTGGAGTCCTTCAGTGAAGAAGAGGGGGTTTCACAAGAAATCTCATTTGTTGTGGAAGTTGAAAGGAATCTTGTGAATGACACGAAGAGAAAGAGTACTTCTGTGATTCTGCCCAGGGAGAAAGAAGTAAGCGCTTTATCTAAGTCACGTGATTCCTTTAAGGTAATGGGCAGGTGACTCAAACTTTTCAAAGTCTTTTCACTTTTGAGTGCTCAATTTGAGACAACTGAGACTTGATCTGAAGAAATGTTGAATATACACAACATTTTGCATTCACAGCAGCAATTGATATAACCAGGATCTTTACTCTGAACTTATAAAAAGCTTCTAAAAACCTTAGCTATTGGAAAACTCAGGTCCTAGGCTTTCAACATGGGCAAACAAAATTAGCTGACACTTCTGAACAAGTTGGCTTTTATCTCAATTATTCCGTTTCCCCTGTGTAAGATAGCGATAAAAATATTCCCTTACTTCAAAAGGGTGTTGAGAAGATCAGTTCATTAATGTTTTCAAAGAACTCAGATACTGTAGTGAAAGTACCATACAAAATCCCATAAGGTAATTAATAATTCTGTGTTCATTGTAGGCTTTGGGTGATGGTAAATCAATAAGACACAAGATTATATGCTGCATGAGGAGGATATCGAAAGACTTTCAGTAGTCTTCCACTCGATGAATGCTGTCACACAAGGCATTGTGTGTCAGGTATTTTGGGGGAAAACAATGCAGAAATTGTAGAAGGGCCATGGGCACTCAGGGACAAACTTAGGTTTCATTTGGAAGTTGCACAAAATTTACCATTAATAAGCAATAGTTATGCATGAAATTAGAAGACTTTCAAAATGAAATATAAAGATATTTCGTTAGATTTTCAAGCCTTCACCTTCAAAACTATTTTTAGCATTTATAATCTAATTATAAGTAGTGAACAGCAAATGGAAGTTAAGTAAACTGCTAGGTGCTAAATCTCTTCTGTGGGTTTCAGGTTCTTCCCCAAATTATAGTGGTCAAGCAATTCCTCGGTACAAAGGACTTGCACTTTATTCAAGAGACTATAGCAGGAACTTCAATAAGGAGGTCAGAAAATGATAGCACATTATAATTGCTATCATGAACCTGAATTTCCTGTTGAATCATCTCACACAAGGATTTAGTGATTTGAAAAATAAACAATAGGCCTTTTTCATGGGTTTAAAATAATTCTTCCCAGAATTTATCAAACTCTTCTTAAAGAACTGTAAGCGCTTACCAGGAAATCTAATTAATAACATAGCTGTGCCGAAACCAAAGTTGTTAAAATGAAAGATGAAAGTAAAAGACTAAGAGAAATCCAAAGATAGATGAAGCAAATCTACACAGTTTCCATGACCTTATTCAATGTCTCCTCTAAAGAAATTTCAAGTAATGGGAAAGTGGAAGAAGACATTAAAATGAGTGGAAAATGGCAAGAGTTATTGATCCATGTGGCCAATATGATCACTAGTTCAGGGAACAGAATGGCAGAAGCTGATGTGATGGGAACCTGGTCTGGCCCTCAGTGGAGGTAGGATGACCACGTTGTCGTAGGCAAACTGCTGTGGGGACCATGGCACCTTCAAGTCGCTGGTGACAACTCTGCAGTAAGTTCAGAAATGTTAAGAAAGCACCTTTACTGCTGGAAAAGCAGATGATGAAATATATGCCACGTTAACTGGCACCTAAGGGGACTTTCTGGAATACAATTAAGTAAACAGGGAACAAGATAGGACAAGACTTGGGAATGTTTCATTTTAAAAAGAAAAAATGCATCTCACTTGTCAGTGAAATGAGGATATCGAAGTAATCTGAAGTAATTTCAGGCTACTTTCTTGAGCTGTTATGGTTAGGCTGTCTAGCCAAGTAGATGCTCAGAAATGACTTGAGAATTTAGGAAATGTGCCTGCACTGGGCATACGCCGAGAGGTTCGGGTACTGCTGTGCGTTTGCGAACGATGTAGCGCGTCAGAAGTCACTGTCAGAAGTGGAAAGGGACGTTCCTGAGTGGACAGTGCTCTACTTGTGGCTGGAGTAAGTGGATCCTTCATCTATAAGGCACTAAAGTTGTGCAGAGTGGTATTTACAACTGTAAATTTCCAGTGCTTGAGATGAAGAAGAAAAAGGAGAAACTCTAGGAAGTTGTTGTTGTAGTATTTTTTTTTAATAGAATCAAGACAGTTTTTCCTTATGAAGACAAAATATCTATTCTGTTAATTTGTACCCTAAACAAGAATAATGGACACACAATGCATCCCTGCACCACTGACTATAGGATAGAATGAGTGAAACTGGGAGTCTGAGTGGAATTCTTAACTTAGATTCCTTGTTGGGGACTTAAATTTTGATTTTAAGTTGATTTTTTATTAAGCTGTCTTACAAAAAGCTTAGCTAAAAAAAGCTGTTGACTTTTGCAGATGCTAAGGGAAACCCAGAATAAAAAAAAGAGAACAATCTTTCTAATTGCTGTATGCTTTTACAAGGAGAATTAAATCATGTAATACTCTGCCCCTGAAGACTCAGTCACATGAGGAAGAGTCTCTACTGTCATCATAATCACTGCTTAGTGTTTTAGTGTGTGTTTTTTCCATAGTATATGATTTCTTAGTTACCCAAGGACTTAACGTTCTTAAGATAGTCTTTGTACATGATGATACACATAAATCCATGTTGATGCAACAAATAGGCACTCAAAAATAATACCCAATAAATTCAATAAAAATGAACCGAAATAATAGTAAAAGTAAATTGTATTGGTGAAAAGCATGTACAGTAAATTAGTAGCTATGCATAGCTAGGCACTCTTGAAAATCTTTAGGTATTACTTTAAGAGTGGACTTGTAACAACGACAGTCTACTTCTGAAACTTGCAGGAAAAAGTAAATTATTCCTTGATTAAATTATGCTCACAGGATAACGAAGCAGGATATTAAAACAACTGCCAGGTTATCACTATATTTTTTTAAATGCATTTTTTTTTTAAAAGCATGGGTGGTAAAACAAAGAAATAACGCAAACAGCTGTCTGAGGCTTCCGGGAAGAATTTAGGTGATAAACCGTGCAACTGTTCCTACAGCCACACGGTGTACAATGAAAGTAGCAGTGCTGCTACTGTTGGCAGATGCCACTCAGAGAAGGTGTTGATGCTTTCAGGCATATGCTAAACTATTAACCCATGCTGCTTTTTTTGTTCTTTAGAATTTCACGTGAAAAGACCAGACTTGGCAGAAGAATCTATTTTCTTCTTTAATAAAGTTGATGTTTCTTTGAAAATAAATTAATTGTTACAGGGAAAAAGCATCTTAAATCACCCTCCCCCCTTTTTTCCCCCTAATAAGTCACGGACATCCTGTCAAATTTTAGTCGCAGCCTCTAGGAGGAAGCTTGTTCACGTAAGCATTAAGGATTCCCTAACTGCTTTGCCGTTCAGTTGTTTTCTCTGCAAAGATAAGTTAAGAAAGGTTAGTTAAGGCCGTTGTGTGTTGTGTGTTTTTTTTTTTTTTGCTTGCTGCTGCTGTCGCGGTGTGTGTTGGACCATGAGCAACGCTGTATGCTGATCTCTCACGTCTAGACGGATATTCATAATGAAATAGATGTCTGGATAACGAAGTAGACTTCCACAGTCCCAAGGGATCTGAGCCTACAACGGCCGGAAAAAGAGGAACTCGCGCCGCACCCTCCAGGGCCTCGGCGCTTCGCAGGTGACGCGAGCCCGGGCAGGCAGACGGCGTTTGCCTCAAAACCTCGCGTCCCGCCCGCGCGCTCGGCCCCGTCTGACCTGGCGCGCGCTCTCGAGACGGGCGGCGCGACTGCGTTGGCGGGGACGGCAGCGAGCAGCTTACACAACGCTTGCTCCGCTTCCAGAGTCTCAAAAGCACGGGGGTTTGTCAGGCTTAAATCGCGGCTGTGATCATCTAATGAACGATGGGGCCTGATTTTACTGGAATGTTTTTATGCTTTCTGCCACGTGAAGACCCTTCCCAATGAACCTAAGAGTAATTGTAGCTACAGAAGCTTATTCTGTGATGTTTTGAGCTTCTTGAAATAGTAAATGAATTTGGAAGGTGCTGGTGTGAGTGCTAGTAGTAGGAAGAAGAGGTGGCAAACCACGGGCATGGAGGATTGGTTTTTGTTCTTAACCGAGTTGGACATCTTTGAACTTCTCATAGCTAGATTACAACAAAATTACAGCAGAACTGCATTCCAGTGAGGCAGTGGAATCACAGGCTTTCACTTCTGTTGTGATTTATACGTTAACAGCATGTATTTTTGCTGCACTTTAGGAGAAGCTAAAGGCTTTTCGAGTTTGAAAACGCTATAAAGAATTATCTGAAATCATAAGTATTTCAGCAGTGTTTTTTTTTTCAGGATAAACCACCAGGGTATAGCTGAGCCTGGACACACGGAGGGTGCAACATCGCCTGTTGACTGTGACCTCCAAGCCAATGGACCTCCAAGCAGCACACACAGTTAAATAACGTTTGTAGGTCTCTCATGTTCGGAGTTTCGCTGCTCAGTGTTGCCCAGCACAAAGCTACTCTGTATGAGCGTACAAAACTTGCAGATGTATTCAGCAACCATGCATTATGCATTTTTGCTTGTAACTGATGACCTTTCATAACTCAGCTGCGTGTTGAGCGCTCATCAGTTGTAATGTGATCTATAACTCATGTAAATGTATCTCTACAAAACCCATTAAATAATATATGGGCCTATTCAAAGTAGTATAACAAAAGGAGGGGTACTGATTAATGATCTTTTCCTCTCTTTCTTTTTTTGGATAAACATAATATTATAATTTTTCAATATTTTAAATATTCATTTCTAAACTTATTTTTTCTAATTGAAATAGTTTTTAATTTGCCAAGTACATTTTGATATATCAAATTTCATCTATTTTATGAATATAGAGCCTTAAAAATGTAAACTCACAGTAACAACACAATAAAATGCAGCTATTTCAGAAACTTTGAATTTAAATTTAAATTTTTTTCAGAAATTGCTTTGGTTTTTTGATCAGGTTGTAATACATATGATTATAGCACAGTATTTAAGTATGTGAATGAAGACAGAACATTATAAAATCTTCAGCTATGCTAGATAGTAGTTAAGTCAATTAAGTCAATAGAACTATTGATGCTGACTAAAATATACTAAATATACTAAAATATAAAATATAAAATATGACTAAAATACTAAAATATGACTATGATTAATAGGGCATACAGCGACATGAATTTTGTTATACCACTAAAAATCACGCAGAACAATGTTTACATTTTGGGCTACTTCTAGAGACAAGAAAATACTTCATCTTGGATAGGTAGGTATGAAGAGCATGCACTGAGCTTAAGGAACGAATGTAGAAGTGAAAGTTAGATATTTGTACTTGCAGTGGTTTAATCCTTCACTTGGAATTGTCTTGCTCTTTGGTAAGCATTTACAATAATACTACAGGCTTTTAATATCTATTTTTTCTGGAACAGTATATATTTAAAATATACTTTATATATGTACATATGTGTATTTAAAGTATACTTATTTAATAAATTGAATTGCATGTATTTAGAGTTTAGCACTCATTATATAATGTGTATATAATCTTGGCAGAATGCTAATTCATTAATATTTATTACAAGCAGAAATGCATTTAGTTTGTAGATTTATGTGATCCAGCATCAAATCTATTGGGAGAATAGAAGGACCTTGAAGGAGCCTATAATATAAATTTCTATCTCTTTTTAAATTCAGAACCTATGTTTTGTGATGTGCAGTGGGAGGATAAACATAAGATGAGCACGAAGTGTAACCTACGGAACAAGAATAAACTATGCATAGATGGCAAATCGGTCTGACAAACCAAAGTGCTGCCGTAGCTTTGGCTCAGACTGGACCGATGTTACCAGCTGCCCTAACGGTAAGTGTGTCGGTCTCTTCATGCACCCGCAGTGAGGTGCACAGGCTGAAATTGCTGCCAATTAACTGTATTTCATATTGTTAATTTAATTGTGACTCGAAGGTTCGTTCTACTCTGTAGAAACTTCTAAGGCCATATTTGTCTCACTATTTTAACTGGAGGGACAGAAATATCCCAGCCCCGCTAGGGCAGTTAATTTATTTGGGTGGAATACCTTCAGTGGGTGGAATAAAGAGAACATGGAAAAAATTTTGGAAGTACAACCTGAAATAGGTCTCCTGTTAGTTCTTTTTGCCTTCTGGAGTTCATTTTATGAATGTATTTCTCATCATCATTAAGCAAAACCACTGTAAAACAAAGAATAAAAACAGATATCTCTTTCGATATCCTCTTATTAAATGTAAAAAAATATATATTTTTTCATTAGTGCAGCAGTCTTTTGGCTACAATTAAAAATATTTTAAGTAATAATTGACTTTTTATTGACTTATATTGAAATAAAATCCTAACAATAAGGATTGTTTAATCTTTACTTCAGCTTCTTATCTGTCCTGGGGAGGTATTTCAGAGGGTACCTCGGTTCTTCCTTCTTCAGTCCATACATGAAAATAATTTTTCAGGAATTTATACACTATAATGCACTGAAATTTCTCTCTTAGGAGAGAAAAAACGACTATTCCTTGACTTCTTGACTGTGAGTCTGGGAATCTTGCTGCTTTTGATGCACATTATCAACTATTTATATCTATAATTATGCTGCTTATGTCATATCTAATAACGTTTCTGGCCTATTATAATCACAATACTTGATAATCAGAATAAATACTTGATACTGTGTCAATAAAATAGATACATTCCTATATCTGTGCCCTAATACATGTTCTCATGGCTAAAATCTAACTTTTATTACTGTATTGGGTCAATTCTAGCCATTTTTAACCTTGGGGGGGTTTCAAGGATCAATTTAAGATTAAAGAAGGATTTTACAGTAGCTGTTGTTTATGTCTGGGAGGTGAGCAATTTACACAATTAGTGCAGAGTCTGGCACGATAATACCCTCTGTTCCTGTCTGAAGGATACAGGTTGGTACACTGCTTCCAGAATAATTAAATAACTTTGTGGAAATTGGTATATCAAAGAAAAACTAATGTGCAAACAACAGTGGTCATGAAAAATGGTGCTTCGATACTTAAAAGTGTTTGTCTTGGATCCTACTTTCTTATCAATGTATATAAGTACCTGAAGGGAGGGTGTCAAGGGGACGGGGACAAACTCTTTTCAGTTGTCCCTTGTGACAGAACAAGAGGCAATGGGCAGAAATTGAAGCACAGAAAGTTCTGTCTGAATGTGAGGGGGAATTTCTTCCCTGTGAGAGTGACGGAGCACTGGACCAGGTTGCCCAGAGAGGTTGTGGAGTCTCCTTCTGTGGAGATCTTCAAGGCCCGCCTGGATGCAACCCTGTCTAACGTGTTCTAGGTGACCCTGCTGAGCAGGGGGGTTGGACTAGATGATCTCCAGAGGTCCCTTCCAACCTTACTGATTCTATGATTCTAAGTTTTAAAGTTTCAAAATATTATCGAAAGATGCAATCTTTTCGATCAGTGAATGGCACGGCAGCTGTGAACTCGCCTGATGGGAGTTCTCCTCCTCCCCCTTCCTTTGGGCTAGGTGATTTTGCAGAAAACAGTGTCACTCTTGCTCTTTTTTTTTTTTTTTTTTTTTTTTGCCTTAGCTTCTTCATTAACTGTTTATTTTTGATGTCTTTCTAGTCAGGAAGAGAATGAGAGCATCAGCTGTCCATTTTCAAGGTTGCTATGTTCGACAGGACCCAACACAACGGAGCCCCAGTGGGTATTATGCTCTCTAACCTCCCTACTAAAATGAAATAAGAACTCTGATCTTTTCCTCATGTGGATTTCTTATTAGTATAAGTAAAATTACATGTGTGTACTGTCACTTGTGGAGATGAAATGTGGCCTAAGCTATTGAAGGTCCATAAAAAAAAAAAAATCTATCCCTTTAATGCATCAGCTTTTCACTTTGTCATTTAGTTAAGAAAAAACAGAGTGTGGATGTGTGATGTTGATGCTTTTATTTATATTATGTGTAAGCAGAGGCAAATGTAGTGCAGATATACCTAAATTAGCTTTAAAAAAGCTATGCTGTGCACCACAGCAGTTTAGTGTTCATTACAATTCAATTTACTCTGATTAGCAGTTGTAAGCTTGAATCTTTTATTTCTTTTATTTTTTTAGGGAGGAAAAAGAAAGAAATACTGCTAATATTGTTCTCATTTTGGCCAGTCTTCTATGTAAATAGCAATTGTCTGTACTGCTTTTCAGAATCAAAGTAAAAAATAGTGTATTTTTAAATTGACAGTAGGGAAATAAAATCAGAAATATTTGAGCTGAAGAAAGCTTGTTCTTGTCTGGGAAAGGTGTACTTTGCTTTAGTTTTGGACATGGGGTATAATTTTAGCCTTTCTAACTAATATAAGACAGGTAAGACATGCCTACTTACCCTGTAATTTTTCATGCATCTTAGAAGTGTAAAACTCAACTTTTTGTCCCAAGCAGCACATGCTGAAGCATGATGCAGACAAACATCTCATTTCTAATTAGTATTTAAATAACTTGTTGAAGTGCTAATCTAGTTTGAGTCAATGAGTAAATAGACTCCTCATTTCTTTTTAACATAGACCTCTCAGCAATCTCAGTTCCTTCAGTCAGAGGCCAAGTTTCTGAAATGCTGCAACATTCATTTTATTTGTTGTCTAAAGGAAAGACATTTGCCACATCTGAAATTCTTTATTGGCCACTCTGCTGACTAGACATAAAGAATTAAGAAAGAGGCATTTTAAAGGCACTTTCTTAGATTTCAGTTGCATTCCTTTTTTTTTTTTTTTCTCTGAGAAAGGCTAATAAATACAATTTTAAATCGACCCAAAAGATGACAATCACAGCTTACTGTGCAACTCTCATGTATCAAATGAAATCATGTACAAACAATTAAGATAATCTATCAAATGCAGAAAATCAAAGGCATAATTAATGACTAATAAAATAAATCCTTTGTGATTTTCAATTGCTGCCTGTATGCCTACTGAAACTTAATGACTATAAACCATTCTGTTCCAGTTAGCATTGCTATCAGCAAGGGGCATCTTTTGATAAGCCATTTACTTTCTCACTTTCTTTGTGTAAGAAGATGATATTCTATAAACAAACAAACAAAAAAAAACAGCCACAGCTGAAGATTATTTATCCAATTTTGTAGTTGAAACTCTTAAGCTGGCAATGTGCTATTGCAGAAATAATCAGTATCCCTTCTGTAATTTGGCTTTCCCATTACTTTGGAGGGAGTCCGCTTGGTGATTACTCCTCTGGGTCATGTTTGCTACATCTTGTTTTTCAAACTTCATTACTGGTTAAATTTTTTAATATTACATGAAAGATATGTCAGGTCACTGTTTACACCTGAAAATCAGGCCATAACTATTTGAGCAGTCATTAATAATTTCAGTAGCTTTTCAGGATAATTATGCTTTAAGATAGAAACCTGATCTTTCCACTCCTCAATACTTGATGTTGTTAGATGACATAATATTATGACGGTGGTAGTGACATGGCATATGTGAAAAGGCCTTCTGGTCTTTATCCCACATCCTTCAGTGACAAAGTGGCCACTGAACTTGCCTCTTCCTCACATAACAGTATACTTAATGATAACCGATTTGTTATCCAGAGATGAAGGAAGAGAAAACTGGCATGCTGAACTCGTTTATCTGATCTTTTCTGAATCAAAGTGTTGAAGAGAGGAGAGGGGCAAATGATTTCTGTCTTGGACCTAATACCTTGTTTTATAAGGTCAGCTTTAGGATATAAGAGAGAGATTAAGTGTTGCTAGACTTTCTTCTGTATGGAAAGCCTCATGTTCACTTTTTTTTTGGGGGGGGGGGAGGGATGAAAAATATTTTTGAGAAAAGTAGAAAAGAAATTCTTGAAATCTATTCAGGGAATACTTTTTCAATCTCTTTATCTTAGTTTCAGCCTGCTGTGGACCTTGAAGCTTTCCTCCAAAGAATGAGCAAGAACTCTGTGTAAGATAGGTGAAGTGCTATTTCTCTTTCAATGATAAGGAAACTGTACAGTAAAGAGTTGAAATATCAGATACCTTGGCTAAATTGTAAAGTGGATATGTTGACAAAAAATACAACTAAAATATTCAAGTTGAAATTAAAAATCATATTTCTAACCCTACTTCATCTTTCTCATAGTTTTCTAATGTTCTAGCAAGGTTAATGAGGCCCCTTGAAGATGAAGGCTGGTTATAAGGACTTGCTAGAACTAACAAAGACTAAATATATTTACGGGAGAAAATTTTCTCTCAGAAATTCTCCAAGGCTCTCATCTTATCCTGCAAATATATCTATATAGAAAAAAACATTATGCTGCAAGCAATAATTGATCTCTAGCTGCTCCTCAGGCCTAAACAGTTTGCTTTTTGTTAATCCATATTGAAAAATAATTGATCAGATTCAGGTTAGTGGATTTAGTTTCACTCTCATCAAATGACAGGTATTGGTTGCTAGTTACAACACCTTAGCATCTGATACTCTCAAGGTGGCTAAACAGGCACTATCTCATTTCCTTTAGAGTTAGCCTTCCACAGCAAATCTATTTTCTGTTTCAACGCAGACAAGATGAAGGTGTGCTAACCTTCTAGCAACATTTAATAACATACTGGAGCCAGGGTTGAATCTTTAAAAGAAGATGTGCAAAATAGCACTTGGATAATGTTAGTATGAAAGTTATATGACTTGAAGCTCTCAGATAAACTGAGTGCTTGCCCTTCCCCAATGTAGACATGCTGGTCTGTGAAGACCAGTTTTGTGGTGACAACTGTCTGACTTTGTGCTGGTGTTGCGCCAGCTACTTGGTGATGTATCCTGCCTCTTGGCTGGCCTCAGGAAGAAGTCTCTAATCCTACTTTGCTAGTCTGCGAAGTGCAGCTGAGGGCTTCAGTCCAAGTTGTCCTCCTTTCTGTGAGAGGAGACAATGAAGGCGCGTTGTGATGGCCGTGAGGAGGCACGCCGTGCGCGCACGCACGCGTTTGGGAAGCCGTGGGCCTTGAAGCAGCTCTGAGCAGGCAACAGGGTCCTGTCCCTGCTCAGAGGCAGCGCTCTTGCAGAGTGCCCTACATGCACGAGAGACACCTCAGGATGTTAGAGCTACGGACACTGAATACCTCTTTCACAGAGCCATGCTTTAAAAATGTATTTATCTTGTTTTCATGATGACTTAGTGGCAAGGATTTTGCCTTCCATATTGATCTGTAGTAGTGCAGCATCACTGTGTGGGAGTCTGTGGTGCCAAAACAATTCTTTGAAAATGCAAAGGATAAAAATATTTCTGAACATTAGACTCTTGCTTTATGTGAGACATTCAATTCATAAAATACTTTCAGGTGACCTATAACCCATCCCTTTGCTTCGCATTCTGAAAATCCGCTTCCCTTCTCCTCCTCCTCCTCCTCGTCCCCCTTTTCTGAGCTCAGATGCGTTTGTAATCGGAGGAGTCACCAGTACACAAGTGTTTCTAGGCTATCTGTGTTGACCTTGGCAGTGGGTGGAACCTGCATGTTGGGTTGTGCGATAGCTTTGCTTACCAGCTTTCAGATGTCAGCCCTGGGAAAGCGAGACAGGATCTCCATTATTGGGAAGAGGCTCTGATTATCTCTACAACGGCAGGCATGCCTGCTCCGCGGTGTGCGGTTTCAAAATAGCAAACACTCTTTTGCCTGCTCTCAAGCACAGTTCGATGGTATGAGTGGTCTAAATGCTCCCTGTGATCTTTCTTCTTTGCACTGTATTCTGAGATAATAAATCCGTCAGACAGAAGGAATGTGTTTATACTGCACCTGCTGTTATCCTTACTGGACGGATACCATGACAGCATACCGCTGTATTAATGCAGCTATACGTACCCTTTCCTGTGCTACCAAGAGAAGCCCTCCCCACAGCGTAACAGGCTGCAGTTCTACTGCTGTTGCACTGTTTGCCATGGTTTACTTAATTACCAAACATCACAGAAACAATGAAATGCTTCACTTTCCCCTGGCGCTTTTCTGCTAGTCTCCTGTAGTAATTTTGTCATGAGTGAGTCTGAAGGGGACGCTAAAATGAGATGGGTCTCAGATTAGATGCCACTAATTTCCCTATTCAGTTCAGGCCTTGAATTCCTGAAACAAATTTTATGTTGTTTCTTTGCAGGTTGAACTTTCGTGAATAGTGAAAGTGAGATGGACCTGATCTGGTAAGCTAATAATTTATTAAGTTAATTAATTTAACATGAAAAAAGCAATAAGAGACAAAGATTTTCTACTGCTTAGTTATTAGGTGGTCTTCTAGGGCAAATTGTAGCAGAGGACTCTGGCCATGTGTAAGAAAATGTTTCAAAGTAGATTTGTGCTGTCAAAAGCACCCTAAGGAACTAAAATAATTATTACAATTCTGATCTTTATTCCCATTTCTGATTAGTTGTTTAATGCAATGTTTATTCCAGACATGGGATTCATTTTTGCTCCTCCACTATAGGGGAGCATGGCTTCACGTTGGCTCCCTTTGTCTGAAACATGATTGACTCTCGTTTATCAGGAGCTGTGGTCTTACGCTGGCTTTCTGCCTAACACATGCCTGGTGGAGCTTGAAGCTGCTGGTTGGGATTTTGTTTTGTCTGCCACACAATAGGCAGGCGCTGGAGCATTCTTAACTAATTTGCAGGGCTTCCCCCTTCAGTCAGTGAGCTCGCCTGCGATGCCTATGTCCTTTGTCTGCAGTCCACTCAGCCTGCCAGGATTTCCACAGGCCTCTGTACTTCAGGTTTCGATAACCTTGCACAGTGGATGCAGAGAGACAAAGCTCCAGGCACTTTTGACTGACATCCATAAAGAGGTTCCCAAAGTATGCTCTGACATGGGCACTGTAAGAAGAGCTGGTTTCATGCAGAAGAATATGGGCAGTGACAATTTGGCTATATGAAATGAGAAAAGAGTATATTGGTTTGCTCCCTTATGCCCCATCACTCAGTGTGCTGTTTTGCAGAAGCGTATGGAGCAGTTAATGGTTCATCCATGAAGACCAAAGATGAACATGCACTGCACTTTTAACAGGTGCTTCATTTAGCTGCTCAGTGCCTTGAACAATTACTTGGCTCAATATCCTACAGCTTTTTCCATTCAATTTTTTTGTACCCTACTTGGATTTAAGTAAAGCATCATCTCAATATCATTATCATAGCACAAGTTGAGTTTCAGTTTGGCAAGGCTCAAGAAGACAGCTCAGCATAAAGTCCCGTCCTAGCAGAAATCACATTCTGATGTAAATGTGTTTTAAAGGGAAATCATTCTTCGCCTAAGACCCTGCAGGATCTTAACTCAAACTGTAATTGCTGAGTTCAAATATCTCAAATATAGTGAACATTTTAAAATCTAAATGTAAGCTGAGAAGCTAAAGATGAGCTTGAATGTTCAGAATCTTAAAGCTTTTGTAGCTTTAGCTTCTACTTTTTGTAGCATTGTGGCATGATTTTATTTTATATATATATATATATATATATATATTTCACATGAACTATTGAAATAATGCAGTGAATTTTGTGGGCACCAGAGTGTGAAAAAGGGGTAAAGGGTAAAGCATTGTAAGACTGTTTCACCCCTTAATAGGGTAGGTAAATTTAAGACTGAAGGATTTTGCTGTGATTAAAAGAATTAAAGCTTTGGTGCCCATTAACTTTTTCTAGTCAGGAAGGCATGGATTTCTCTGTCAACATGAAATTCTCTCTCTCTCTCTCTTTTAAAGTCACAATATTTATGAAAAACTCTGAGAGAAATAGGTATCAGACACAACAGGCATACTCTAAACATTCATAGGATAAGCACTAAATATACATTTAGAAAAATATTTAACATTAAATTTTCACCATGGATTTGTAGCAGCCACTATGTTTTTTCAAATAGTATACTTGTTCATTTTGGCAAATTAATATATGGTGGACAGACACTACAGTTATGCAGAATTTGGCTATGTTTCAGATGCACCCGTGTCTCGGGGAGAAGATAGCCCAATATGTTATGTGGCATGCTAAATGGGTGGATATTCCTAGACATAAAAGATATAAAGCTAGTAATTTTCACCTTGTATCTGTTCGTAATAAGCACCAACATCTTGCACAATCCACTCTACAAGGATTTTAAAAGATTTACAAGCATTAGTGCGTAAAGCTACTTATACTTACTCTACACTAGACTGCTAGTATCAGAGTTGCATTCTGTGCTGGTCTCCTCCAGCAAACTATAGAGCATTACCTATTATCACATTACTGTCAGTTTGTATTCTGAAAGTCTCCAGTTACTTAACAGTAGACTCCTCTAAATTATTTATTATTATTACATATATTTTCTATGGCCATAGTGCCTGGGAGCTTTAAACATGGAATGGGACCCCAAGCCAGTATAAATATACAACTGAAAGCAAGCCCCTGATAAAGATACAAAGAAACAAGACACTATTGGCCAGCATATCAGACAGTGATTAAGCACATCTGCTCTTTTTGTAGGCATGATGAAAAAGAATATAGCTAGCAGTAGATGGAAGCAGATGTATCTTAAGTGAATGAAAGCTGATAGGGAAATAGAGGGTCCTTAGAACTGAAAGTGAGTAGTTTAGGTTTAATGCAATAGCTGGATGTAAGAGGAGTAGCCGTCACAACCAATGCGAAGGTAAAATGACATGGGCAGTCAGGTCAGGAAAATTATCTTGGTAGGGCATTCAGGGTAGAGCTCAGTGGGGCAAGGTTGCATTTGTCAGGATGTGAGAGTAAGATGTTGCAGTATTTAAGATGGTAAGAGTCTGGGAGAGAGTTTTGTCTATGTGAATAAATAGAAGTTTCATTTCAGCGATCTTGTAGAAAAAGAAATGAGTAATATTAGGACATAATTTAGATTTTGAAAAGTTAGGAGGCTAGCTTTCCTTTGCAGAGGGAATCATTAACCTTATTTTTTTTCATCTTTTCCATCTTCCTTCTTCATTTTCCAGCCCCAAGATTCCACAGTGTTAATAAGTGTCAGTTGGCTTAATAAGAGTTAATTTTATGGCAACTCTCAGAATGCTTTTGTTGAAAATATGAGATGTCAGAAGCAAGAAGTTTCATAATAGCAGTTATAATAATAATTAAAAAAATTCTAGCACTCAGGCTTTCAGTGAGAGTTGAAAAATGCTACTAAAATCTACAGGAAGTCAAACTGAAGGAACTAACAGTTGCTTTATAAAACTTTTCTTAATTTTTAAGAAACTTTTGTCACTTTTAGGGTGGCCTAACTTGTGATTTCTGAATGCTTGAGACTGGCATTGTTCGTACTGCGCACACTTGGTTTTATCAGCCCTGACAGGCTGTTGCATTTCTGTTGGTAATATACCTTGTCACGATACTGATGTAGTTCGGAGTTTTGCATGACTCCCCATCCCAGTGTGAGCGCTTTGTAGCCAATCATTTTATCATTAGTGTATATTACTGATTGCAACTACAAATTCCCCAAAGTATAGTTTGCATCTCTATAGAATGCCAAACTGTTTACAAATATTACTGGGAACAACTACTTCTGTCCCTATACTTCTGAAGTGCAGGCTAATTGGAAATAAGTAGCTGTTTTCCTACTTCATGTCTGAAGAACTGGCTTCTTTAGAAGACTGGATGCCTTAATCTCTAATTAAAGCCCAAACTGTAAGACTTGATGATCTCACATTGAACTGACAGCAGAACAGTAGCAATGCCCAGGTTTTCCCAGAACTAGTCTCCTGCAAAACTCATGTATGTGGTGTGGGTACTTGCACCCGATTAAGACTATCTGACTCAATCTCCAAAAAGTTTGAAAATGATGACAGTTAATACTCATATAGACCCCTGTAGGAACTACTGCCTTATTCTCCAGGTGAAGCATTGTCTTTACTTTGAGAAAATGTGTTTTATAGCTCCAGGTAGAATTGTGCTTACCATGAAGTGTGTTGTAATTTTACCAAGTCAACCCAAAACCTCACTACACAGGAAACTTTGCTTCAACCTGATGATTCACTGGGAAACTACAGACTGCCTCGTCTTTGCTAGGATGTTGACTCAACTCAACTAATTCCAGTTAAGAATTCACCTTTACTGTGGGTATGAACGTGGCTGGAGCTCTGTGAACCAACCTCTTGACCCCTGGAGGCTGCTTGCTGTGATTGCTTCATGCCTTTGAAAGTTGCAAGTTTGCTTTATTAAACATTAACTGCTTTTATACACTTCAAAGATCCTGCTCTAACCTCCTCCTAAGCAAATTTAATACAATCCGACTCCAGTATCATTTCCCTGTCTGTGCTTGATACTGTGTTTCCTTCTGATACTGGCTTCAGCATTTTCTTCCTAATCTCTCACAATGTGTTACCAAATGTGGGCCAAAATTGCAGGCTATTAGAATAAATTTTAAATAGAATTGTGCATTGCTGAATTCAGCCAAATTTGCCATTTTGCTCATGGTATTCTGCAGTTTGGAAGGACAATAACCGTGCAGATCCTCCTGCTTCATTTGCTGTGTTAGCTGTGCTAGCTGTCAAAAGCTGTGTAAATGCGACTTCCACTCTACAACGAATCTCTTTTAAGTTTGGAAAGACCCTGTGGAGACTATTTTACTTGGATATGTTAGCAAATGTAGGGACAGAAGTTGGTACAGCAATTTTCTCACTTTCTAAGAGAAGTTAATAGGAATGATGTAGATTTCCCATTTCCCACTCCCCCCCCCCCCCCGGGCTTGCTTTGGTTTTCGTTGTCCAAGCTTGTGTTTAATTATTTGTACTTCTATAATCCAACACTAAGTAGGAAAATTGGACTATGTGTAGGGGCTAAAGACTGGCAGAGGTAAGTTTAGTTGTCCAAATAGAATTTCTTGTGTGTGAATAGTGCTGATTTATCTCTTGAACTAATGGGAATTAATTTAATATTTAACCTTAATATCAATAGAAAACGCCTGTGTGCTGAGCTTTGTTCAGCACATAAGCAGTAAAGCTACTGTATTTGTTTAGCACTACTCAGAGGCAGATAACTCATTAAAATGGGAGGTTAATCTGTTTATTCATAGAGCAAAAATAAATGTGATCTCATCACCCTGCTTTAGATGGCCTGCAGCGAGAGCTGTTTAAGAGGTGACGTGCTGATAGATAATGGTCTAAACTCCGATGCTTGAGGACCAAAGGTGAAATTCTGTGCCCGGCTATCGCTGGGAGTCGGGGGAATCCCACTTGGACAAAAAACAATGCGTCTGGCACCCAGGAGTGACTGGAGCAGTAATTCTCACTGCACTTCTGGAAGTGCTTCAGCACGCTCTTTCTGAGTAGTCTGACTAGTCTATCAGTGCTCCTCAATAAATGAGGGACTGATATTTCTCTGTACTATCATGCCACCTATACGGGATTTTGAGGGAGAATGGAGTCCAGCAGTGTGTTCTGCTCTATTTGGGAAGGGTTACCTATGAAGACTCTGCCGCTTGTTGAAGCTACAGGCAGGAGGATGTTTATATCCCAACTCTGCTGATTAGATCCAGAAGCTCTTGAACAAACATAGCCTTACTGAGTGCCCACATGAGTAAGAAGTTGGGCTAGTGGTAGATGGGCAAGAGAGAACAACTACAGGAACAGCAGTCCCTTTTTAATTATGGAATGATTAGACATTAATCTCCCCATGGTAATCTATTGCAGTGTAGTCCACAACTACTAGATTTCTTTTTTTTTAACTGTCCCTTCATATGTAAACCTTCTTCTGGGAAGGCTTTGTTAGGGTAACAAGCGCTCTTGATAGTACTCCATGCTTGGCTGGGGAGCGAAGTAGTCCCTTCAGCAAATGCTACTGCATCCAAAACAATGATTGCATTACGAATAACGAACAGAGAAAGAAGAGTAGGCTGTATTTAGTATATATCTTTTTTTAGATTCAGGAAGAAATTGTCTATACTATTGCCCTACCTCAGGTAATACACAGCTTTCAGAATGCTAGTGGCTTTTTAAATGAAGCCACAGGGTAAAATTCAAAGGACAGATGTTATTACCCTAGTTAGAACACAGTTATTGGTGAAAGGACTCATTTCTCCTACTAGCCAAAGGAGAATGAAAAGAATCCAGCCAGACTGCAGAAGACTTCTCTCCTATCCTATTGAACAAGTCTGATCTGTGGATAGCTAAAGGGGATGGAGTGTTTCATTCCATACATACATCTCAAACTACTGTGAATAAAAGCCTTTGCCCAGACTTAGAGAATTAAATTTGAAAACACTTCCTGCCTATCTGAACTGGATTTGTTGATGTGACCTATGATTAAGTTTTAGACATTTTTCAAGGCAGGAATTGCCAAATGTCTGTTTATTTACTTTAAATGTGTGTGCTCTTACCACTATATCATATGCCAGATTTTTGGAGGGCAACAGACTTCCTTTTCATTAACTAAATTCTAAGTTAATTTATTACCTTATCTCTACAGGAATTGTCAAATCAAAACAAAGAGCTGTTGTCAGTGAAAATTTGCTTTCACCTAGCAGCAGAGAGCTAGTCTTGGATGGGGAAGGAAGAAAGTAAGTGAAATTTAGCCACAGAGTTGATGGTCTTGGTCAAAAACACATCTATTTTGGTGAAATCTTTGTGTTCTAGGATGAAATTTCTGGTCTACATGAAAAAGGAAAAAGAGATCTACTCATATATAATAACAACATATTATTCTCAGGGCAGATAGTCTAGACTGCTGTCTCCAGATCACTTTTGGAGACCATTCATTTTTAAGGAAAGTATCAGTCCCCCTCTTTTGAAGGACTATAGAAACTCTGGGGAATTTCTACACTACTTGAGTTGTGAGTGTACAACAACTTGTCTATCAAGAAAGAACTTGTCCCTCCAACTCCATTCACTGACTTCTTTAGATCACAAGAAGCAGGTGTGGATGTACCAACTGACTCAGATATTCTTGACGGAAGATAGATACTGAAGTAAGGGCATTACCGTATGCAGACAGGCATTACTAATAGTCTGGCCAAAAAGAGCAGAGGTCTATAGGAAATTATATCTCTAGAAAACAGTAAACCACTTGTGTTTGTGGAGCAGGAGCCCGTAAGGAAGGGAAGGGAGATCACCTTTATTTCTGCCTCTATTAGTTGGAAAAGCTGGTAGGTGTGAAGGGCACTCTACCTTCTCGTCCAAAATAATCCTTGTGGCAGCCTCCTTCATCCTGAAGCACATCATTTGAGAGTGAGCATGGACTCTACCCTAATTTTTACTCTGTAAAGAGTGTCAGCTTTTTGAATTCATAAGTTATTTGGAAGATGGAGTTACAGATACATTGTATTATATTAACCAAATACAGCGTATGTACAGAAATATGTTTAACCTTTTGGTTAGTTTTGCATTAAGATATATGTTGCAATAAGACATTATATGCAATGTTTTGATCCATTTTCTTTTTGATAAGGAAACTCCTGCTCTCTATTTAACTGAGGGCTACTCCTAAGTGTTTTAAAAAGATGCTTTGTTATTATGAAAAATTTCAGCCTTTCCTGTGATTCAGCCATGCAGTGGAGGGGTATAATAGACAAAGAATGTAAAAAAGTGAACACAAGGGTCTGAAAGGCAAGAGAAGCCAGTCATCTAATCTATTATCTTTCTAGTTCAAATTGTTGCTTTTGCGTTTCCTGAATATTCATCCAGAGTCTCTTCATGGTTTTTTTGGCTGTAAATTATTCATATGTATTTCCCCTTCTTTTATGATACTCGATCTCTTGGCTTCCTGTGAGACCTCATCAGTTTCTAGCAACATGCTGGGGCACTGATAGAATCCATCGAAAAGGAGAGGAGATGGGACTAACAGAGTGACAGTCTGGGATTCATATAGCAAGAATTGTCAGAGATGAATAACTAATGGTGTTTTCTTTCATGTTGGAAAAACTGTGTAAAATCTCTGGTAATTTCTTTAGAATAACGGATTAACCAACATGTTTACCCTTCACCTGTAAAAGTGAATCTTGTTTCTCCTTTGTTTTCATCAAACTCAGTGAGGAACAACGGCATTGTGTAATGTCCTAGTGCCAGAAGAAGATTGTTTCCCAGAGTGTTCCAGAGTTTCATTGCTGGTGTTTACCTCCATTTGAAATATCCCACCCAAGTAAGAGAAATGCTTCTGTTTCCCTTCAGAGATGAGTCTATAGCCTAGGATGTCTCACTGTCAGGTAGTTTCTCCCTGTGAAACTAGCCAAGATAGTCTTTTCCATTGCATCTTGTTATTACTAGTGCTACATCCCTGAATGTGTCTTAGGTAGTTCTTCTCTCTACACTATGTGTCACCTTTCAAACATTTATAGGTTGTTACATGGCACCTATAATTTTGCCAAACTGTTGGCAAGATCAGATTGTGCAGCATAGTCATCGGCGAGCACAGGCTGAGCCATCCTTCACGGGAACTTCAAATGCCACAATAGCACCTGCGAGCCCCTGTGATGTGCCTTGACAGTGATGAACACAAACCAGATTTCACCATTCCCCTAGCCATAAACTGTTGTAAACTCCCATTTCATTAGCTTTCCACATTATTTTTAGGTCTGTTTCGGTGTTACTGTTTTTCAGTTTTCCCCCAGCACATTGAAAAGGTGGTAATTATTTCACTGTTTTGAATACTTTTGTCATTGTAAAATGTCTATTTAGGCTGCTCTTTGGATTCTGGAGTAGTAATATGGTCATTTTATAATAGAGAAAACTGAAGCACAGGAGTACTTTGCCTTTTATGACAAAGGAGATATTGAATGTTACTGATAGAGTTGGAAAGTCTGAAACAGTTGGGATTTGTTTCCTCCTCTATGAAACTTGCAGACAGATGTAAGCAGAAACCTGGAAGTGCTTGAGAGTGGCTATCTATTAAATTGAAATTGTTCTTTTATTTCTCAGGGACTTCTTCAATGCCACAACAGCATTCTTCACTGTTGTGGGAGGTCCTAAGCTTATTCCTAATTTCCCAACTTCTGTAAGATTCAGCAAGTGTAAAAGACAAAACGACAAATATGGGAATAAAAAACCCTTCTTCTTCCCCCTAGGCCTCCCTCCCTTCCATTACTGGCAGCTTCCTTGCTCTGGCTTCTGACCTCACCCCAAGGTCAGTTAAATGCCTCACAGGAACTGGAGTGACTGGAGTGTAGTCACAAATCAACTTTGTCATCACCTGTTAGGTGGATAGAGAAAATTTATTAAAAATGAAAAAAAGGGTTTCCAGGGAGACCTTCTCCGTAAGTAACTCGTCCATGAATCAAAGATCAGACCTCTTCATGGTCCAATTTACTGGTTTGCTCAAGTGTTCTCACACAGACTCTGTGCCCCAGGATGATGTTCTTCTGACACAGTGGTGTCAAGTCAACCATCAACACACTCAGCTGGCGTCCTCTTCCTACCTTGGTTTCCCATCCTTCGGGCCAGTATATCATCTGTTAAGTACCTTGCTCACTCCAGACTGGAGAGGTAAGTTGTTATCAGGGAATAATATTTTTTGACTGTGGTTGATAGGGAAAGGAAAAAGCAATAAAAAATGAACACTAAATGAAGATGATCTTGTTGACTGCAAGAACCATCTTTGAAGATTTCTAAACAATCAGAAACTTCGGTTTGCTTTCAGCATATTCTCCCAGGGGAAGGTCATCTGATTCATATCTGTCAAATGTTGAAGGGATGAGTCACAGTCAAATCACACTTTTCTAACTTGTCTTTACACATATGGGAAGAACTAATCTCTCTTCATTTAAAAGGACTTTTCTTTCCTTCTTTTTTTTTTTTTTGTAGACAACACTCAATAACTTTAGCCCCCTGTTATCTGTTTTCCTTGAATTATGAATATTTATTCCTCTCCATATCCATAAATAATACATAGTCTACAGTTGCCTCATTTTTATCTTATGATCTTTGTATCCTGTACTTCAAATTAAACTCTCTCATAGTTATAGAAGGCCTAATTTCCACCTGGAACTTAATTCAATACTGACAAAAAAAATCTTTGAATAATAGCTGATATCAGATGTTACGTTTTTTACTGTTAGTCAGACGACATTGGGCATGAATAGATAAATGCTACTCCAGAAGTCATCAGTTTATACCACGGAGTTGAATATGTGACAGGACTGCTGTATGTTCCTGTACTCTGTGCTACTAATCCTATGGCTGCAGTATTAGCGTGAAAAGTGTTCACTGTGTGAAATAGTCCTATACCTCTGACAAGGTGTCATGAAGATGCAGCACCTTCTTTTTGCTCCAGGAAAACCTCTGAAGGAGCTGGGTTGTGTTCTCTCTTTTGCTCCTCCATAGCTTGTTTCTCCTTGCATGCAACCTCTTCCAAGCTGCATCTGCCTTCCTAGGTAAAGCTCTTATCAGCATTTACATTTAGTTTGCTTGGTAAATTCCGATGGCTGAAAATCTTTCAAGAATGGCCTTTGCATGGTGGCATGGTTTGTGGCAGTATTATGTATTTCAGAGCACGAAAGTGTTCATTTCTGTTTCATGCTTTCTCCAAAAATGGCACAAGTGTTGGAATGGCTTCTCATTTAACTGTGTTAAGGAGCTGCCTGAAAGGTAACTCAGCAAAACTACAGGCTACTTTCAGCTTCTGATCTTAGCCAAATCTGGTTTTGCCTTGGTTTAACTTGTGGTCGTGTATGTGTTTGCACCTGCTCTGGGAACAGGACAGAAAGGTGGAAATAAGCAGCTCACCTTGGGGTAAGTGTGTGAGGATGGAGGAAAAGGGGTGGCTATTAGGCAGTGACTGAGCTGGATAGGAAACAGCACAGAAAAGCTTTCAGAAAGGTATTTTTGATTTCCTTTTGCTCAGTAGCAAAAGGAAGACTAGGGAGAATGTGGGCCTGCTGCTGAATGGGGTGGGTGCCCTGTGATGAAGGACACAGAGAAGGCAGAGTTACTGAATGCCACCTTTGCCTCAGTCTTTACTGCTAAAGCCAGCTCTCAGGAACCCCAGACCTTGCAGACGAGAGAAAGTCCGGAGAAGGGAAGACTTTCCATTGGTTGAAGAGGATCAGGTTAAAGATAATTTAGGCAAACCTGACACCCACAAATTCATGGGCCCTGATGGGGTGTGCCCACAAGTGCTGAGGGAACTGGCGGATGTTATTGCTAGGCCACTCTCCGTCATCTGTGAAAGATCGTGGAGAACAAGAGAGATGCCTGATGACTGGAAGAAAACCAATGTCACTCCAGCCTTCAAAAAGGGCAAGAAGGATGACCCAGGAAACTACAGGCCAGTCAGCCTCACCTTTTCAGTCATCCCTGGAAAGGTGATGGAACAGCTCATCCTGGATGTCATCTCTAAGCATGTAGAGGAAGAGAAGGTGATCAGGAATAGTCAACACGGATTCACCAATGGGAAATCATGCTTAACCAATCCGATAGTCTCCAGGATGGAATGACTGGCTGGGTAGATGAGGTGAGAGCAGTGGATGTTGTCTACCTTGACTTCAGTAAGGCTTTTGACACTACCTCCCATAACATCCTCATAGGCAAGCTCAGGAAGTGCAGGTTAGATGAGTGGACAGTGAGGTGGATGGAGAACTGGCTGAAAGGCAGAGATCAGAGGGTTGTCAGCAGCAGCAGTCTAGTTGAAGGCCTGTAGCTAGTAATGTCCCCCAGGGGTCAGTACTGGGTCCCATCCTGTTCAGTTTATTCATCAGTGACCTGCATGAAGGGACAGAGTGTGTCCTCAGCAAGTTTGCAGATGATACCAAGCTGGGAGGAGTGGCTGACACACCTGAGGGCTGTGCTGCCATTCAGAGAGACCTGGACAGGCTGGAGAGTTGGTTGGAGAAAAAACTCATGAAGTTTCACAAAGGCAAGTGCAGGGTCCTGCACCTGGGGAGGAAGAACTCTGTGCACCAGTACAAGCTGGGGGCTGACCTTCTGGAGAGCAGCTCCGCAGAGAAGGACCTGGGAGTGCTGGTGGATGACAAGTTGACCGTGAGCCAGCAATGTGCCCTTGTGGCCATGAAGGCGAATGGTCTCCTGAGGTGCATTAGGAAGAGTGTTGCCAGCAGGTCGAGGGAGGTGATCGTGCCCCTCTACTCAGCCCTGGGGAGGCCTCATCTCGAGTACTGTGTCCAGTTCTGGGCTCCTCAGTACGAGAGAGACATGGAGCTACTGGAGAGAGTCCAGCAGAGGGCTACGAGAATGATCAGAGGGCTGGAGCACCTGCCCTATGAGGAACGGCTGTGAGAGCTGGGCCTCTTCAGCCTGGGGAAGAGAAGACTGAGGGGGGATCTTATCAATGTGTACAAGTACCTGAAGGGAGGGTGTCAAGGGGATGGGGACAAACTCTTTTCAGTTGTCCCTTGTGACAGGACAAGAGGCAGTGGGCAGAAATTGAAGCACAGGAAGTTCCGCCTGACCGTGAGGGGGAATTTCTTCCCTGTGAGAGTGACGGAGCCCTGGCACAGGTTGCCCAGAGAGGTTGTGGAGCCTCCTTCTGTGGAGATCTTCGAGGCCCGCCTGGATGCAACCCTGTCTAACATGCTCTAGGTGACCCTGCTGAGCAGGGAGGTTGGACTAGATGATCTCTAGAGGCCTCTTCCAACCTCCACCATTCTGTAATTCTGTGAATTGGTACCTGAAGGTAAAATATACACATTTGTAAGATACATTCAGGAAATAAAATTAGCATTCCAGTTGACAGGAAACCGAGAACTTAATTCCTTTTGCTCTTCTGGAGTTTACTAAATGACCTAAAAAGTAAATCTGAACAAGACAACTATTTTAACAAACATCATCTCACATTTTACTAAAAAAATACATTGTTTGAGATTTATTGGTGTACACCCAAAACAATGCTCTGTGAATGTACACAAGTTTTGTCTCAGCTACTACGCAATAAGAACCTGGACTGCTATCTAAAATCTAAACTCTTCTGAGTTAGATAAATATCCTCCTGTTAGAGGGGGAAAAAAAATCTGACACATGCAGAACTTATAAAGGACAATTAATCACAGGACATATCTGGGGCCAGAGCCAGATCTGATGACTCACAGTGCTTCCTTTTGGATGAGAAAATACATATTTATTTTTCATAATTATATTATAGAACAAGTGAAAATAATTCAAAAGAACAGTTAAAAAGTTGATATAAACTTTCTCAAATTAATCATGTTTTTTAATTTTGTTGTGACAAATATATTATCTTAAAGTATGAGTTTCAATATTACGTATTTATTAAATATGCATCTCCTTTAAATCTTTTTTCTCAAGTCTTAGAAACTTATCCTATGGGAAATATGGACATTCTGTATTTTCTTGAATTCTAAACTTTTGTGTTTAGAAGATCGGATCAGCCTGTGAAAGAGATGCAAGTTTCTTACCAGCTCCTCTGATTTCAAAAGTCAATTTGCCAAGACAAAGTAATTGAGAGGAGATTCACTCAACATTGACATGTAACTTATAGTAATGATAAAAAATCCACCCAAATTTGGATTTGACCATGGGGCTAATCTATCAGAAGTGCAATTGGCTAGCAGGGTTTTTTTTTGTTTTGTTTTGTTTTTTTTCTTTTAATGCAAGCAGGCAAGTTGCATCATTCTAAGCCGATTAGCGAGCGATTTTCCTGAGTCTACTCTCATTTAGATCTTTTGATTTCTTAGTATGAAATAGAACCAACATTATTTAAACCCATCACTGAGTTGTGAAGCATCATCTTTTTCTACATAAAAATTGATCTTTGCATATCTTAACTCATTCTCCTTTCTCTCCTGTGTTTCTTTACTTTCCTCTCCAACTGTTTGCAGTTTTGCATCCTCTTCACCATAAAAATCGCTGCGCTTGCAGGTCTCTGACTCTATTTTGTTTCAGGTCCTATTTTTAATGTCTTCAAACCTACTCTTAAAACGTATATCTTTATATATAATTTCCTGCTTCTTATAAATAATTGGTTAACTGCTGCTTTCTTCAAATCAACTGTTGTCTCATCTCTCTCTCTTCACAGTACCCAAGTCCAAAAGTGTTTTGTTTCTAGGTTTTATGCTCTTCAGGATTTAGTAATCCTAACATTTACTAAAACCTCATACTTGGGGCCAGGATTTTAAAATCTATTTGAAAAAAACTCTTTAAAGGGAAAAGTTATGTACATACGCAAAGGGGGAACTGAGCTCTTCTGAGAGCTTCTTCTCTCTTCTAACCCCAATCATAGATGTGGTGCTCTTGACAATATAACCTATTTGCTTATATGATATAAAATATCATAATACTGTAAAGTTTTATTCTTTGTTGTGATGTACTGGGTAAATTTAAAATTCCTTGAATTTGTTGTATTTACATTCTAGAAATACTTCAGCAATTACTATTTCACCCCAAACCATCTCAGAATTCTCTGTAAAATGGTACCAGTACGTAATATGAGAAAATACAGGGAACCTTGAAGATGCAATATCTACAATCTAAAATTCTGGAGTAGTGTCTACTCAAAGAGGAGTACTTTGTCTTGAGTTTTCTGTCTGACTGCATAAGTGATCTTGATGCATGAAATCAATATTTCGTCATGTGAGAAATGTCTCTTAAGATAAATGCTAAAGCATATAGAAAATAGTGTTAAAAACACTTATTCCATTTTCTTGTTTTAGGTTTCAGTTAGAGACATAAGTTGAAACAAAACGAGGTGATGTAATGAGCAGTCAGAATAGGATGTCACGTTGCTTCAAAACAGTGGATGACTTTCCTTTAATGCCTTAATACTGCTATATCTGCAATGGACACTTCTGGAGCCCCACTTGAGTGCTACCTTAATATCAAGTTAATTCATGTTGATGGCTACTGCCTATTAGTCACCACTTCCAAAAGGAGTGACAGCAGCTGGATATTTGAAGAGAAATACTGCAGCTGATGATTTGCATTATGAAAAATGCAGACAGGGAATCTCTTTTGGTGTCCTTGAGAATCTGAGCTTTGAAAAGATTGTGTGTGGAGCTCAGTGTTGTGGGCACTTGCTCACGTGCGGGGAGCTCTCCTCCTGGTCGGTGCCCCCAGCAGTCCTCCTGCGCTTGCTATTGTTTAGGCATGGACTAACAAAAGCAATGTTGGAAAGAAAACCAAGAATTCCTCGCTCTGATGTGACTGGAATTATGAGCCACATAGGCTTTTGCTCCATGCTATTCCTGTACCCTCTGTTTTCTTTATTACCCTCAGGTAATCTTCATTTTTATTTAAGAGGTGATGTCTTCAGTGAAAGCACTGGTGAATTCCTCTGTCCTGGCCTCAGTGGGAGCCTGTAGACTTGTGCTTGGTGCCTAGAGGATGGAGTTGTAAATCTCTGCAGGGTAGGAGGTCTTCACAACCCCATCTCTCACCTTCTGGTAATTGCTCTGGTCATTAGCACTTGTAGGAAAAGAGGACAGAGCCTCTAATCCCTCTCTTCCTTGACTAGTGCTGCTCAGTCCTAGACAGAACAGCAATATTTCTGGGAAAATGCAGAAGCAGAACTGTAGGTGAAAAAAAGGCTTAATGGGCAAACATGGACATGCAAAGAATAAAGTGAGAGCTTTGAGAATCTCCTTCTTGTATTTAGGAACTGAAACTGTCCTTAAATTGGACTGAATACCTAAGTCTAGATCTTTTTCTTCTTTTCTCTTTCTTCTTTTTTCTTATCACCTACAAGTGATAAATTATTCTTTCTGTATGGGTTGGGAACAGGGCACTGCATTATCCTAGCTATGATTTTATTGAAACTTTTTCATACTCCTTTTTAGAAGCAGAGTATTGAATTAACTCATTGTCTGTTAAAGAATTCTTTACTTACATAATGATCATCAAATAAATTTTGTAGTGGAAGGAGATGTGAACGTTATTTCCTGCTCCTGCATGTGAGTGCCATTTCTTATGGTGGTGATGCTCTGTTAGAGAAGTGAAATAGGGATGTAACGGAATATGTAAGAGTTAATCTAGGAAGGAAATAGTGGAACAGGAACTGATGGAAAAAGTTCTAGGTGTGGAATTTAAGTGCCTGAAAATTTAGAAAGCTGTCTTTATTTCAAATTTAGCGAATCGTTTGGTCTATAGAGTTTAAGCTGTCATATGCTGGCTATGATTTCATTAAAACCTGGGAAGATCAATAAGGGAGGAAAGTATCTTTCAGGGGATCAGTGCTCTTTCATGGAATTTTGGACATTAGAAGGTTCTGCAGATTTCAAAGCTATCCATTAAAATATGTTATAAAAGGAAATGAGTCATCCTCCTGTCTCAGGGGACTGGTGGGTTAGACTGGCAATGTGGGAGAGTTAAGGGAAAGAAGAGCTTTTGCAGAGGTTTGTAATAACCCTGGAAAATAGTAAACAGAAATCTATTCCTGTTTCCCACCATCCTTTCCTTCTCCCCTCCCACCCACCCTCATTTTAGCATGGATAACAGCTGTAAAAATGTCATTTAAAAATGGAGAATAGATTCTGATTAGACAAATGAAAGTTTTTATTTCAGAACCTAATTCTGGTATTGGTGCTCAGATAGGGGGTCAGAAATACTGGAGCCAGCGAAAAACTTCAAATTATTTTAGGATGCTCCTTGCAGACAAACATCTTCAGCTGAATTTGAAAGATGTTGAGTGCTGCTGAGGAGGTTCTAGCAAACTCTCCTCCTGCTTTCCTCCCCACAGACGTGCAAAATCTTGTGTCTGTACAGCACCGTGCACAATTGACAAGGAAGTTTACAAGCCACTGTAACATAAAAGACAATGGAAGCAGGCTCTAATTAATCCTCTTTTGGCTTTCACACTGATAATGAGATGTAGTTACTTGTTTGCTGCTATTGTACTTTTTGTAACACTTTCTTGAAACTCCCCTGGAGAGTTTTCTCCAGGAAAAGAAATAATGTTTTGCTTCTGCCCTACGTGCATCAGTCGTCAAATTCAAGGATGCCTGCCAACGCAGCTCAGCCTTTTGTAGTCAAGAATTCATTTTCAAACAATGCTTTCCTACCCCTAGCTAATCTGTTGTATGTTAGTCAAACCTCCGAAGTATGTAATTCCACAAGGATCAACGTAGCCAAGCACACGGAAGCCTTGAGCTAATGTGTCAGACAAATTGTTCTCTGTTGAAAGTTAATATGATTTCATAGCAATTGAATAATTAGTGTTTTGAGTGTTAGAGTCTGAAGCCTATTTTTAAATACATATACCATAGCCCTGATCATGACTATAGAACAGCCATGTTGTGTAAACTAACTGTAAGTGTAAAAACCTATTTAAGTCAGCTGCATAAATCTCTTGAGTTTCTATAGTTTGGGGATTTTGCACTTTTTCCTTCAGGGTACAACATAACTCTCATTTCCATTGATTCCAATAACGAATCTTAAACTTGCAAGGAAGTCTGTGGCTATAGTGCCTCTTGACACTTACTTCTTGGCCAAACTTGGGCCAAGTCACGTACTCATCATGAGATCTCGCGCTTTCTTTCAACATTAGTAAATTACGAAAGCTTTTTAAGAAAATCTTCTACAAGAGTCTTCAAAGTTCATGACAGAACTGGCTGAGGAACTGGTAGTCTTCCTCTTTTACAGTAGCTGGTGAGCCAAAATAAGAGCAAAGAGATTGCAGTTTTATTCGTTACCTGTTTTTGGTCCTTAAATTTGCAGCACTTAAAACTCTGACTTCAATGAGAACAGGCTGCCTCCCCGAACTCTGCTTGGTTTACTCTGTAAAATATTAATATACTTTGTGGAACGAGACCCATTTTCTACATAAACTTTACTCAGGTCAGCCACCCGATCCTGCCTTTTGGGAGAGCAAACTGAGGCTAGATCTCTACTATTCAGCATAGATGAAGGGAAGCGATGTGGGGAGGGAGGGAGGGAAGGAAAGAGGGACAGGACTCCTGGAATTAGCTGCAACATCCATATTTTATCCTCTGCATTTCAGCCACTAACCTGCAGGAGCATCATCCCCTCAAAAAGGGAAGCTGGTATGTGCAGTGTCTGAGCTAGTCTCATTTCAGAGAGCAAGGCTTCTCGGGTGATGCGGGGAAGCAGGATTTGGCATTGAATCTATGCTCATTATAAATGGATTACGCACCTTGGACTAGTCTGATGAAAATTCATAAAAAGGATTTAGAAGCTGCTATTATACCAGACACTTCTTTTCCTTTCCCTTTTTAAACAAATGAATATTTTGTTACTACGCATACTGATAAATGGGCTAGTGTCAAAACTAAGGTTTTTTTCCATCAGTGATGAGACAAATTTCTAGGGAAAACAAGCCCGAACGGCCTGTGTAGTGGTAGGGCTGGTCAACAAACTCTGCAGCCCTACCTTTGGAGGTATGACATTTTAATAAATGCTTGGTGTATGGTGACTCATCCAATCAAGTTTCAAAGCCTTTGAAACTTGTACAATACATTGAAGTTGATAACATCTAGCATTTCTTTTCCTTGAGAAAAAAGTCCCTTTGCATCAAACTGCGTAGGGTTGAGGTCGAGCACAGACCCTCCTTGTCGGAGCTTCCTGCGGCTGGATGATGCCCGTGCTCCGGGCTTGCAGACCAGCTGCTGGCTTCGCCGTGAGCCCCATGCGGTGCCCAGAGCGTTTCCCCCCACTGGGTGGTCTCCGTTACTGTCCAGGCGCATCTTCACTGTGGTAGAAGCTATGGTATAACTGTGTGTTTCCTCTCCCTGTCATGGTGACCCTGTATTTTTATTATTTGTGTTACAGTAGCACCTAGAGGAATCTGGCATATAGGGGTCCCATTACCCTACCGTGCGCTTCCTATGGCTGAGCTATAATGCAACGCAGTCTCCTGGGCATGAAAAGCATTTTTTAATTAAGCAGTTAGAATACTGCATTATTTGAGGATCATTCAGCTGCTTCTAATCCTTATTTGATTTAGCTTTATTTCACTAATGTACATCTCGCTGCTTGTTGTTATCTTTCTCTTTGAATCTGCTTAGAAATCCATTTACTCTGGGTAATTGCTCCTTCAAAAGGCACTTTTCAGTAATGTTCAGCACAATGATCTCATGTCAAAAGATGATGTTAAAATAAAGTGACTGTCATGATAAAGTCTTTTTTAAAAAGAAGAATTAAAATCTACTATTTGTTCCTGTTTCCGATTATCCTCCATTACAGGTAATGAAATAATGTGAATAAAAGTTTTAAGCATCATCCTAAAGGGAGCTCAGACACTCATCAATAATATCAGAAATGACAAACATAATCATATTTAGTTACATATATTGCTGTAGTCGGAACTCTGTTGTCTGATTACATGAAATAAAGGGAGCACCAATACTGTTACTAAAGTCTGAAAGTCATTTTATTCCCAAATTAACCACGTTGCTGATGTACCTGCATAGGCTGAGTGTATGCATCCTTTAAGAAAATAATTCCTCTGCTGTAAACAGATAGAATTTGAAGCTGATGCCTCAAAATGTCTTTTTTTGTTGTTGTTTTGAATGTCTTTTATATAGCAAAAAGGAAAAACAAGACTGATGGTTCCATTAGTTGTTGTTTAGGTCCAGCAAAGGGAGCTTTGCTTTGCAAACTTCCACATCAATAGGCAATAAAAACAATGAAATGTGATGCAGGAAGATTTTGGTTCACAGTAGATGAATGGCCAGCTCCTGACTCAGCCAAATTGTGAAATTCAGACTGCAGAATACCACCATGAGTTATATTTTCATCAACACGTTCATGTCTAATTTTAGAGCAAATCTCATTGTCTTGAATAAAGGCATGTGGAAAAGAGGAGGTACACAAGCTCTTCTATACAGTTGACTGATAATTATTTCTTCCTTTGTTTCTGCACCAATATACGTCCAAAGAACTCTTTTAATTGTTAAACATTATAGTAGCCTTTGCAAGAATTTATTAACTAGAAGCTAAAACAAGCTCCGTTTTACCAGAGTATCCTAGACCTGATTTACAAAGTAAGGATTTCCTCAAGCTCATCCATGGATTCAGACTTCTGTGGTTGAGATAGGAAGGTCTTACTTTCAATCAAAACGTAAGCCACTTCTAAAGTAATCTAGGTATTTGAGTACTGAGACTAGCAGACTCATTTATTACATCGCTTGCTGCAGGTCCCAGTTTGAAGATGGCTGTGATTTCTTCACCATGTATGTGCCAACGAATAGGAAAACTCCAGCAGTGACAACTAGGAAGCAGAACAGAGATTGGTGCGCATCTCTGAAGGGCAGCAGCTTGCTCAGTTCAGCTTGCATCAGTCGCACGGGTGACACTATATGCAATTGTCACTTCTGAAAATCTGTTAGCTACGGGTCAGAAAGATTCACAGTATTTCAGGATTGCCAAGAAAAACATAGGAGGCCTTACAGGGAAAATGCAGGAGGGGACAAATGGGACTTCCCATGACAGGTGCGCTCTGAATGTGTCTGGGAAGCTCCTTTTTTGTTGCCATTTTGGTAATGTAATTCTGTCTCCGTGCTGGTACAAGAAGGATAAATGAAACCAGAATTAATGGTATCCAGAAAGGTGATGTTAAACAGTAGTCTCACAAAATTTTGGCCAATGCTGTGAGGACAGAATGTAGGGATTTTCAGGATTTTGATAACTTTTCTGTTTATGTTTTGCTACAGTGCCACTAATGCCTCGTTGGGGAAGAAGCAGCAGCCGACCTCTAAAGTATCATTTGATGCTAATGATCCTGACAGGAACCTCTTATTTATTTATTTATTTAGTGTTTCCAGCTTAGGAAAAATGACTGCGAAGGTGTCATAATTCAGACCCTGGTGGAGGTTCTCGGGTCATGATCAGGTTAATTTTGGGACATTCTACAATACAGAGTCAGGTAGGTATTAATATCTTTGGCCAACGATCTGCTTGTAATAGACAAAGTGCTACATGATAGTTTCATGGGAAGATTGATGCTGTCCTCTCTGAGACGTTGCTGACTCATCCATGGCACCTAATGCATGCACTTCCCTGAATTAATTCCTGCTACCAGTTCCATAAATATAGCTAAACTAAAAGACACCTCTTAGGAAACATCCTGTCTTCATCTTAATGTCACTTACTCCAATGGTTAATTACTCTTACTGCTAAACATTTGCATCTTATTTCTAGCCTAAATGTATCCAGCTTTGGATTCCAGTTATATCTTGTCATACCTTTTATTTTTTTTTTAAAAAATGTTCTTTCTCCAGAGGTTTTGAAATTAACCCATTTTTAATTTTTTACTAAGCTTTTCATCACAACGTCACCAACTTTTTCAAGAGAACTTTTTTTCCCATTTACTAAAAGTTCCTATTTCCAATAAGGAACACTGTGTTAATGTATTTTAAAATTGTTTTGAATTTTAAAGTAATGGTAATTCTTTGATGCACCAAAAATATAAAAGAGACAAGGTTTGTAGTGTGTGTCACATGTCTTATCAGACCAACTGATGTAGTCAGAAAAAGAACAGATTTTGGACATGTATGCACTCCCTGAGATGAAGAAAGGCTTTTGTGACCAACAGCTTATCTATATTGGTCAGTTTAATAGGAGAAACTACATCTCCTTTCAAATCTTCCCTTTTTGAAATACTTCTCAAAAATACAGAATATTTTACATAAAGAAGAATATCTAAGAATCTTTTAGCACAAAAATGTTTTTGAGAAAAAATTATGAACAGTATTATTCAGCTCAAATAAATAAATCAGGTGATATATTTTCTGTCAGGCTAAAACTGTTGAGCAAGAGAAACTTCTGTTACAGTTCTCTCTCTTGTCTTTCATCTCCTCAAGTTTTAATAAAGGAAACTATTTCCACTAAATGCATTCAGCAATAAAGTATTGTATAAAGGCACATAAAAAGAGAGGGGAAAACTCTAATAGCCAATCATTATAATGCTTTCTGACCATTTTTGAAAAGTGCTTTGCCTCTCTCCTCTATCCTCATGTCTTTCAGTGTTGGAGGAGGCAAAAAATTGTATTGGGTGATCAAATAACCCAATTATTCTAAAAAAAAATCCTAAGTGTTTTTGTTTAAAACAAGGCAAAGAGAGGTTGATTCTTTCTTATTCACAACATTTACTACATATTTGACATTTGAGCTGCTGTAACTGGGAAGAGATGTGAGGGGAAGGATGTTATTTCTATAGCTAATTGGCTGGCTGATTCCTTAATTCAAAAAGCCATGTGCTTATTCTCATTTACGATGCCTAAAGATCCCAGCCATTTATAGCAGGCAGTGAGGACAAGAATACTTATTTTCTCTGCTCTTTTTGAAGTCCATTCTTAAAAATTACTGAGATGTAAAACTTCTACTCAATAGATCTTTTTTAACTCAATCACCAATAAAAATATACGTAATATCAAACCTTCCTTAAGAAATCTGTCACACAGTAACTGAGAACAACTTCAATTAAATCTTCTTATTAAGTGAAGAAGTAATTTACACTCAGATTTCACCAGATGAGGTTAATGTAATTATACGAGTGCTGTTCCCACAATTGACAGCTCCCTGTAGCCTTATAATCACCTGCAAATTAGCAGAGGAAGAGCTCAGAGTTCCCATCTTCCATGCACGATAGATGCAGAAGGTAAATGGGATCATTCCCAAGGTGGGTCACACTGTCTTTCCCCTCTGTATTTCTATTTTCTTCTTTTCCTAGAAATTCCTTTAATGGTAAGAGTGCTCTTGTGCTCTCTCTCTCTTTTTTTTTCTTTTTCTTTCTAGAAATGCACTTTCTAGATTCTCTCCTCCTCGTGGGCACCTTTGCAGGCGCGCAGAGCGTTGTGTGGAGATGGGCCATGACTACGCTCTCCCACCGTTCGAGAGGCAGAAAGCAGAGCGGGGAGCGCTGAGCCTGGGGTCTCCCGGTGCCGTGGGGCTGCCCCCTTGCTCGGGGCAGGCAGCGGCATCGGGTCCTGGGCCTTTGGGAGCTAAGGTGTTTTCTCAGATGGAGCTGGCTGATGGCCCTTCTGCTATGTATTCTTGGGGCTCCTGACCCTGGTTTAGCCCAAATTTAGTGTTTGAGTTTATTTTAGTCAGTTTGGTGTTATTTATTGTCACTGTTTAATGTCAACACTTAAAAGGAGGTTTATTCCAAAAATTCCAAATGTGAGACACTGAAATATCCAATGTAAAACAATAACTAGAAGATCCTTTCAGGATTGTGTCCTCCATATATGATATATACCCATATATGATACGGATGCTCAAACTTACGTAAAATTTCTTTTTACATGAGACTTGCATATGCAAAGTCAAATGAAACTTTTAAAAATGATTGGTTTGTTATGTTTAAAAAGCCTCTAAACAACAAAAACTTGATATGAGCAATTCAGAGCTAAAACATCTAAAATGAGCAAAACATTGTGTACTTTAGTGGTTAGAGCAAAGAATTTGAATTCAAGACTGTCCCAAAGAATAAACCACGGTAAGTCTAAGAATGGTCCATTCAAATGTGTATTAAGTATGTATCAAGTATGGTCGGTTTAAACTTCCCTTTAAAATTCTGCACATCACTACGTAAAATGCTCTAGGAAATGCACCTACTGCAAATGCTTGTACAGATCAGGCAACCTGGTGTTAAAATTGCTAGGTAACCATACAGCTGGTCATATACTCACTTTACAGTCAGTCTACTGGCAATGGAGCGTGCACAGGTTAAATATTACAAATTACAATTTACTCATCTGAGAAACGGTTATTGCCTTAACTTTATTAAGGTGGAGAGGGAGAGAAAATGTAAGAAAGCGTTGTGAGATCTTGAGGTAAGAATGGTGGGCTAACTAAATGTTATTTTTCTTTTATATTTTATACTAAAAATCATTTACTTAGATATATACTTGTCTGCGGATTAGATTTGCTGCATAAGGAAAGATGTAGGCTGAAAAAAAGGTCTTTGGGATACTGATTTTCTTCTTGATTTCCCTGATGTACCGCAGCAGGACTTCTCTTAGTGATATTTTATTCATTTTCTCCTCTTCTAATTATCTTTGATTTTTTTTTTCTTTTCCCATCTTTCATTCCATGTTGCCACACTAGAAAGTGCCTTTGTGGTGAGCAGAGGGGAATTCCTTCAACATATTTCAAGGAGCATGAAATTCAACCTGGGATTTTGCTGTGAAGGCTAGAGATGAAAAGTGCTAACTAACAAAATCTGCTCAAGGGAAAAGCATTTTCTCACTTTCATAATGAAATATTCATAGTGTAACACTTTTTCCCCTTATGCCAGTCACAGGTGAATCCCAGACTGAACTTTTGTGTTCTCTAGAAATGGGACCTTGGTGATATCCCTTCTGTCAAGCTTATTCATCTTATAGCTCTGGATGCAAAACGTACTGAACCAGCTGCACCGTTACCAACTCCTACATGTGCGTTTTCTGTATTTTGTGACTCAGAGTGACGTACTAAGATCCCTGTGCCACAGGCCTAATTGCCTTGGAACATCCTCTGGAATATACCTGAGTCTCAGCTATTCAGCCTGCGTGTGCACCTTCGTACCGCTAAATATACGGGCCAAACTTCCCTTGAGCTTGCCTGAGCTGCGTGCCGAGGGCTGCCGTCACTGCCTTCGCCTAGCCGCCCAGGGAGGTCTGATCTACGAGACGATCTCCCTGGTGATTAGAAGATCGAAATGGCTTTCTGTTTGTTTTTCATTTGTTCACTTGTTTCGGTTTTGCTTTGTTAAGGCAACTGGAAAAAAACTATTTTTGAACTAGTGCTAACACAAAACTAAAAAAAAAAAGAACTAAACTTCATCTCACTTTCTCATACCATTATGCCATGCTAAAAAGTTTAAAGAAAACATAAAAAAAAAAAAAAAAAAAAAGAGAAGCCTATTCTTTTTTGACTCAACCATGAATTATTTTTAGCTTCAGATAATCAATACGTGTGGTGCGTGAGCTTCCCGTACAGCATGCGTTCTAGGTGCTACAACATAGCGGAAAGGAATGCAAGTCTGTATTACTGTAAGGCCTGCCTTAATCTAGTTTTCTTAAATTGAGAGATACTGGAATGAAGCTACAGAGTTGGAAGGCAGATACCTTAGCAAAAAGAGATGAATGATATTCTGAATATTATAAAATGATTTATTAGTCAGGTGTAGCATTAGACTATGTGGTTTATTGGACTGTAGTGCAGTGTATTGTGTGACGCACTTAAATTTCATGCAATTAACAAAATGGTCAGAATTTCAAAGCCATCCCAAAGGAGCAACATGAATATATTTATTAGCAACCATCAAATACATCATAAATATATTCATCATCAAAAATAATTTGTTCCAATTATAAAATACATTTATGCATATTTGTTTTATATGTATAAAGGTGGACACACAAATGTTTTGAATTTCTTGGATGATATAAGGTAGTCCTCTGTGAGTGGAAAATATGCCTTCTCTATAAGTGGAATGAACATGAGGTACGAATACATAAAAGCTTAGTTTGGTCCATGGTTCACTGAATTCCACTTAAGCAAATAAAAACGAAATTCTCCACACCAGACTTTGACAGACTCTTCCTGTCTGACCTCAGGGAAAGAAGTCAACTAATTTTTTTGTAGCTTAATTTACCAGAGTGAAATCCCACCTCTATTGAAATCAATGACAAAGCCACAGTGCTTTCAGTGGGGCTGTAATTTCACATGCATGTACGCACCGTGACTGATGGGCTCTGCCATATGTAGCTCCAGGAAGTGTCATTTATATAAATTTGTGCAGTGCCCAGCACAGTAAAGGCCTGGTTTACTTGAAGTGAGTAGCTGGTAACCTAATATCAATAATAAATGATATCTGCTACGCAACTTCGTATAGAAGACTGTGATTCTGTGCAAAGGAGATTTATGTAGCGTGAAAAAAATTATTTAACCATTTTCCTGTTGTATTTTTTATAGTCTGGCAGATCAAGTTGTCAGTTCAAAAACAACATGACTAACTTGCTTCATTCCTCAAGGAACTTCTGACCTCTAAACATGAAGAATTTTGTTTTGAATATTATCAATTTAACTGACAAACACAAAAAAGAAAAAAAAAACTAAAACATTCTAAATTTGTTATGGTCATGGTTAGGCTTTGGGTTTGTCTCTTGCTGTGGTATACTTTCTGATTCATTTTTCCCAGAAGTGGCAGATAAAATAAACAGTTTTTGGAAAACCTCACAGCCCAGACAAAGAGAGTACAAGATGTCTTCGTCTTATCTCTCAGCTGTCCGACCTGAAGCCAGCCTGAAATATGAAATTCTTCTGTCTGAATGTGTATCACATCATAACTACTGATGTTTTGACCATAAAATCTGCTTTAAAACAGCCTTTTCAGGCTGAGGACAAAGCTAGTCTCCTCCGCAAAAGAGGACGAGCCCCCAGAACAAGCCTATCGCAAGTTCTTCTGGGCCAGTCAAGGCAAGCCCAGATTCAAGGACAAAGTCTAGTGCATTCAGTTTTAGATCATTTTACAGTTTCTTCATCTCAGCCTTAAATTTATTTACTCAGTGGTAATTCAGATGGAAGTAAAGGATGACAAGAAAAGAGCCCCACATTACAATGCAGTAAAATTATTGTTTGGAGCTTGAGGAGTCCGAGGGGAGCGAGGATGTCCCATGCAAGTCTTCAGGAGAAGACATGAAACTGAGAGCTCCCCACACCTGGTAAGGAACTAAAATACTTATTACTAGTCATTGCTTTTGACTAACACAGGGAAAAGTATGAGCAGTCTGGGAGGCTTGGAGCACTCTGTGGTTTGATAGAGAAAATACATCTTTCTTTTACTTTTTGACAGTAACTACCTACCTGCCACATACAAGTATCTTATTGTACATGCCAGGTACATCTGAGATAGAAACTTCTGTTGGTATAGTGGTTGTAGTTAAGGGATAAGATTTTGGGGAGTATTTTTGTACAGACAAAAGGTGGTATATGCCAAACACATGTAAGGGTGAAGTTTCGTAATGAATATTCTAAAAATCTTATTTTGAAATTTAAGTCCTCCTGCCTGCACACCTTGCTTTGCCTGGGGACTTGTATAAAATAGACTGAAAAAACTACAAAAGCTTTTTCTGATGCTGTAAACTGCATGTATATTAGATATTTACTGCCATAGGTACCATAAATTAATTTTTTCTTCTGTAGGTAAGATCCATATTTCAATAGTACCAGACAAATGCGTTGCATTGCCTTCAAATTCTGGAATAAGAATATAAAACTATATGTGTGTAGCTAAAAAGAGTTTCAATGAGTTTTCTGCAGACAGATAATCTGACATTGGCATTTACAAAGGATGTTAAGGCCTGAGGAGTACGACTTGGAAATTAGATGAGAACATCAGGAGCTGCGGGAGAGAACTTTAGAAACCTGAAGAAAGATAATGACAATATATTAATGTCCTTCCTCGAGGTACTTTGTTGTTTTATCAGGCACTCTTACTAGCTGTTTCCAGCCTCCTATTGCCATTTATGGCAGCTTTAACCTTATTCTTTAAAATGATAATGTACTAAAATCAAACAGCCTATTAATGCTGCTAGAAACCTACGTTGTGTTGTTTCTATCCAATTTAGTTACATTTAAAGATCTATCAGTTATAACAGTATCTTGAAAAGACAGCATTTAGTTCTTGCAATTTAATATTCCCAGCACGTGGAGAGCCATTAGTGGCCGGCCTGTGGCACCCTTCATCCTTCATTTCCCTCTGAACTTTGTTGCGTCTCTGCACTTTGCCTTGCTATCAGCCCCTGTATATCACTGGGCAGACTGCAGCTGCTGCTTCCCCTACTTGAAAGCGCGCTCTAGACTATTCTAACCAGACCATAATGAAGAATAAATGTCTAATGCCCCAGTCTGATAAATTAGATTAAACAATTGAGCTTATCCAAAGAAATAAAACTTGGCCAAATAACACTGAATGGCTTGGATAACTGTAGCAGTGGGAAAATGACAGGTCCTTGGGTCATTTTTTGATGTACTTATTTGCAAATGAATACTACCTTAACCTACTGACCTTAAGGGAAATTTTGAGAAATGGGAATGTCAGAATCTGGTTCGTATGGCATTATTTACACCTACATTCTGGTGAGTGTTGGCTGTATGGATGTCAGTCACCTCCGGCTGTTACTGAGACACCTAGCCCCCGCTCTGTACGTTTGTGAAACGTTGCTTGGTATTTGATGCAGACGGAGCCAGCTCGGAGGAAAGGGAGGACCAGGTTATGGGGTGCCCTGTGGAGGACCACCACCAGCTTTTGGTTCGATGTGACTGTTGAGCACTGGCTCTGGCGGTGGTCTGGGCAAGCCAGTGCCGCTCGTGGTGTCCTCGTCGCGTGCCGGCCGAGCGTGCAGCAGCGGGAGGGCTCCCGCTGGCTGGTGCTGCAGATAGGGCGTGATGTGCTGATCCTGCAGAAACCCTGCCGGGATCTCTGCCCTTTTACTGGGAAAGGGAAAGAAAGGGAATAACGTGCTCTGTGTGCGTGCGTGTGCTGGGCGGCGTTGGGCCTGACGCTGCTCTCCTTCAGAATCACTAAACCCTTCCGTCCTTGGGCTTGCGAGAAGATATTTGGAGCTGAGAAGTGCTATCCTCCTTAACTTCCTTCTTTCCATGCTCGCGGGAGGCTTTTGGATGATGTTTGCATACCTTTCATCCCCCCTGCTCCTAAGGGGTTATTTAGTCCTAACTGCCTGACATTTATTTGGCTTTGGGTCTTCGAACGAACATGAAGCCAGGCAGGGGAAAAAATTCTGGCATAATTTCATCATAGACATGGCAATGTTATAGACTATCCTATTTGTTTTCTTTTTCATATAAGCAATAGAGCAGTAAGACTTTAGAAAAATAGTCCTGGCAAGAAAACACTTTCTATGTTAAATAATGAAAAAAAATATTAGGAGCAGGGTTGAAACCACTATTCATTTAACAGCTGTCATGTCTCCTAGGTCAGCCACGAAGCAATTAGGTATGAAGTAGAAAAGGCCCCTCCTCAGGAATGGAAGCAGCTAGTAAAACCACGGGGGCCTTTCACCATTTTGAGAATAAAACAAAGTGATATTTAAAATTCTGTAATGTTCCAATTTTTCTCTCGCTTCCTCTTGGCCAGCTGGATGTGTCACATTTCTCTGTTCATATCTAATCTACAACAAATATAAGAATTTATTACAATGATATGACATGAAGTTATTCCTCAACCTTCTACGTTGTAGGGGACCCACAGCGAAGATAACAGTTTCCGAGCTGACTTGGTGGTAAGTTTTCTGTGGGCCTAACTGGAGACACACATCATTGATTTTTGAAATATTTGAGTTCAGGCTTTCTCAGGGATGTCTTTTGGCCCAGTAGAGCTCCTTGTAAAAGTTCTCCAAATGAGCTCCCAGTGAGCATAAAGTCTTGCTCATATCCTGGGACTAGCATAGCATATTAAATACTTTGGCGAGGCTAATTCTCTTTCCAGCGTTAGTTTATGGATTTGTACTCCGATCTCCATTGACTGATGCAGATACTTAGTTGAGTTTTGGCCAAAAATAGAAGGTGCTGGAAATTTTTTCCCCCAAAGAAAAGAAAGTGTAGCCTACTTCTGTGGGTGTAAATATTTTTATTTGGTTTTCTAGGTGACGCTAATCTAACCGATGATTTGAATATCTAACTCTATTAACCCAGTCTCTTTATCTTTTGAAGTTTGTCCATTTGACTGGGTTGCTGAAAGATAGGAGATATGTAAAGAATTTCTATAAATTCATTTTACTGCTAAAAATATTGTATTATCAATTTAATCTAAAACCAGATATCCTAGACCTGTCTCACTACCACATCTGGTGCTATTGCATTTGCACAAAAGAAATAGTGAGATATGATCTTCAGTAGGGTTCAGAAATACCACTAACGAGGTGAAGAATGTGGTAACTGTAATTACTTTTTGGAAACAAATATATCGTGAATGCTAGTGGATCCAGTTTGCTTAACCACAGGGACTTCTTTTTTTAAAAAGTGTCTTGATCTCTTGGCTGACCTTCGGAGGTAGAGGTCTGTAGAGCCGCTGTACTGCCATGCTGTCCAAAACAGGTATTCCCCTGCTGTGTTGTACCACTTGGTGTTAGAATCACCATTTTAAAGCCATGAACGTGGCTTCTTGTTGCTGAATGCACTTAATGTACTGTTTCAGGTGTAGAGCTAAAAACTGGCTCGTTTTAAAATTCTGTAAGTTGGCATCTTTCAGAAACTTTAGAAATCTATTTTTCCAAGAAATCAGCTGGTCATCTGATCATCCTATTTTAAAATAATTCTCTTTAGTTAACTGCTTACAGATTACAGGCTCTTTTTCACCTTCGCAAGTATGAAGGGGTGTCGTTTGTGAGCACATGGTAAATGAACAAGGTCTTCAGAACCCAGAGCAAGCTAAATCCTGCAATAGGTCAGAGGCATTTAAGGCTTATTGTATAAACAATGGGAAGGATCAAATAATTTGCACTGTGGACTTTCACACGCTCTAGGGAAACTGCTGAAATTATTAAAAAATATGGAAAATCCTAGCAAGTAATCCGTCACCTTCACAAATATTTTTCTCTTTGCATCTAATTCCATGCAGATGTGGGAGAGACCTGGCGGAGATGCTTGTGTTTGAATCTGCGCTAAAAGGTGTATTCCATTTTTTTTTCTTTTTTTAATATTCTGCCACCTATTGGTACCTCTAGGTGCTAAGACTACATAGTACAGTGATACATGCAACTGCCAACACAATTCATGTCTCCGTCTCTCTTCATTATTAACATGACCGTTTATTCTTCCCATGCAATTTACTCAGTGAAAGTTCCTACGGATCAAATTATGTCAGTGGAAATGCCAAAGCATTAAAACAATTCCACTGGTTTTTGGCTGGCCTGATGACAAAACAAACTTTCAGATTTTTGGATAGTCTTTCACTGTAGTAATACATCTTAACTTTTGGATCTTCTCTTACTGGTTTTAACATCAGTGTGCTTTATAAAGCTGTATGGTAAAACAACAACAATTCTATTTGTAACTTGAGTCAAAAATGATTTTGGTTTACAATGTACATTGAATAGACTTATATTTATTATGTCTAGAATATATTTTGAGATCTTTTTCTCATTTTATTAGAAATATTATCAATCCTGACTGCTTCTTTATGTTTGGAAGCAGAGAAAATTTTCCTTCATCTTGAAGGAACCCTGAGTGATCTTCATTTTTGCTTGTGCTTTCAGAAGATGAGTGGGACAATCTCAGTGATTCTGGTTCAATGCAATATGCCCCGTATGTCCACTCTTTGTTCAGACATACATTCACACAAGCCGCACATAGCATAATCTTTTATTAATTTTTAATTGCTAACGTAAGCTTGGCATCACTTGAAAGATTTCATTGCCGTGGATGGGGGAGGGATCAAAAACCAAGACTCGTCAGTTCCTCTGAGTTTGTTATTTGGGGTTAATCTCCCTTTGAAGACTTTCATCTCTGGATGTGAAACTTGAATCTCTGAAAAAGCAGATGTGGGGACATTTTGGACTATCGAGTTATTGTTGGATGTAGAGTGTCTTTGGAAAACAGGAAGGGAAGAATCAGTGTGAGAAGAAGTAGAGCATCGAGGCAGGTAGAAACAGGTCAAATTTTTAATTTTTGGATTTAAATCAGGAATTTAACTCTCAGAATAAGTTGAAGGTGTCAGAGATAAAGATACAAAGAATTGTAAAGATGAAAAATAGGCAGAAAAGTTGGGAGGATAAAGCTGAGTGAACAACACAACACGAGATTTGCCTCCTAATTGACCCTCAAAGGTATTTGTGCACATAAAAGAGAGAGGAAGAAAAGCTTCCCTATGGTTAAATCACAAAAGTACTTCAGCCAAACTGTGGGGCCAAAAGGAAACTGTGGGGCCAAACTGTGACTGGCAATGGCAAACATGGAAATTAAAAGACCAAAGCATGAAAACAAACAAGAAAGTGAGTATCTTGAGGGAGAAAAATAAAAGCTGTAGTGTGATGAGCGGGATACCAAGAAGCAAAGGCAGAAAGGTAGCTAAGGAAGATGGCTGAGGAGCTCGTAGATATACTTCTGCCAGCTGCTGCTGGGGAGATACCGGTTTTCCTTTAGCAGTAAAGATGACCTATGGTCTGGGCCCAAGGTGTTGCATTAATACATTTTGCAGCAAATAGAGCAACTGAAGAATAATAAGACAATAAAGTAGACGTTGAAAAAGCTGAGGCGCTGGAGTTTGATACTAGGGGAGTTTAGGTATAAAGCTTTACAATATTCCCATGTTATGTGGTAGATATAGCAGCTATAGCAGATATATTTATAATAGAAACAGATCAGCACGGTGCTTTCCTCTAAAAGGAAGGAAGATCCCTATGAATTACATGTTAGTGTTCTGTAGCGCTAGGAATGATCGTTAAAGTAGTTTTTTAAGTGCTTGGCAAAGGACATAAACTGAAAGAGGAAAATCTGTCTCTCTCTGGAAAACTGTACCTCTTTAATCTCTGTTGTATTAGCATACCAACTAATAATAAAGCAGACTCTTTTGACCTGTTACTTGGATTTTAAGTTAGGTTTCACTCACTCACAAATGACGTAGGGAAATTGAGAAAGCATGGAATGAGAGGTAAAGCGCTGCTGGTTTTGAACAGGCTAGTTGGAAGAAAATAGAAGCAGATCTAAATGGAATTGAGGCAAGATGTTAGCAGTGGGAGGACCCTTAAAGAGATTGACAGGGGGAGCTGGGGGCTCCTGGCCTTCCTAATCTGGTGAGCCAGCCCTGACACAGCATCCCCGGGGAGGGGAACGGTGTCTTCAACTCCTGGACTAAAATTAAAGCCTTCCCGACTGTCCCGTGGCCTTTTCAGTAGCTGCACTCACAAGGAAGGCTTTATTTCCATGCAAGGGATTTTTTTCTATGCACTGCTTACCAAGCCATGCAAGGGTCTCTGGCTCACACGGCCAGGCCAGACTTTGCACAGAAACAATGAATTCCAGAGTAAGTGCCCAAGAAACTGTGTTTTCCTGCTGCTGGAGAAACTCTTGGACCTTTCCTGTTGCTCAATTGAAATCAAATTCATGGCACATATCTATCTCCATTTTAGGCCTGTAGTTAGCTGCAAGCTCTAGGAGCTGGTATTTTGCACTTAGGTTTCCTCCTCACTCGAGGTCAACTCAAGTGCCTTCTCCTATGAGGCTGCCAACATCTGGTTCTTCATGGAGCTCTGTTACAGGAGCGGGGAAAACCTGAGGCAAGCAGCTTCTTCGTTGGCATTTAGAGCAACTCTGCACGCCTGCCGGACCCAGGACGAGCAAAGGAGGAGAGGAAATGCAAGGGAACTGTGACACGACAGAAAAGGTAGAAAACGGCAACAGGAACGTACTGTTGATGAATGCGAGTCACTGCACAGGAACTCAGATGCTGAATTACTTAATGAATTTTAACTACTTAAGAAGAAAAGTCATGTATTGGTGCAGTATTGGTCCACATATCAAGGTGGTGTTGGTTGTTCAGTGAAATTCTGTTCAGCATTGAATAGCATGAGAAAAATAGGGTATATAGAGCACAGGGAGAAAAGCATAAAAATATGATTCTCTTTTAAGGATTAGTCATTCCCTTCTTTAAAAGTGCCATTTTTATTCCTTAGCGCTAAATGTGAAAGGAGACTGCTGAGGTTCAAGTGATTTAGAGATGAGGGAGGAAAATGATAGACTTCATGGAAACAAATTTATCCAGAGGTGACATTCCTATGGCTTTGGCTGCATTATAATGTATTTGAAAAGGCAAGTGGTGCAGCACTGGGCGAGCTTGGTGGTATGCAGTTCTTAGGTGTGAAGAAGAGATTGATAATGAAAAACAGTATAGCAAAATTCTTACCAACTTCCTGTGACTTAGAAACTGAAAACCTAGAGGAAAAAATGAAACGGGAGAAGTATGCTCCTCCCAGGCATATAAGTTAATAGACAAACAGAACATGGATCAACAAAATAGGCTCCATCCACACAATAAGGTAATTTACTAACTGTGAAAAAAGTTAATGTTTTTTTTTATTTATTTTAACCATTAAGCTACAGATTGTGTATTTGTAATAAAGTGGAGAATGATGTCATCAGCTGGCTGTTTTTTTTCAGTCAAGTGCCATTTTACTGTTCAATCATTTAGTTAATTACTTTAAGCAGCTATTTGACATGTTTCAGCCAAACATGCCAGCCTGAGCAAGCTACCAGTGATACTTTTGCAAATCACTGAAGACTGTTTTTGGTTTTGTACATAGGTGACAGTTGAAAAACTACTGGGATCTACAAAACTCTCAATCTGATGGCTATTGACAACTGAAAATATTACAGCAATGGTGGCTTTAACACTGGTATTCAGTCTGTTGTGACAGAAGATCACTTACTGACACCAATTTTAATACCATACATGCAATAGTCTGTGAATCCACTTAAAATGTAGATTCACATCCAGTAGATGTAAGCTCATCCCCTATTTTATGCAGAATGTCCACAGTAGAAAGCACCTCTGCTGACCCATCTGCAGAACAGACCACACAGCAATCGATTTATTTTATTGGGAAAGGCGAGAGAGAGAGAGATCATAGAAACTAAAGGCCACAGCATATAGTTTTTCTTCTCTGTGCTTTGCTTTTATCCATTTTTCCTGTAATTCAAAAGAGTTTGTTGTAAGAGTAATTGATACAGCCTGTGACACTGATTAACAAGGCCAGTATGGCTTTGGTTAACCAATGGAGGAAGGGCTGATGTTAAACTTATTTGTTACCGTTTTGATGGAGAGACTGTAAGCAACAATGAGAAAAATGTATTTTCCTTATAGAAAAAAATTTCATGGGACTTAATGCATTTGTTGGAGGGGGAGATAGGAGGGCAGACTCCTGACGCTCTCAGGCAGTGCAGCACAGCCAGACTGCGCTATAACTCACCCTCTTCTCTGGGAGGAGCTGCAAAAAAGCCTGTATCAGCCCTTGTGCTGGTCCCTTCTGGCCACCCAGGTATAGGTGGAGAGCTGCTGAAAGGGTAAAAGCCTTTGTGGGAGCAAACACCCGCAGGGACTGGGCTCCAAAGACATAAAGCAGGCTCTAAACATCTCGGTGCCAGGAGGGGCCAAGGAAGCTGAGGAAAAGGAATGGATAAACCCTGCCTTAAAGACTCCCTAATCCTCCTGCTGAAGGGAGGCGTAAAGAGAAAAGAAAATCAAATAGTCTTTCAATAGAATACTAATGCAAACGTATGGAATCTGATTGCACAGAGTGACTAATTTCCAGCTCTAGAATTAAATAGAGGAGCTTATGAAAGCCTGTGGCCAGGTCCTCCCCCACGCATGGTGCAACCACACAGATCACCGCGGGCTGCTGGGGTACCTCTGCACCGCCAAACGAAATGGCCTCTGACATGGGATAGAGCTCTAATACTCATAAACCTACCGTTTTCTAGCACGCTTTCTGGTGCCCCAGGGCTAATGCGAGCCAGAGACTATTTCCAATGGGCGGTACGGTTAAGACCACTCCATTTTGGGGTATGAGTTAGCACATCAGTGTATCAGGGCGGAGGGCACAGTGCCGTTTTCTCTCAGCTTCAGTAAATGGTCTCTGGCCTGCTTCGCTGCTGAGCTGGAGGTGCTGCTCCAGTGACTGGTGGGAAGCATGTCCCTGATGCCCTCAAGAGTGGGCTTGGGGTACGGGCAAACAGGCTGCCACTGTTTGTCTGGGCAGCGGGAGAAAGGCGTGCTTTGGGGAAAGGTGTTTTTTGAAAAAAGCTATGGGAAAACTTCATAGATTTTTGTTTTTTTCCAAAGAATTTTGCTTCTATTGGTAGGTTCGTTGCCATTGAGCTTTACTGTGTTGGGTATGCTGAAGTTGAACCTGTCATCAGTGCCCACAGATTTTTATATTGCTCCTGAACTGAGTGCTTATGCACCGATAGGGCTTCTGAAATTGTAGTTTGCTTATGTAATAATAACTGAACCATGACTTTGTGACTACATCTTTGCAAAGATTAGCTCAAATTACCATATATGGCACTTCAGCATATCTTGGTTTACTGCATAAATAGTTTATGCACAAAGCAATCACCTAATTTCAACTTGCTTTAGCTAAATGAGGTGGGTGGCAAGGGTAGAGCAGCCGGTTACAAATACCTGTGTCACAGGAGACTTTCAGAGCTGTGCTTTAAGCTGCGTTCATTCCAGAGAAGTTAACTCATAAGAAGCAGCACATGTGGACAAAGAAAAGAAAGGAGAGGTATGATTATACCGAACATCGTTCACGCCACACCTTGCTTTTCAGAGCCAAAGCTCGTTGCAACCCTTTCTTGTTCAAATCTCACCTTAAAACTTTTCTCTGATTAATTTCTCCTGCCAATTGTCTCTCCACAGTTTAAACATAAAAATATTGGCTCAGCTTGAAGCAGCTCAAGCTGCCTGGTTTGTCCTGGTAAAGATCGTTTTTATCCAGCCTATAACTTTGTCAGAGTTTAATTACTGAGAATGATGTTTCCCATACTGAAGACAGCATCAAGCTGATTTGTGTGTGTGTGTGAAAGAAACCCACCATAACCAATGGAGCAGAGCGAGTGGGAACTATATTGTTTTACTATTTTCCTTTTGTTCTAGAAAAAGTGTTTCGTTTATAGTGCCCTCACACTTTGCAAGAGGAATTCAAATTTGGCTAAACATGTTTTGCGTGAAGTAAGCAGGTCTATCAACCCGATGTTAGAGATGTGCTTTTTTGCCATCCTTATGAAAACCTGCTGAATCTTGGCCAGCTTGCAATCGCCTGAGCTCAGGGACGTGCCGGAGCAGCGGCTGAGCTGTCTGCAGGGTCTGTCAGTGCTGAGCAGAGCGGCTGGAGGGGGCTTGCCTTGAATTTTCCTTTCTGGCACTGAGGCAACACGCAGCCAACAAGTTGTCCTCCTCCTGGTGCTTTTCCTACTGTGAGTTTAGAATAAAAGAATTGTGGTTTCCTCCCATGTTTCCCGACCTGCCCTTCCCGTAGGGGTGTCCAAACCCGGCGAAAGCTTATGGGTTGCTGCATAATAATAACAGAAATACCTTTGAGCAAGACTTGCACGCTGTGGCAATTAAAACGCTGTCATGAGACAATAACGCTAACGTAACCCAGAGGTGAATGTGTGCCGCAAGCCCTCTGCTGAGCTAGGGCTCAAGCTGTTACAGGCTACATGTACAATGACATGTGTTGTGGATTTTGAGCTCTCATCCGCTAATTGTCCATAAGAAAATGTCCTAAATTGTATCATTTTTTATCATTTTTGTAATGTAGCTGACAAAGCCAATGGATTCTTTTTTTTTCACAGAAAAAGGCAGTTCTAGATTTATTCCCTTTGGTATAATTTTTTGACTGGGATTATTTTTTTAATAGTTATGAGAAACAAAACTCAGAATTCATCACAGATAACTAAATATTATTTATTTCTACTAGCTGTTAACATGAAGAGTCAATATTGTGTCCAATTCAAATGCATGAAAAGTCATGCTCACTATAAAAAAGTACCAAAATCACTGACAAGAGTTTTTCTCTTGTTTTCTTTCACTAATAGTAGTGCAATTTGCAGGCATTTACGGTTACATACAGGCAGTTTGCAAGACACCAAAATACTACAAGGCTTCTAAGTGGTTTGAAAGATGTCACTACAAATGTTCTTTATATTTTTTGTACAAACAGCGTATATCAGTGCACCATTTCAGGAGAGGAAAATTTGGAAGTGAGTGCAAGAAACAGACTAGAAGCAGTAGTATTTCAAGTTTTTGATATAAATATACATACATGTATTCACATATATACATATGCTAAATCTACAAATATATGCACATATATGTGTGTATGTGTATATTTTTATATATAAAAGTGTCTGACTAGTGTTTTCACCTGCACAGTAAAAGATATGTGAACCAAGACCCAACTCTGCACCCTGGGTCCTGTCTCCCAAGTAAGCTTAAACTAAACCCTGACACCCCAGTTATCAGTAAGCAGCATTTTTATTATGTGGATATAAAAAAAGTGCATTTAAGAGGCTAAGAGAGTGTAATCACGAGTTAAACTAGGAACTTTTTTTTTTTTTTTTTTTTTGAGGGGGAGCCATTCATTTTTTACAGTTTTAGCTATAATACCCCTTATACATGGAGGTAATTTTCTGTCATCTCTCTTGCACTAATATTTCCACAGGTTATAATTGTAATTGGTGTTCAGTTCCCAGCATGGACAGACTCTTTGAGGGTCTTGAGCTGTTGAATGTAATCTCCTCATGCTTCATTTATTCCTTATAAAATAGGGATGAGAATAATACTTTCCTGCTGTCACCTCAATGTTTGCATCTGTACCGGCCATTGCTGTAGGGTCCCAAGCTTGACCGAGCTTCTAAGCAATTTGGTAATACAAATGAAAATAGATACAGCCGTTGTTATTTTCTAAAGATGACAGGGGCACAGCCACCTCACAGACATTTTAAATCCTCTTAATATTTGCATTTGTTTGTTTTTAATCCTCAGTTCCATGGAGTTCACAAGATGGATGTGGAACGTACAAGAACTGGAGTTTCAGTCCCTCGAGCTGAATGAGAGAAATCCAGAAAACTGGGTTTATTGTTTATATCACTAAGCACTTCCATATTAGTTTACAATTTCAAAGACTTACGTTCTCTCCCAAATCACGGCTGCCATTTGTTGGTTTGCTTCGCAGAGTCCAGTAACCTGTCACTATGGAAAAATCTGAGGAGGTCTTCTACTGGCCATATATCTTCTTGCTATCATTTGAATTTGAGAAATTTCTGAAGGGCAGCTGAAGGCTGATTTGGTGTAGTAAAACAGCATTTGTGGTCTGACCCTTTGCTTACTGGATCGCAGGTGCTGTTGGCATGGTAAGCTTTTTCTACGTTTCAGCTGATCACAGACCCTTTAGGGTCCTTTCTAAGTGATACACTCTTGGGTATCCCTGCGGAAAAGCAACATTATTTTTCAGCTTCTCAGTTCTTCACAGAGAGTTCTATTGAAAGGAGGCATTCTCTTTTTTTTTGATGTAAAATACAGAATATGAAGCAAAACTGACATTATCACTTGAGGGAATGGTACCGCACAGTACCTGGAAGTGTGAAGATTCCAGTGCCCCCAGGAATTGTTGCTATTATGCGATTTCTTATATAGGGCTACATCCTGCCTCCCTCATTAATTGAACGCAACTGCTAAAACATCCTTTACAATAAGCACTTCTTCATACCAGACATATTTCCTGGATCTATAAAACAGCTTTTAGAAAGGGAGAACTGTATTTAAGGAAGGCATTAATATAGTTCCACAAAACGATGCTTGCTGACATATGGAGCACTTTTTGAATAATTCACTTTGAAATTAACACTATAATACCATTTACCTTTTAAGTCCTATTTACTGGAGCTGCAAGGAATTGTTCTCTAGAGATGAGGATAACGGCAAACACCAGACTTTCAGACCTCCTTTGATTTAATAAAGATGGTCAGATGATTTCATGCAATGAAAACCAGTGAGTTGCGAAAACAGTAAAAACTACAGCCCGCGAGTGCTGGCCCTGCCTCGCCACGAGGCTGCCGGCATGCAGCTGGCCGGGGTCGACGGCAGAGCCAGCTGTCGGAGGTCCTGCCCGCGGACCGGCGCTCCCGTGCCCCAGCCTGCTCCCCCCCTCGGTCGTGTTGGCACAAGCGCTTGGGGGACGGAGCTGTAAACCGGCTCACTGAAACCATCTGGGCTAAGTTTAATCCTCGGGACAAAGGGGATTATTTTAAACGGTGATGAGCTACCCGCCGGGGTTTCGGGGACGGCCCCGTGGAGAGGGGCGCTGGTGCACGCAGCCCGGGCGTCTCTCGTGCAGTCTCAGCAAACGCACTCACTTCTAAAATCTGGGGTTTCTTTCTTTCCTATCCTTCCTCTTCACCTTTCTTTTGTGCCTGGGGATTGGGAAGGGTCGATGCAGGGAAAAGGAAGGGGCCTGAATACATGTCCATTAAAATCAGTTGCAAATTTCTTAGTCAAATGTCCACAGCAGTGTGTGCTCATAATATCGTAATTGCAGCTTGATTTTCATGCAGTTACTTTTTTTATTTATTCTTAGGCCAGTTTTTGGTGTAAATAATGAGGCTCAATTATTAGGAAAAAACGGAGCCTTAGTGAAGTGCTTTTCTGCTGGTTTCAAAATGACCTTTCACGCGACTTTCTCTAATTGGCAACAATAACTATAGCTATTGGCTTTTGGAGGTACAGTGCTAGTTTTTTAATTCATTCAACAGATGTTTAGCACTGCAAGCAAAAATGTTTTTGATATGGTCATTTGATGTTGTTCTTTGACTGCGACAGCTCCGTTAATGAGGACAGCAGAAGGGCTTTGCTGAAGTAACAGTATGTGGCAGGAATATATACTCGTTTTCCCTATTGGTTCATGCTGCCATTTTTGCGTCTCCTGTTTGAACATCAATAATGTCAACTTCAAACATCCAAAAAATCACGAGTCAGTTTACAAAAATATTGAGATTGGTTTCACCTTATGTACTTGCGGCGTTTATTGTCTTTAGTAAAGCCTAAGATCTAAAACCAGAAGATTTAAAAGTTACCTTGAAACGTGTAGACCATTTGCGTAATCACCAGATTGCAAAAATTGGGACCTTACCACTCCTTGACACCACCGCTGTCATCTGAGTCTGCTTATAATCTGGAAAAATTGGCACCAGTGCCACAGTCAGCCTGAAGTAATCTGTACACAGCATCTCGTATCTTCATTTAGCTGAAACATAAACCCATTATTTATGTTCCCTTTCAGGTGTGCTAGTCAAAGTATACCTTGGCAAGAGCAAGAAATTGCCTGTTTCAGACTGTTTCAGGCCTCTCTCCTGAAATTCTATCTTCAGTGGGAATGACAAATTCTAATTCCCTCTACGAGTTGAGAAACGGATAATAACCTCTAGGTTTGTCTAACTTCTATATGTCCCAGAGGGATCAAGTTTGATTCCCTCACTTATTTACACTGATACAAGGAAAGCATTTCAATTCTCCAAATGCTCCCTCATGTGGCTTCTCAGTACTAATACTGAAACATTTATGTGTTCTCGGAGATTACAACTCTATGCCAGGAAATAGGCTGAGACAACATAAGAGGTATTTCATGTGACCTTTGACATTGGAAAATTATGGTTCCGGATTCTACATGTAAAATATTTCACTTTTATGTTGTTAAATTAGCTGGCATGCAGTTATATGTGCTTGCGTCCCTATGTTGGGGGAAGGGAAAAACTCTGTGCTTTGCTCAGGTACTCACTAGATCATCTCATCAGATGTCATGGTGAGAGGTAAGGGATAAAAATCTGAAAATAATGGAACTGCTTTTGCCTAAAACCCAAGGAAGCTGAAGTCTAGTGCACCCAGCATCCAAGCGAGTAGTGCATTTGCGTAATGCACAGCCTCGCTTCCTCAACGTTCATATGGAAAACAAAACAGAAAGTAAGGAGAGACAGGGAGACGGGAAAAGGCAAATAGGCTGCTGTTCATAAACTGCAGTGGAGTGAAGGATGTCCTCTCCCTTTGCCACAGTTTGGGAGATCCTCCACTGAGCTCTGACATTTCTCATGTGCTTACCAGGTAGTGGGCAGGCGGCAAGTACGGTCTGCCTAAGAAATGGGGTTATTTCCAAGCATCTTAATGGCCTAGAAATCTAATAGCTGATTTCTATTAGATTTCTAGGTACAGGTGAGACAGGGAGCCCGGCCGCATCCAAGAGAAGTTGTGCTCAGGGAGGAGGTTTTGGTCCTTCTTCAGAGCCCCTGCCTGGCATTTGCGTAGCATGCAAATACAGCTGCGTTCACAGGTGTTTTGCTGTGTATGTTCTGCCTGAGGTAAAGAAAAATAATATTGCTTTTAGATCACTCAGACAATCTGGGAATATTTTCCTCACTTTCATTTTCTCTGCCTTCTAGGCCCTCTTGAAAAGGACAGGCTTTACCTACAGAGAAGGTCAGTTCTGGAGTTGCTAGCCATTCTATAAAAAAAAAATTAATTAAAAAAAAAGATTAAAATTTGAAGGACTGCAAAGTTAATATGTTTCAGACTGGATCAGATATTTCTTTCCACATGAAACTTTTTGTTTCTGTTTTGAGCTTCTTTAAACCTCTGCAAATAAAAATCTCTGACCCTTTTCTGAGCATGGTTTCTTTTTAACTTGTGTGAAAAATCTGGCAAAAGTGAGAATCGTCTGTGAGCATTTTGGGTCCATAGCTCTACAAAGTTTTGCTGATGGAAGTTTTAATCAGAAATGTCACTCGGCATTTCTCTGGAGGGTGTGGTCAGCGACCACATGTCCATACCCAGATGTGTTGTTGAAAATGTCACAGAAACCCAGTGCTGAAACCTGCTCAGTAAGATTCTTTTGAGGACGATGCTGTGCCCATATAAACCAGGAAAAATGCATCACACGTAATTCCGTATCACTTTTAGCTCTATGGCAAAGTGGGATAATGTCAAATGAAGTGGAATTGCTTGGGAGGGAAAAGTTTCACTTGCTGGGAACAAAAGAAGTCATTAAATAAAATTTCTATAACATTATAAAATAACAGCCAACATTTTGTTTATTGATGAGAACAAGAAAATATCAGAGGATTGCTTCTTTGACAAATCTAGAAGTTTTTGTTTTCATTCAGTCTTGTGAACAGTTCCCCAGTAATTGAAATTTGGTACTTAGTGTTGGGACAGATGTCCGGCAGGTATTTGGAACGTGCAAACTAGAGAAGAATCTTTTCTTTTGTGTGAATATGATGGATTTGAGGAGTCATTGCTGGGCATAGAGGATATGGAGCCCTTTTGGAAGGACAAGGTGTGAAGTACTTAAATTTTTGTTTGCAGGTTTGCAAACCTATCCACTGAGACAAAATGTTTGCAATATGTAGAAGCTGTGAAAAAGTATCAAGCCTGCTTTGTCTGATGGCAAATTAGGCAAATTGCAGACAAGGATCTAACAGAGTATGTACTCCTAACACCATGGGGCAGAAGCTCCAGGTCCCCCTCGCCCTATGGGCCCATTTCCCAGTTTTGGACTGTGGAATATGAACAGCTCAATGATTAATAACTGGGACTTACCTTTCCCAGAAGGAGGGCCAGGCTGAATTATCATGGTAACTGATTTATCAGGCAACTACTGGCCTTTTTTGGAAAAAAAAAAAAAAAAACATCTATGAGGGGTCTAGGGTGAAAGAAGGAAATTAGTGTCAATCTGATAGAAATTTCAGAAAGCTGCCAAGCAAAATATGAAGAGCAAGGAAGTTAAACACTGAAAAAACAATAAAAAGAAAATTTCCCACTTGTATTAATTAATCACTACACTTCATTGGAATAAGTGTTAAGCATAGATGGAAATGTAATAGCTTATGCAAAGTTTCTTTGTCCTCCTTTCTTGCCTATTCAAATATCCTACTTTTGGTAGCATCATGAGGTTTTGTTATTATATTAATTTAAAATCCAGAAATGGTGTCAAAGGTAGCATCCAATGTAGTTACCTTTGAGCTGCGAATGTCAGGGCTCTTAGCCTGGGCATCATTCAGTCACAAGAGAATTAGAAGTGATACCAAACCATAGCCTTGCTTTCAGACAGCTTGGTGCATAGACAGTTTTGTGAGGTGTCTCAGGGTAGGAGGACATAAGGTACAACCAAAGACACTGGTATTTACATTATCCACCCCTTCAATTAGTCAATTCCCCTTATCCAGCTTTCAGCAGCTGCAGCAGTTGCTGCTGCAAGTGCCTCTTCGTGGTGGAGCAGATGGCAGGGTCGGCCCGCTGTTATCTCCTCCTTCTTTACCAATACAGAATTTTACACCTTAAAATGAACGGCCTCCTCATCCTGCTTTTCACAGCCACAGCGATAGGGCAACACCGAAATGCAAATGGGAGGGACTAGCTCATGAGGACGTGCATCTCACTAAAACTGGCTGGGAGTTCATGCAAATGAAATATGAAATATTCAAAGTTCTTTTGCAAAACAGCTAAAGGAATCTATTTTATTTTTGTTTAATTGGTCTTACAAGCCAGTAGAGCATCCTCATAAATCCACTGCACTCAATGACCTCAATTCGTACAACTTGCATGTGAAGTATCCAGAAATTATGATTCACTGCTTTGTTTTTTGTTTGTGTATTATTCACACAAAGTCCTTAAAGCAATGTGAAAAATTATTTACATTGCAAGAATATTAAAAATAGACGACAGGGATTCTAACACTGGGAATTAAGAGGGCTCAGGGACTGCTAATAAAGACACCAAATACAATAGAAATTTTAATTACTAGAAAGGCATGGGTAATTCTCCATTTAAATAATCTCACATCCAGTGAAGCCAGCATGTATATACATGATTTAAACTACTTAGGCACCAATCCAAAGAGTCAAATACCACCAAATCTACCATTATTCACTGACCTACTCATATTTCGCTGCAGACAATAATGGGATTTTTTAAAAAAATCCTAGTGTTAAGTGACATCTATTGTCAGAAATTCCCAAGACTGTGCTTTTTGGAAAGTTTTCCCTGGAATGTTTATGTACCCTAAACTTAATTTCACTTCTTTAGCAAAGCAAAGGAGCCTTACAATAGCCATAATTTATACTTATAGCTATCTGAAGACCTCTTTATACTGCTGTGGCTATGAGAAGAGATGTTAATTTAAATGACAACTAAGAGTCAAAGAGCTGTGAGTGATAAGCAGGAATGACTTAATCTGTGATAAAGTGATTTCTCCTGCAGATGTCCATGCTGCCCTTCCCGCAGAGGCTCCCGCCTGTGCTAAGACTAGGACTGGACTGATCCTGGTGTCATCCGTCCACATGGCAACTGCTGCCAGACTTCAGTTTACAGTCATACCTTAAGGTAAGCCAGTACCAAGGTTAGGTTTCCTTAATACAGTGAATTGCAAACTGTGGCAATTCAGCAGCTACTTTGTGAATGGCTGAGACATCTCTGCAGAGAGATGCTTGAAGGACAACTGGAGGCAGGAACCACAAAAGCAGTCACAAGATGGTCTTGCCATTCAGACACCTAAGCCTATTGTCAGGAATATTTGTTGCATGGATAAATAGTGCCACAAATACATTACAGGGCTTTATGTACTAGCCCAAACGTGTGAAAAGAGTTTTTTGTTACGTAAAGCCATTAAAATCGGTAGAAGATACGAGAAAATCTTAAAAAAGCCGCAGCTGCAGCCTGTTACCTTGTGATTTTGCTTTCTTTTACCAGCCTACTGAGTGGTCAACATCAAAAAGCCAGTTAAAAGATGCACAATTTGCTTTAATATCCTCAGAACATAGCAAAAATATTTCAAATTAAGTATCTATGAAAACAACCACAGTAATGAAATTATAAGAGCACTCCAACATAATAATGGTTTTTACACTGATGGGATTGATCTGAAGCCATTATGAGTCAGACAAAGAGTATATATCTAAATTCTAGCTTTTTTAAAGAGTTGGGAGTGAAACTAGTAGCAGTAAAAGAGTTCACGTTTCCCTTTGAGTTTAGCTCATTATCACTAGCGAGTTTTGCGTACCTGTGTAAAGGACTTGCTCAAAAGTGTTCCTGCTATCACGCTCCAGCTCCGTGATGAAAGATATCCCTGTTAGGTACAGCATCTAGTTCTTCGTACTGATAAAGACTGCTTACATGAGCTGGACATAGAAACGGGACCTTCCTCTCACCGAAGCATGAAGACTCAATTGCTCAGGAGGAAGGCCAACTGGTAGGCATGCTTAAATTGGCAAGCTTAGGCTAAGGAGCACAAACAGAATGGTTTCTTGCTAAGAAAGGAAATAAAACAGGGCTTTTGAAGCAGCGGAAAGGGAGTCTTGGCCAGAACATGAGCTGGAATAAATCAGATCATATTCTTGGAGTCAGTGGGTTACCCTGCTGGAAGTCTCTGCAAACTTTTTTTTTTCCTTTTTACCCCCTTTTTTGGTGAAGAAATTTCAAACAGTTATAGCTGCACATGTGATGAGCTATAAGCCTCCTGCGGTGCAGGAGAAGCATAAGTGACTCTCTGAAGGCTTTGGAGTAAAGCAGCATCAGGACAAGGACTATAACCCAAGCACCTCGACGTGCTGCTCCTTGCCGTAGTCATTGGACAGTTTCTTCTCGAAGTGTGGAGGGATCAGTTCAGTCACCTGGTGCGTATGCCGTGCTGTGAGGAAGTCTTTTATCTGAGGTCTATTGAGTAGAGTATTCTCTACTGTGTTAATCCTCTGGATATTTGGTGTTCACTTTCAAAATAAAAATTGTGAGCGTATTTGAGTTCCCTCTTGCTCGTGGTGCTCCCTAATGTCCAAGACCCTTGCTGAGAGGGGAAAGGCAGTTGAGGTCGCACCTCTCGCTTGGCAGCTGATTTCCTGCAAGAGTGAAGCAATCAGAAACTGCTGGGTCTAAACTGCTGCGGTTCAGTTCACTTTTATGTCAGCCGCGGCCATTATTTTCTCCTTATGTGCATTTTATGGGTCTGTGGAACAAAAAGCTTACTATGAGGTTAGAGGCCGTTTTGTAAATCAGAGACATGTGCCTTTTATCGGGGACGCTACAGTACATGCAAATAACAATAAAAGCAGTGGCACAGAGATCACGGTCTCATAAAAATTAGTTACTGAGGCTTTGATTCCAGATTTTTCTCTGCTGCTATGATGTAAATCTCAAATAATTGGGAACTACTTGATACCCTTGAATATTTGATCTTATACTGAACTTCAGGAAAGAAGAATGTTAAATATGAGAGAAATCAGGATCCCAAAGCAGGTAAAAAATAAAGACATGGTAAAACAGTAATTTAAAGGTAAAATTTTAAAATGGGAATAGAAAATCTAGACTCTGTCTAACTTGGACAGATACACTGAGTGAGTTTGAAAAAATTGCTTATCTTTAGGATTAAGTTACTCTGCTGATTGGATGGAGGGGAAGAAGGGGAGGAGAATGGATAAAGGGAGAGAAAGCGGTATTTGTAACGTAAACTTGTTGCAGACTGAGTTGGGATCTTCAAAAGAAACGTGCTGTGGGAGAAAAAGGAGTTTTTACAAGGATGTTGTGAAGAGAGGAAAGATGCTGGAATTCTAGCGCTGCTACAAAAACAGAGGATGATTTGATTCAGTTCAACAGAGGATCTGAATAAGGGAGGAAACTCATATACGACTACCAAAAGAAACAGGGAAGAAATGAGTGGATGAAAGAAAAGTAGTGTATTTGCTAAGAAAGTTTCCTCTTGACAAAGATAAATTTGTGTTGCAAAAATCATTCCTCAAGTGACTGAAGTTCACTATTATGTTGACAGCTTCTGAATATTGCTACCTGGAACTGCAGTGGAAAAGGTAACACGGAGAGGAAAGAGTGTGTACTGTATTACCAGTCTTCTGAACCGCCTGCAATAAGTATTTGTAGGAGTTAACTGAAAATTGCCAGTCTCGAAGAGATTTTTTTTCTTTCGCACTCCTGAAGTTCATTCATGAAACCCTTTAGTTACTAAGAGAAAAAGAAAGCAGGACCAAGAAACTGGCTAAGATAAGTCTGAGGAAGGAGGAATTATGGCTAAGAAGAAATAAAGAGAGTATTTTCAAGATGGAAAAGCTAACAGCCTTCAGTAAGAGCTTTATTTTCTTTCAAAAATTCTATTTGATTTCCAGTTACAAAAAAAAAAAAGTTAGTATATGTCAATGTGTGTACATGTAGGTGTGTATACAGTGATGATAATAACCTGCTCTTAAAAATTGTGTATTGTTTGTGGCTCCCACTGACTCCAGTCATAGACCTGAATCCCTGCGGTTCCTGGCCCCTGTTTTTAATCAGGAACTCACTTTCCAAATAGAAGACAGATATGTTTAATTTCACAAGATTTGTAGTATACACACTTCATATTAACTTGCTAATTAGGTGTGTTTTGCTTGTTTTTGCCCTGGAAGTGCCATACCGAACACAGCTTCTACTCACATCAACAACCAGCTTACACTCAGCTCAGCTACTGAAGGTTCCCAACATCCGCTACGGCGATTAATATTATTGTTTGTTTCATTATTTTTCATTTTCCTCCCCCGATAACATCATTTATAGGGGGTGTTCTCATACCGTGAGCACTTTTTTGACACTTCCAGCAATGTGAGCTAAGCATGTTCTGTTGTGTTGGGTTATAACACACTTCATATATCTGCACTGACTGGGCAACAAGATTAAAGTGGTCTTTCATGTGCTCATCGGTCTCTTTTAAGGAGGATAAATAGAAACATATTAAACCTTGAGCATGGATCTGCATATGAATGGCTGGCTGGTTCACCAGAAAACTTCACCCAGAAAAGATCCTTGAGATAAAATTCCTGGTGTTCATTAAAAAACATAATGAGGATTAAAAGCATATTAAATAAGAAATAAATCTCTCAGGTTATATAAAATGCAAACCACATAGGATAATTTGGAAAAAAAGTATCAAAGTATGAGATTTTTTTCCTGATTTTTAATGATCAATATATTGTAGTAGTGTACTTTCTTTTTCATAATGACACAAGGTTAAAGACTAAACCAAGCCAGTGACCCAAACAAGAAAACAGTCTACATTTACTGAAGCTAGATGTGTGTTATTTTTTTTTTTAATTTGGAATCTACATTTTTATTTATTAACTAGTCAGTCTAAACCAAAATAGACCAGCTATTACTCCTCATATCAGAGAAAATGTGACAAGGCCAAATTCAGACATTTATACATGTGGCCTAAGGCATAATCAACTGTTATGCTCTCAGTTAGATCGTCAAAAAAATAGACCAATTCACAGACACAGTGATTTGAGTTCAAACCCTTAAATATATATAGGCAACATACACCTTTTAAAAGTTATGCTAAGAATCCTACTAGACATCACCCTTCAAAAAATGTGATAATTATTTCTATATGGAAAAATTAAGGCTTGTGTGTGTTAATAGCACCCATAGCAAGGCTGCTATCATCCATCAGCATCATGATTAATTAGAAAATCCTTGGAAAAAATATGAGTTGTAGATTAAAATACTATAGCGAGAATCTTTTCCTAGCAAAGATTTGTGCTGCTGAACACCACAATCTGTTTCAGTTTTGACAGAAAGATGTTTCCTGAGAGTTTGCATCTGTAGACTGAAAAAAGTGTTTTACAGCTATTTTTATAACACTCTTTCTTATGCATTTCCTTTGCAGTTTAATAATACATTTGTAGGTCTCCATATATTCAAGCTGCAGTGCAAACATTTCTGACGATATGCAAGGAGGGAAAATTCCTAGTTTGATTTTGGATTCTCTTGATTCTTAAAAAAGAAGGACGGCCTGAAAACTTTTGAGAAAGGATGTTTTTAAGTGTGTATTCAACATTTGGCATTCAGGTTGTCTAGCTTTTTTCTTTCTTTCTTTCCCCCCCCCCCCTTTTTTTTTCCTGGAAGACTCTATGGATCACTGGAGAGCTATTAAGCTTATGACATCAAAGGTACCATGGAAACAAAACCTGATTAAGAGTGATTTTGGTTAGACTGTTTTAAGCTCTTTTTTGTTTTTTTATGCTAACACCATTTAATTCAAATGTTAGAATGAACATCTGGAAGAAAATACCCTACAATGATTCTCTGTTCTTGTTATAGTTTCAAATCTATCTGTCGCTCCAGTTAAAGGCTGCAAGTTCCATCCCTCCACGCCTTCTGAGGAACACCTCCAGAATTCAAGTGACAGCAAGTCTCCCCAATATTTCTCAAAACAGAAAGGAACAAACAAATAAAACTATTGCAGCAGCCGAAAACCGGCAATATATTTTTTTCTAATTCAGCAGGCAAGAAAGCCAGTTTTTGTTCTCTCTGACTCCCTGGAAAGGATGAGCTAGGTTAACTCTAGAAAGAGACCACCTGTTCATCACTCAGTCACATGAAACATGGGTCCTGGCCCTTATGTGGAGTTTCAAACTGGACAAATAAGGTGCTGAATGCATTCTCCATTGAAATCAGTGGGTGCTCTGCAAGTACTTTGGGAGGAATATAGATTTAATTTTTAACGAAATCTTTGGCATTTGTATTCTTTTTTATTTCCTATACATTTTTCTAGTATCTTGAGTATCTATCTTTCTATCTACCTATTATGTGTACTCTACGGCAAGATTTGTTGCTGTTTTCTGTCTGAGGAACAGCCTCATGCTTAAGTGATATCTGACTGTGCCTTTGTGTCTAACAGCCCTTGTTCTTTCCTCATGGCTTCATTTCAGTCATTCTCTCGCTTTGCCCAAACCGTTCTTCAGGAGTCCTTATAACCATACTTTTTCTCAGGCCAGAGATCTGTTTCCAACATGTCTAAAGTGAATTTAACTCTGAGTTTCAGGTGTTTCATAGATCCCCTTTCCCGTTGTGAATGGCCTTGTTTGTTTATTTTCTCTCTTTTCATTTGGAAATGTTGTATTACCGTGATGCTAGCTTCAACTGTTCTGCATTTCTTTCCTTTTGAATAAAACACTGAGCTAGTTAAATTCTGGTTTGTTGTTCAAATATTTGTTTTAAGCTTATGCTCACCAGATACAGTGCACTCATCCTGTGCTCTGCTGCTATACTATACCCCCTCCATAATGCTTTTTCAGGTTATTTAAGTGAGTGGTTGAGTATTTGTACTTTCAAACTGATTCGTGTGACGCAATGCACGTGTATCAAAAGGACTCTGCCGTATGGGCCTATTCTGTTAAGGAAGAGCCAGTATAGCCCTTCCCAAAGCATGGAGCGAGGCCAGGAAAAAGTACTGATGATCCAACCTGAGTTCAAGTCTTACCACGACCGAGGATATAAGTCAGGAGGAATTGGACTGAGATGAGAGGAATTATGTGAACATAAAATCAAATATGACCAAAGCACAGCATCTTGGAACAAGCCGTATAAATTTGCCTGACACACTGGTTCTACTTTTTTATATGGGAAGCTATTGCATTAAAACATATTCATCTAAGTAAGATAAACAAAAATTTCCTAAAACCTCATCACTAGATAGTCTCCTTGTTTGCAAAATCCTTTTAGCGATATTTTTACAGAAAACCATTTCAGACCATTTCAAAACAGCTCACTGGATCCTATCAGTTACTGAGCATTTACCCTCAGTTTTTCTGGAGCTGATGAAAAGTCCCTGTCACTCAGTAGGCCATAACCAGGTCTGGAAAAGCACCACTGCAAATCTGGCCCAAGAAACTTGTTCAATAGGAAGACTTAAACCTTGGACAAATTTGTTCTCCTGTGAGAGCATTGATCCTCCCATTATGGTAGCTACATTTTAGTCACTTTGGCCTCAAATGTATGAGAAACACCTGCTTCATTAGTTTTGTAGATTTGTCCGTGCTTATCCACGAGCTCTGTGCTTGTCTTCCACTGCATCTGTTGTAGTATCCAGCAACAAGCAGCCAGGTTTATTTGGACACACAGTTATAAAGACAATTTTCTTCTCTCTATTCTCAGCCAAAAACATTGTGCTACTTTATACTTTCTAAGATGAATGGGAGGGATGGTATGACTCCAACCCACTGAGCAGCCAGTAGGGTGCAACCTGGAGAGGGGCAACCCACCTTGGAGAGGTGGAAACAGGAACAAGGCGATGGTTTTAATGCGCTGCCCAGTTCCCCTCCCATGGTGCTGTAAGGGCAAGGCTGAGGAGGAGCCGCATTTGAAGCATCACAGGTGAGGTACAAAGGTGATAAGGACTATTACTAGCTACAGCTCAGACAAGGCCAGCTAATCCGTAACCTACTCGACAACGTGAAAAGTGTATGAGTGCTGTCACAGGTTTTACAGCAAACAGGTGTAAGTGTTTACAGAAGAAGTGCTCAAGGGTACTCTGTTGACAAGAGTGAACGAGAGCTCGTGGTAAGGAACATTAACTCACATAGATATAAACAAGTGGAGCAATAGTCCATCAGGAATGTTCCTTTCTGCTAGAAATGAGCCTGTGTGCTTTTTGTGTGGCTGCTAGTAGGTATGTTGAGTCTTCCCCCTAATTCCTCGTTCCTGTTGCTGCTAGGCTTTATGTTTTTTAAACATCATTGGTTAAAGCAATGAGCTCAAACTGTAGCCTTCCTTTCACTTCTGGGAGTCTTTCATCTTGGATCTGATTCATTTTATTTATTCAGGACTCTCTTTTTATTATTATTATTTAAAAATCTCAGTTTCCCTCTTGGTTTCCTCTATGTTTTGTGTTCAGCTGCTACTCACATGTGCTTTCCTCAGCTTAGCATTGCCTACCAGTCCTGGCTCTTCTGAAAGCTGTTGCTTCTTGAAATGGCAGCAGCAACACAAACTAAGTGGCTGCACCAGGCTAAACAGAGCAAGATGAGAGGGTATTTTTTTCCTCTCTAAATTTAATTCATGCTGATCTCTTGTTATTTATGTTGACTATTTTAACAAATACTGACTGCTATTATTTTAACAAATACTGAATGCTATCTATTCTAATGCTTTGTTTTGTGAGGTTTTAACTTCTTAGTAGTGCTTTGGAAATGAACAAGCAAAAAACTCTATGTTTTGAGAAATTAAGATGTTACTTATTTTCCGTTCACAGATCTAAAGTACACATTGGTTATGAACCTCACCTGCATTCTGTGATTGTGAAAGAAAGGAGGCAGGAATAGGAGATCTGGGAAATATATTGCTTTGCTTTAATTGCTCTAGTTCCTGAAGAGAAATGTGGGAGAAGATGCCAGAGGCTGAGGCAGTGCATGCTTAGGCTGTGGCTCAATGCTATCGCTGGAAGAGCTCTGAGACAGATGTTTATAATGACATTTTTTGTTGTTGTTGTGTGATGTTCCACTTGTGAAACCTCCATCTTTTGCCTTTGCACCCTTTGCAATGATCTTTACAATTCTCAAGAAACAATGAAGTCATGCTGTTATGTGACTTTAGAAAATGTCTCTCTGGGACTGGGATTATCAAAGGATTAATCTACCTGAGCATAAAAAGGAAGGGGAAGCTGCAGTACAATACAACAGCTGCCAACACAGGTAGTTGAAAGCCAGTTGCACTGCTGGCTGGTCAAGGAGGTAGGGGCTGTTTCTCTTGACTCCTTTGGCTGAGCCTTCATTAAGAAGGCTCCATTTTTGACGTTATAGATCTGTGCCCATTGTCTGTCTTATGTAAACTGCTTACATAATCCACAAGCAAAGCTTGTGTAAGACTTTCTTAGGTAAAGCAAGAGTTATTTTAAATGGCACTTAAACTCATCTGCTTTGCTGAAAGGGTCTTTCTCATAGAGTACCAGATACATAAACATATCTATTGTTTCTACTACCTTTAGGTAATTTGTTTCCCCTCTCTGCTCTAGAAGAAATAGAGGCACAGAGACCAAATGCCCTCAGTCTTCCTCCCACTCCCTGCACAGGACTGTCCAAGTACCACCTTTTCTGGAGGGTTTGGCTGGTGACATGTAGCATCAATGCTCTGCGTGCTCTGGGCTGTTCTTGCGCAGTCAGACAGGTTGTAAGTGGCAGAAGGTGTTTGTCCATGTGTGCGTTTCACTCACGCACGCACACACATGGGCTCTCCTTAATTTTGACTGCACATACGCAAGCGCTTTGGTGAGCTGTGTGCCAGCAGAGTCCTTCCCACCCTCCCCAGCACTGGAGGAGGAGCTCCTGCAGACATGCAATGCAGCTGAGATATTTGGCTTCGTGATTTGTGGTGGGAGAAAGAGCCTCAGCACAGTCGCCTACTCATTCTGAGGCTCTAAAAACTGCCAGTTCTGATGCCCAAAAAGCGTCTGCCCCCACACCCTCTGCTGCTGGTGTGACTCTTTATTTTCTGCTGGGGGACAAACAGCCCACTCTAGGGAGTCACATATCAAGAAGGGATGGGGGGGACACGTCTTCTTGGTGACCATAAGATGTAAATGTAATAGAGCAAAAATAAGCGGGACCAGGTGGCTGTTCAGGTCACGGCCCAGGTTTCCAGGGACACAGGCACAACTGCACAATTTCTCTTCCAGCTGTGGACTCGCTGCTTGAACCAAAGCCTAGCTGCAGCCCAAAGCCAATGACTCAAGCCTGCATTAGTCCTACTTAACTAGCAAGGAGGGCCCTTGCTATAAGCACCTTTTACAATCTGAGGAGTTATGTTGGTGTGTCTCCAGGGCATTTAGTCTGCTTTGTCCCAGGTCACCCCAGAATCTCTTCCTATTGACTAAAGGGAGCCTGAGATAGATAAAAAAAAAAAAAAAAAAAAAAAAAAAAAAAAAAAAAAAAACTAACCTGGATCTAAATTTCTCCAAATAATGAGGCCACTAATACTTTATTTGTCTGGCTTATCTCCCTAGTTTAGGAGTTTTTCAGGGTTGCTGCTGTTCCTTGCTGTGTACCTGTAGGGCATCTAACCCAGTGCAGTCCCCAGTGAGCCTGGGCATCTTGGTGCTAGAGGAGGATGAATGTGGCTCCCTACCACTGCCCTATGCCTTCAGAGGAACTCCTCCAGGATTGATAGCAATAAACATAGCAAAATTTGTGGCCTGGGAAAATGTAAAATTAACAAGGAAAACGGGTCAGGTTTCCTAGACACTGGGGAAAAAAATTAAGTGAACACTCCAGTCCCAGTCTTGCCCATTCTGCCCACTGAGCTCGGCTTTTGGGGACCAAAGGGAAACGCTGGTGGCCATTAGGGCTCAGGACCTGCAGCCACCTACACAACTATTCATTTGGATTAATTTGACTGGAGTCTTGCATGGCCTCTTTCGGCTCCATCTGTTTTTCATTGCATACCTTCTCCCCCCCCCCAATAGGATTGGGAAAATACTTTTTTTTATTATTGTTATTGGAGTATTAATAATTTTATGTAAAGCATCAGACAGGAAGTGAGCAGCTCTACCTGCACTGATTTCCCCACCCTCCCCCCAACCTTTGACCAGGCTACTGGGCTGAAATCTTTCCTCTTAAGTGTCTTGTAAAGCCACCAGGATTCACCTGCCACTGTGTCCCCA